>NC_041390.1:567460886-567583135 GCF_002162155.2 Triticum dicoccoides | reverse complement strand
AGGCGCGCCCCCTACCTCGTGGCTTCCCTGTTGGTTGCTTGACGTATGGTCCAAGTCTCCTGGATCTTGTTCATTCCAAAAATCACATTCCCGAAAGTTTCATGTCGTCTGGACTCCGTTTGATATTCCTTTTTTCGAAACCCTAAAATAGGCAAAAAAACAGCAATTCTGGGCTGGGCCTCCGGTTAGTAGGTTAGTCCCAAAAATAATATAAAAGTGGATAATAAAGCCCAATAATGTCCAAAATAGAAGATAATATAGCGTGGAGCAATCAAAAATTATAGATACGTTGGAGACGTATCAAGCATCCCCAAGCTTAATTCCCGCTCGTCCTCGAGTAGGTAAGTGATAAAAACAGAATTTTTGTTGTGGATGCTACTTGGCATAATTTCAATGTAATTCTTCTTAATTGTGGCATGAATATTCAGATCCGAAAGATTCAAGATAAAAGTTTAATATTGACATAGAAATAATAATACTTCAAGCATACTAACTAAGCAATTATGTCTTCTCAAAATAACATGGCCAAAGAAAGTTCATCCCTACAAAATCATATAGTTTAGTCATGCTCCATTTTTGTCACACAAGGATGCTCTCATCATGCACAACCCCGATGACAAGCTAAGCAATTGTTTCATACTTTAGTAATCTCAAACTTTATAAACCTTCACGCAATACATGAGCGTGAGCCATGGATATAGCACTATGGGTGGAATAGAGTATAATGATGGGAGTTATGTGGAGAAGACAAAAAGGAGAAAGTCTCACATCAACGAGGCTAATCAATGAGCTATGGAGATGCCCATCGATTGATGTTAATGCAAGGAGTAGGGATTGCCATGCAACGGATGCACTAGAGCTATAAATGTATGAAAGCTCAACAAAAGAAACTAGTGGGTGTGCATCCAACTTGCTTGCTCACGAAGACCTAGGGCACTTGAGGAGTCCCATTGTTGGAATATACAAGCCAAGTTCTATAATGAAAAATTCCCACTAGTATATGAAAGTGACAAAACAAGAGACTCTCTATCATGAAGATCATGGTGCTACTTTGAAGCACAAGTGTGGAAAAAAGGATAGTAGCATTGTCCCTTTTTATTTATCTCTTTTTTGGGCCTTTCTCTTTTTTTATTGGGACAATGCTCTATTAAATGATGACCATCACACTTCTATTTATTTACAACTCAATGATTACAACTCGATACTAGAACAAGGTATGACTCTATATGAATGCCTCCGGCGGTGTACTGGGATATGCAATGAATCAAGTGTGACATGTATGAAAGAATTACGAACGGTGGCTTTGCCACAAATATGATGTCAACTACATGATCATGCAGAGCAATATGAAAATGATGAACGTGTCATGATAAATAGGATGGTGGAAAGTTGCATGGCAATATATCTCGGAATGGCTATGGAAATGCCATAATAGGTAGGTATGGTGGCTGTTTTGAGGAAGATATAAGGAGGTTTATGTGTGAAAGAGCGTATCATATCACGGGGTTTGGATGCACCGGCGAAGTTTGCACCAACTCTCAATGTGGGAAAGGGCAATGCACGGTACCGAAGAGGCTAGCAATGATGGAAAGGTGAGAGTGCGATAATCCATGGACTCAACATTAGTCATAAAGAACTCAATACTTATTGCAAAAATCTACAAGTCATCAAAAACCAAGCACTACGCGCATGCTCCTAGGGGGATAGATTGGTAGGAAAAGACCATCGCTCATCCCCGACCGCCACTCATAAGGAAGACAATCAAAGAACACCTCATGTTTCAAATTTGTTACATAATGTTTACCATACATGCATGCTACGGGACTTGCAAACTTCAACACAAGTATTTATCAATTTCACAACTACTCAACTAGCACAACTTTAATATCACAACCTCCATATCTCAAAACTATCATGAAGCATCAAACTTATCTTAGTATTCAAAACACTCATAAGAAAGTTTTTACTAATCTTGAATACCTAGCATATTAGGATTATTTATGAAAACTACCATGCTATTTAAGACTCTCAAAATAATCTAAGTGAAGCATGAGAGATCAATAGTTTCTATAAAACAAATCCACCACCGTGCTCTAAAAGATATAAGTGAAGTACTAGAGCAAAACTATATAACTCAAAAGATATAAGTGAAGCAAAAACTAGCATATGCAAGGAAGAGGAAAGAAACAATAGCAATCTCAACATAACGAGAGGTAGTTTAGTAACATGAAAATTTCTACCACCATATTTTCCTCTCTCATAATAATTACATGTAGGATCATAAGAAAATTCAACAAAATAGCTATCACATAAAATATTTTCAACACGATCCACATGCATGCAAAGTTGACACTCTTCCAAAATAGTGGGATTAACATTAACTAAAGTCATGACCTCTCCAAACCCACTTTTAATAATATTGCAAACACTATTATCAATCTCATATTCATCATGGGGCTTAAATTAATTTTCAAGATTGTAATAAGAATCACCCCAATCATGATCATTGCAACAAGTAGAGGTCATAGCAAAACAAGCATCCCCAAGCTTAGGGCTTTGCATATTATTAGCACAATTTATATCAATAGAATTTATACTATCATCATTGCAATCATGCTTTTTATTCAAAGATCCATCGGGAATCACTCCATAAGGTACTTTATCACAATTTTCAGATTCACGAATTTCAAGCAAAACTTCATAAAGATAATCTAGTGCACAAAACTCACTAGCAATTGGTTCATTATAATTGGATCTCTTAAAAAGATTAGCAAGCGGATGAGGATCCATAGATCCTAGGTTCTCTGTTTAGTAATAAATAAACAACTATTCCAACCATACGAGCAAACAAGAAACGGGCAAAAGAGGCTAATTGGGAAAGAGAAGGGGAACATAGAGAGAGAGGGCGAATAAAACGGCAAGGGTGAAGTGGGGGAGAGAAAAACGAGAGGAAAATGGCAAATAATGTAATGCAGGAGATAAGGGTTTGTGATGGGTACTTGGTATGTTGAGTTTTGCGTAGCCCTCCCCGGCAACGGCACCAGAAATCCTTCTTGCTACCTCTTGAGCACTGCGTTGGTTTTCCTTTGAAGAGGAAAGGGTGATGCAGCAAAGTAGCGTAAGTATTTCCCTCAGTTTTTAGAACCAAGGTATCAATCCAGTAGGAGGCTACGCGCGAATTCCTCGCACCTGCACAAAACAAATAAATCCTCGCAACCAACGCGATAAGGGGTTGTCAATCCCTACATGATCACTTACGAGAGTGAGATCTGATAGATATGATAATATAATATTTTTGGTATTTTTTATGATAAAGATGCAAAGTAAAATAAAAGCAAAGGAAAATAACTAAGTGTTGGAAGATTAATATGATGAAGATAGACCCGGGGGCCATAGGTTTCACTAGTGACTTCTCTCAAGAGCATAAGTATTTTACGGTGGGTGAACAAATTACTGTTGAGCAATTGACAGAATTGAGCATAGTTATGAGAATATCTAGGTATGATCATGTGTATAGGCATCACGTCCCAGACAAGTAGACCGACTCCTGCCTGCATCTACTACTATTACTCCACACATCGACCGCTATCCAGCATGCATCTAGAGTATTAAGTTCATAAGAACAGAGTAACACCTTAAGCAAGATGACATGATGTAGAGGGATAAACTCATGCAATATGATGAAAACCCCATCTTGTTATCCTTGATGGCAACAGTACAATACATGCCTTGCTGCCCCTACTGTCACTAGGAAAGGACTCCGCAAGATTGAACCCAAAGCTAAGCACTTCTCCCATTGTAGAAATATCAACCTAGTAGGCCAAACCAAACGGATAATTCGAAGAGACTTGCAAAGATAACCAATCATACATAAAAGAATCTAGAGAATATTCAAATATTGTTCATAGATAAACTTGATCATAAACCCACAATTCATTGGTCTCAAAAGACACACCACAAAAGAAGATTACATTGAATAGATCTCCACAAGAGAGGGGGAGAACTTTGTATTGAGATCCAAAAAGAGAGAAGAAGCCATCTAGCTAATAACTATGGACCCGAAGGTCTGAGGTAAACTACTCACACATCATCGGAGAGACTATGGTGTTGATGTAGAAGCCCTCCATGATCGATGCCCCCTCGGCGGAGCTCCAGAACAGGCCCCAAGATGGGATCTCGTGGATACAGAAAGTTACGGCGGTGGAATTAGGGTTTTGGCTCTATATGTGATCGTTTGGGGGTACATAGGTATATATAGGAGGAAGAAGTAGATCGGTGGAGCAACTGGGGGTCCACGAGGGTGGAGGGCGTGCCTAGGGGGGGGGGGGTAGGCGCGCCCCCTACCTCGTGGCTTCCCTGTTGGTTGCTTGACGTAGGGTCCAAGTCTCCTGGATCTTGTTCTTTCCAAAAATCACGCTCCCGAAGGTTTCATTCTGTTTGGACTCCGTTTGATATTCCTTTTCTTCGAAACCCTAAAATAGGCAAAGAAACAACAATTCTGGGCTGGGCCTCCAGTTAGTAGGTTAGTCCCAAAAATAATATAAAAGTGGATAATAAAGCCCAATAATGTCCAAAACAGAAGATAATATAGCGTGGAGCAATCAAAAATTATAGATACGTTGGAGACGTATCACTCACCGCGAGGCGCCTCGCCCTGCAAGAAACTTCCGATCTACACATCCATGTGTACGAACGAATTGTGTACATAGGTATCTACAAGGCTAGTGAGGACGCTATGATGTTGGCATTTTTCAGCCGGCTGGAAGCCTTGGATGCCTTAGTTGAGAAGCACCTTGACCTCGCCACACAACCCGATGCTCCTTAGCCACCGGTCGGTGGCCCGGCCGGTGCACTGAGTTGAGGAGGAGGAGGTTGTACGTTGATGGATGCATCTTTCTTCTTGCCTCCTGTAACCACCACTGCGATCGCATCATCGTGGCCTTAATTCTTATTTTGCTATTGGATTCTCGTTCCAGTCAATACAGACATGTGCGATCCCTTTGCTCAATACAGACATGTCCGTTCCAGTCTTATTTTGATTGGCTTGAATGAAGGTCTATCCCGCCGTTAGGCACCGCAGCGTGCTATGCTCGTCGTTAGGCGCCACGGCACGCTCTGCTCGCATCCGTTGGCGTGCTCTTCTCGCGTCCGTTGGCGCGCTCTGCTCGCGTTCGTCGGCGCGCTCGGCTTGTGGACAGCTTTTCCTTCCGTGTTCAAATACTATATATGGTTCCTCGCCGTTGAGGCGACCGCGGAGTGCTCTGCTCGCGTGCCTCCACCCGCGCTCTGCCAATGGTTGGGCGTGCGCACGATCATGTCGGGGGCCCCGTATGCATGCGGTTGCACCGCGCACGTTGCCACACGATGCAGTTACTTTTGGGGAATGTAGTAATTTCAAAAAATTTCATACACACACACAAGATCATGGTGATGCATAGCAACGAGAGGGGAGAGTGTTGTCCACGTACCCTCATAGACTGAGAGCAGAAGCGTTAGCACAATGCGGTTGATGTAGTCGTACGTCTTCACGATCTGACCGATCAAGTATCGAACGCACGGCACCTCCGAGTTCTGCACACGTTCAACTCGATGACGTCCCTTGAACTCCGATCCAGCCGAGTGTTGAGGGAGAGTTTCGTCAGCACGACAGCGTGGTGACGATGATGATGTTCTACCGACGCAGGGCTTCGCTTAAGTACCGCTACGATATGATCGAGGTGGATTATGGTGGAGGGGGGCACCACACACGGCTAAGAGATCCAAGGGATCAATTGTTGTGTCTTTGGGATGCCCCCTGCCCCCGTATATAAAGGAGTGGAGGAGGGGGAGGGCCGGCCCTCTCTATGGCGGGACCTAGGGGAGTCCTACTCCCACCGGGAGTAGGATTCCCCCTTTCCTAGTAGAACTAGGAGCCCTTCCAAGTAGTAGGAGTAGGAGGGAAGGAAAGGGAAGGGAAAAGGAGAAGGAAGGAAGGGGCACCCCCCCTCCCTAGTCCAATTCGGACCAGCCCATGGGGAGGGGTGCGGCCACCCTTTGAGGCCTTTCTCTCCTTTCCTGCATGGCCCATTAAGGCCCAATACGAATTCCCGTAACTCCCCAGTACTCCCAAAAATACCCGAATCACTCGGAACCTTTCCAATGTCCGAATATAGTCGTCCAATATATCGATCTTTATGTCTCAACCATTTCGAGACTCCTCGTCATGTCCCCAATCTCATCCGGGCCTCTGAACTCTTTCGGTACATCAAAACACATAAACTCATAATATAACCGTCATCGAACTTTAAGCATGCGGACCCTACGGGTTCGAGAACTATGTAGACATGACCGAGACACGTCTCTGGTCAATAACCAATAGCGGAACCTGGATGCTCATATTGGCTCCTACATATTCTATGAAGATCTTTATCGGTCAAACCGCATAATAACATAAGTTGTTCCCTTTATCATCGGTATGTTACTTGCCCGAGATTCGATCGTCGGTATCTCAATACCTAGTTCAATCTCATTACCGGCAAGTCTCTTTACTCGTTCCGTAACACATCATCCCGCAACTAACTCATTAGTTGCAATGCTTGCAAGGCTTATAGTGACGTGCATTACCGAGTGCGCCCAGAGATACCTCTCCGACAATCGGAGTGACAAATCCTAATCTCGAAATACGCCAACCCAACAAGTACCTTTGGAGACACCTTCAGAGCACCTTTATAATCACCTAATTACGTTGTGACGTTTGGTAGCACACAAAATGTTCCTCCGGTAAACGTGAGTTGCATAATCTCATAGTCATAGGAACATGTATAAGTCATGAAGAAAGCAATAGCAACAAACCAAACGATCAAGTGCTATGCTAACGGAATGGGTCAAGTCAATCACATCATTCTCTAATGATGTGACCCCATTAATCAAATGACAACTCATGTCTATGGCTAGGAAACTTAACCATCTTTGATTCAACAAGCTAGTCAAGTAGAGGCATACTAGTGACATACTGTTGTCTATGTATTTTCACATGTATTATGTTTCCGGTTAATACAATTCTAGCATGAATAATAAACATTTATCATGATATAAGGAAATAAATAATAACTCTATTATTGCCTCTAGGGCATATTTCCTTCAGTCTCCCACTTGCACTAGAGTCAATAATCTAGTTCACATCGCCTTGTGATTTAACATCAATAGTTCACATTACCATGTGATTAACACCCATAGTTCACATTGTCATGTGACCAACACCCAAATTGTTTACTAGAGTCAATAATCTAGTTCACATCGCTATGTGATTAATACCCAAAGAGTACTAAGGTGTGATCATGTTTTGCTTGTGAGGGAAATTTAGTCAACGGGTCTGCCACATTCAGATCCGTATGTATTTTTGCAAATTTCTATGTCAAGAATGCTCTGCATGGAGCTACTCTAGCTAATTGCTCCCACTTTCAATATGTATCCAGATTGAGACTTAGAGTCATCTGGATCAGTGTCAAACTTGCATCGACATAACCCTTTACAACGAACCTTTTGTCACCTCCGTAATCGAGAAACATATCTTTATTCCACTAAGGATAATTTTGACCAATGTCCAGTGATCTACTCCTAGATCACTATTGTACTCCCTTGCCAAACTCAGTGCGGGGTATACAATAGGTCTGGTACACAGCATGGCATACTTTATAGAACCTATTGTTGAGGCATAGGGAATGACTTTCATTCTGTCTCTATCTTCTGCCGTGGTCGGGTTTTGAGTCTTACTCAACTTCATACCTTGTAACACATGCAAGAACTCCTTTTTGTCTGTTCCATTTTGAACTACTTCGAAATCTTGTCAAGGTATGTACTCATTGAAAAACTTATCAAGCGTCTTGATCTATCTCTATAGATCTTGATGCTCAATATGTAAGCAGCTTCACCAAGGTCTTTCTTTGAAAAAACTCCTTTCAAACATTCCTTTATGCTTTGCAGAATAATTCTACATTATCTCCGATCAACACTATGTCATACATATACTTATCAGAAATGTTGTAGTGCTCCCACTCACTTTGTTGTAAATACAGGCTTCACCGCAAGTCTGTATAAAACTATATGCTTTGATCAACTTATCAAAGCGTATATTCCAACTCCGAGATGCTTGCTCCAGTCCATAGATGGATCGCTGGAGCTTGCATAATTTTTTAGTACCTTTAGGATTGACAAAACCTTCTGGTTGCATCATATACAACTCTTCTTTAATAAATCCATTAAGGAATGCAGTTTTGTTTATCCATTTGCCAGATTTCATAAAATGCGGCAATTTCTAACATGATTCGGACAGACTTAAGCATAGATACGAGTGAGAAACTCTCATCTTAGTCAACACCTTGAACTTGTCAAAAACCTTTTTGCGACAATTCTAGCTTTGTAGATAGTAACACTATTATCAATGTCCGTCTTCCTCTTGAAGATCCATTTAATCTCAATGGCTTGACGATCAATGGGCAAGTCAATCAAAGTCCATACTTTGTTCTCATACATGGATCTCATCTCAGATTTCATGGCCTCAAGCCATTTCGCGGAATCTGGGCTCATCATCACTTCCTCATAGTTCGTAGGATCGTCATGGTCAAGTAACATGACCTCCAGAACAGGATTACCATACCACTCTGGTGCGGATATCACTCTGGTTTACCTACGAGGTTTCGGTAGTAACTTGATCTGAAGTTACATGATCATCATCATTAGCTTCCTCACTAATTGGTGTAGTAGTCACAGGAACAGATTTCTGTGATGAACTACTTTCTAATAAGGGAGCAGGTACAATTACCTCATCAAGTTCTACTTTCCTCCCACTCACTTCTTTCGAGAGAAACTCCTTCTCTAGAAAGGATTCATTCTCAGCAATGAATATCTTGCCTTCGGATCTGTGATAGAAGGTGTACCCAATATTTTCTTTTGGGTATCCTATGAAGACGCACTTCTCCGATTTGGGTTTGAGCTTATCAGGTTGAAACTTTTTCACATAAGCATTGCAACCTCAAACTTTAAGAAACGACAGCTTAGGTTTCTTGCCAAACCATAGTTCATATGGTGTCGTCTCAACGGATTTAGATGGTGCCCTATTTAACATGAATGTAGTTGTCTCTAATGCATAACCCCAAAACGATAGTGGTAAGTCGGTAAGAGACATCATAGATCGCACCATATCTAATAAAGTACGGTTACGACATTCGGACACACCATTACACTGTGGTGTTCCAGGTGGCGTGAGTAGTGAAACTATTTCACATTGTTTTAACTGAAGGCCAAACTCGTAACTCAAATATTTTACTTCTGCGATCATATTGTAGAAATTTTTATTTTTGTTACGATGATTCTCCACTTCACTTTGAAATTCTTTGAACTTTTCAAATGTTTCAGACTTGTGTTTCATCAAGTAGATATACTCATATCTGCTCAAATCATCTGTGAAGATCAGAAAATAATGATACCGGCCGCGAGCCTCAATATTCATTGGACCACATACATCAGTATGTATGATTTCCAAAAAATCTGTTGCTCGCTCCATTGTTCCGGAGAACGGAGTCTTTGTCATCTTGCCCATGAGGCATGGTTCGCAAGCATCAACTGATTCATAATCAAGTGATTCCAAAAGCCCATCAACATGGATTTTCTTCATGCGCTTTACACCAATATGACCTAAATGACCGTGCCACTTGCACTATTATTATTAACTTTGTATCTTTTGGCTTCAATATTATGAAAATATGTATCACCACGATCGAGATCCAACAAACCATTTTCATTGGGTGTATGACCATTGAAGGTTTTATTCATGTAAACAGAACAATAATTATTCTCTAACTTACATGAATAACCGTATTGCAATAAACATGATCTAATCATGTTTATGCTCAATGCAAACACTAAATAACATTTATTTTAGGTTTAACACTAATCCCAAAAGTATAGGGAGTGTGCGATGATGATCATATCAATCTTGGAACCATTTCCAATACACATCGTCACTTCACCCTTAACTAGTCTCTGTTCATTCTGCAACTCCCGTTTCAAGTTACCATTCTTAGCAACTGAACTAGTATCAAATACTGAGGGGTTGCTATAAACACTAGTAAAGTACACATCAATAACATGTATATCAAATATACCTGTGTTTACTTTGCCATCCTTCTTATCCGCCAATTACTTGGGGTAGTTCCGCTTCCAGTGACCAGTCCCTTTGCAGTAGAAGCACTTAGTCTAAGGCTTAGGACCAGACTTGGGCTTCTTCACTTGAGCAGCAACTTATTTGCCGTTCTTCTTGAAGTTCCCCTTCTTCCCTTTTCCCTTTTCTTGAAACTAGTGGTCTTGTCAACCATCAACGCTTGATGTTTTTCTTGATTTCTACCTTCCTCGATTTCAGCATCATGAAGAGCTTGGGAATCGTTTCCGTTATCCCTTGCATATTATAGTTCATCACAAAGTTCTACTAACTTGGTGATGATGACTAGAGAATTCTGTCAATCACTATCTTATCTGGAAGATTAACTCCCACTTGATTCAAGCGATTGTAGTACCCAGACAATCTGAGCACATGCTCACTGCTTGAGCTATTCTCCTCCATCTTTTAGCTATAGAACTTGTTGAAGACTTCATATCTCTGAACTCGGGTATTTGCTTGAAATATTAACTTCAACTCTTGAAACATCTCATATGGTCCATGACATTCAAAATGTCTTTGAAGTCCCGATTCTAAGCCGCTAAGCATGGCGCACTAAACTATCAAGTAGTCATCATATTGAGCTAGCCAAACATTCATAACATCTGCATCTGCTCCTGCAATAGGTTTGTCACTTAGCGGTGCATCAAGGACATAATTCTTCTATGCAGCAATGAGGATAAACCTCAGATCACGGATCCAATCCGCATCATTGCTACTAACATCTTTCAACTTAGTTTTCTCTAGGAACATATCAAAAATAAAATAGGGGAGCTAAACGCGAGCTATTGATCTACAACATAGATATGCTAATACTACCAGGACTAAGTTCATGATAAATTTAAGTTCAATTAATCATATTACTTAAGAACTCCCACTTAGATAGACATCCCTCTAATCCTCTAAGTGATCACGTGATCCATATCAACTAAACCATGTCCGATCATCACATGAGATGGAGTAGTTTCAATGGTGAACATCACTATGTTGATCATATCTACTATATGATTCACGCTCGACCTTTCGGTCTCAGTGTTCCGAGGCCATATTTGCATATGCTAGGCTCGTCAAGCTTAACCTGAGTACTCTGCGTGTGCAAAAACTAGCTTGCACCCGTTGTAGATGGACGTAGAGCTTATCACACCCGATCATCACATGGTGTCTGGGCACGACGAACTTTGGCAATGGTGCATACTCAGGGAGAACACTTTTATCTTGAAATTTAGTGAGAGGTCATCTTATAAAGCTACCGCCGAACTAAGCAAAATAAGATGTATAAAAGATAAACATCACATGCAATCAAAATATATGTGACATGATATGGCCATCATCATCTTGTGCCTTTGATCTCCATCTCCAAAGCATTGTCATGATTTCCATCATCACCGGCATGACACCGTGATCTCCATCATCTTGATCTATATCAATGTGTCGTCACATGGTCGTCTCGCCAACTATTCCTCTTGCAACTATTGCTATCGCATAGCGATAAAGTAAAGCAATTATTTGGCTCTTGCATCTTATGCAATAAAGAGACAACCATAAGGCTTTTGCCAGTTGTTGATAACTTCAACAAAACATGATTATCTTATACAACAACTTATATCTCATCACGTCTTGACCATATCACATCACAACATGCCCTGCAAAAACAAGTTAGACATCCTCTACTTTGTTGTTGCAAGTTTTACGTGGCTGCTACGGGCTGAGCAAGAACCGTTCTTACCTACGCATCAAAACTGCAATAATAGTTTGTCAAGTTAGTGATGTTTTAACCTTCTCAAGGACCGGGCGTAGCCACACTCGGTTCAACTAAAGTTGGAGAAACTGACACCCGCTAGTCACCGGTGTGCATAGCACGGCGGTAAAAACCAGTCTCAAGTAAGCGTACGCGTAATGTCGGTCCGGGCCGCTTCATCCAACAATACCGCCGAACCAAAGTGTGACATGCTGGTAAGCAGTATGACTTATATCGCCCACAACTCACTTGTGTTCTACTCATGCATATTACATCAACGCATAAAACCTGGCTCTGATACCACTGTTGGGGAACGTAGTAATTTCAAAAAATTTCCTACGCACACGCAAGATCATGGTGATGCATAGCAACGAGAGGGGAGAGTGTTGTCCACGTACCCTCGTAGACCGAAAGCGGAAGAGTTAGCACAACGCGGTTGATGTAGTCGTACATCTTCATGATCCGACCGATCAAGTACCGAACGCACGATACCTCCGAGTTCTGCACACGTTCAACTTGATGACGTCCCTCGAACTCCGATCCAGCCGAGTGTTGAGGGAGAGTTTCGTCAGCACGACGATGTGGTGACGATGATGATGTTCTACCGACGCAGGGCTTCGCCTAAGCACCGCTACGATATGATCGAGGTGGATTATGGTGGAGGGGGGCACCGCACACGGCTAAAAGATCCAAGGGATCAATTGTTGTGTCTTTGGGGTGCCCCCTGCCCCCGTATATAAAGGAGTGGAGGAGGGGGAGGGCCGGCCTTCTCTATGGCGTGCCCTAGGGGAGTCCTACTCCCACCGGGAGTAGGATTCCCCCTTTCCTAGTAGAACTAGGAGCCCTTCCAAGTAGTAGGAGTAGGAGGGAAGGAAAGGGAAGGGAAAAGGAGAAGGAAGGAAGGGGGCGCCCCCCTCCCTAGTCCAATTCGGACCAGCCCATGGGGAGGGGTGTGGCCACCCTTTGAGGCCTTTCTCTCCGTTCCCGTACGGCCCATTAAGGCCGAATACGAATTCCCGTAACTCCCCGGTACTCCTGAAAATACCAGAATCACTCGGAACCTTTCCGATGTCCGAATATAGTCGTCCAATATATCGATCTTTACGTCTCGACCATTTCGAGACTCCTCGTCATGTCCCCGATCTCATCCGGGACTCCAAACACCTTCGGTACATCAAAACACATAAACTCATAATATAACCGCCACGAACTTTAAGCGTGCGGACCCTACGGGTTCGAGAACTATGTAGACATGACCGAGACACGTCTTCGGTCAATAAGCAATAGCGGAACCTGGATGCTCATATTGGCTCCTACATATTCTACGAAGATCTTTATCGGTCAAACCGCATAACAACATACGTTGTTCCCTTTGTCATCGGTATGTTACTTGCCCGAGATTCGATCATCAGTATCTCAATACCTAGTTCAATCTCGTTACCGGCAAGTCTCTTTACTCGTTCCGTAACACATCATCCCACAACTAACTCATTAGTTGCAATGCTTGCAAGGCTTATAGTGATGTGCATTACCGAGTGGGCCCAAAGATACCTCTCCGACAATCGGAGTGACAAATCCTAATCTCAGAATACGCCAACCCAACAAGTACCTTCGGAGACACCTGTAGAGCACCTTTATAATCACCCAGTTATGTTATGACGTTTGGTAGCACACAAAGTGTTCCTCCGGTAAACGTGAGTTGCATAATCTCATAGTCATAGGAACATGTATAAGTCATGAAGAAAGCAATAGCAACAAACTAAACGATCAAGTGCTATGCTAACGGGATGGGTCAAGTCAATCACATCATTCTCTAATGATGTGACCTTGTTAATCAAATGACAACTCATGTCTATGTCTAGGAAACTTAACCATCTTTGATTCAACGAGCTAGTCAAGTAGAGGCATACTAGTGACATACTGTTTGTCTATGTATTCACACATGTATTATGTTTCCGGTTAATACAATTCTAGCATGAATAATAAACATTTATCATGATATAAGGAAATAAATAATAACTCTATTATTGCCTCTAGGGCATATTTCCTTCAGTTACGTGCGGCACGCTGGAGTTACGCGCTGCAAATTAGAACTGGCATCAGGGCCTGCCTATATTCCTGGCCGTCCGGCTTCCTCTTTAATTCCCGCGGCCATTATAACGTTAGTCTCTTCAACCTTTTGATCACGCCCCACAACACAACAAGCACACCCACGATGACACATAGAGAGGGGATGTCCGGCAGCGCTCCAATGGAGTTCGGCGAGCATACAGTGGAGACCCACGCGAGGGAGACGGATCTCCCGGTGGTGTACACCATCGACTCGGCCATGGTGGACGGCTACATCAACAGCGATGAGCAGTTGCTTGCTGGAGACAAGTACAAGGTGGTCGACATCGACCTCCAGTACACCGCCGGTCATCCCTGCATAGATCATAAGGTTGCCGTTGCCCAGTTGTGCATGCGCCATCATGTCCTCATCTACCACTACTGCATGGCCACAAAGCCTGCGACCGTTTCAACAGGTTTGTCAACAACACCGACTACAAGTTCACCACGGTGGATACCAAAGATGATGTAAAAGCGCTCAGTGTTACGGGCTTGGCCTGCAAGAACCTTGTCGAAATCCGTGACCACTACAGGGTCTGGGGCAGCACGAAGCAGGACTCCCTGGTCGAACTCGCCTCGGCCATCATCGACCCCTACTACGAAAATATGAAGCAGGATGCCCAGAGAACAAGTCCCGTATCCTGGCACAAGGCCTGGATGCGGCAACTGGATGAACCTCACCTCAGGTTCGCGGCCAAGAGCATGTACACATGCTACGAGATGCACAGGCTGATCGTTGACATGAGGAAGTGCCTCGTTACCCAAATCGACGAGCCCGGATCGAGCCACAAAAAGAGCAAGCATCACAAGAAGTAGATGATGATCAGATGATCGTTTATGCTAGTTAATCATGCATGTAATATATAGTTTACTTTATTGGTGTGTGTGGAAATGTCATGTGTGTAGTAGCCACCTATGTAATTATGCATGTAATAGTTTACTTTGGTGTGTGCAAATGCCATGGTTGTAGTAGCCACCTATGTAAGTGGATGTTTAATTTGGTTATGCAAGCATGTCCTTATAAGTGTGTGTGTGTGTGTGTGTGTGTGTGTGTGTGTGTGTATATATGTGTGTGTGTTGTTGTTCTGTATGCAATCCCATTGCACAACACACACGTCTTATTAGCAGCAACCGTCTGTGTTCTTATCGGTCTTGAGACACATTTCTGATTACAGACCTGTTTGCCGCGTATCACACACATCTTGTTAAGTTGAACCGTTTCTGTTCTCATGTCTCAACGCAAACAGTTCATCCGAGTGAACCGCATGCCATATATCGCACACACCTTTGATCTGGCTGACCGTTTCTTTTGTGTTTCCTAATCACAAACAGTTCATCCGAGTGAACCGTATGCTGTGTATCGCACACGCCTCCATCTGGCTGCCTGTTTCTTTTGTTCCTCCTTGTCGCAAATAGTTCATTGAACTGAACCGTATGCCCTTCATCGCACACACAACTAAAACCTGAACCGTGTTTGATGCGTCCGTCACCACAAACGTTTTACATATTTCTGACGGTTTTCATACAACATTGTTTGCGATTATGGCATTGCACACGGTTTCTCAAAGGGTCTCTGATCGTAGTGTCGCGTTAGCAGCATCCTGCAGTAGTGATCGCTAGAGCTTGCACACTTTGTTAGCACCTTTAGGATTGGCAAAACCTTCTTGTTGCATCATATACAACTCTTCTTTAAGAAATCCATTAAGGAATGTAGTTTTGACATCCATTTGCCAGATTTCATAAAATGTGGCAATTGCTAAAATGATTCTGACATACTTTAAGCATCACTAAAGTGAGAAAATCTTATTATAGTTAACACCTTGAACTTGTCGAAAACCTTTTGCGACAATTCGAGCTTTGTAGATAGTAACACTACCATCAGCGTCCGTCTTCGTCTTGAAGATCCATTTATTCTCAATGGCTTGCCGATCATCGGGGAAGTCAATCAAAGTCCATACTTTGTTCTCATACATGGATCCCATCTTAGATTTCATGGCCTCAAGCCATTTCACGGAATCTGGGCTCATCATCACTTCCTCATAGTTGTAGGTTCGTCCTGGTCTAGTAACACGACTTCCAGAACAGGATTACCGTACCACTCTGGTGCGGACCGTACTCTGGTTGACCTGCGAGGTTCAGTAGTAACTTGATCTGAAGTTTCATGATCATCATCATTAGCTTCCTCACTAATTGGTGTAGGAATCACTGGAATTGATTTCTATGACAAACTACATTCCAATTCAGGAGAAGGTACAATTACCTCATCAAGTTCTAGATTCCTCCTACTCACTTCTTTCGAGAGAAACTTCTTCCCTAGAAAGGATCCATTCTTAGCAAAGAATATCTTGCCTTCGGATCTGTGATAGAAGGCGTACCCAACAGTTTCCTTTAGGTATCCTATTAAGACGCATTTCTTCGATTTGGGTTCGAGCTTATCAGGTTGAAGCTTTTTCACATAAGCATCACAGCCCCAAACTTTAAGAAACGACGGCTTAGGTTTCTTGCTAAACCACAGTTCATATGGTGTCGTCTCAATGGATTTAGATGGTTCCCTATTTAACGTCAATGCAGCCGTCTCTAATGCATAACCCCAAAAAGATAGTGGTAAATCGGTAAGAGACGTCATCGATCACACCATATCCAATAAAGTACGGTTACGACGTTCGGACACACCATTATGCTATGGTGTTCCAGGTGGCATGAGTTGTGAAATTTATTCCACGTTGTTTTAGATGAAGGCCAAACTCATAACTCAAATATTCACTTCCAAGATCAGATTGTAGAAATTTTATTTTCCTGTTACGATGATTTTCCACTTCACTCTGAAATCCTTTAAACTTATCAAATGTTTCATACTTGTGTTTCATTAAGTAGATATACTCATACCTACTCAAATCATCTGTGAAGGTCAGAAAATAATGATACCCGATGAGGGAGTCTTGGATTAGGGGGTGTCCGGATGGCCGGACTATACCTTCAGCCGGACTCCTGGACTATGAAGATACAAGATTGAAGACTTCGTCCCGTGTCCGGAAGGGACTTTCCTTGGCGTGGAAGGTGTCGTGGAATCATCCCAGCAGATGTCCTTAGTGTCAGGACTTAGTCGCGAGGCCAACGCATCTATGTGGTAGCTTGAGAGGGGTTGAGCGGGACGAGAGACGCGAGGTTTTACCCAGGTTCGGCCCCTCAAGGTGGAGGTAAAAGTCTACATCCTGCTTCATTGATATTGATGATGATGATGATCACGGTTACAAGAGTGCTCTATCTTGAGAGCTATTGTCTAAACCTAACTTGTCCAACTTGTGGAACTTGTGAATCCTTGTCCCTCTTGGGGTGCCCTTCCCCTCCTTATATATGTTGAAGGGGCGGGTTACATGTGGAGTCCTATTAGGATTAGGACTAGTCTACCTTCTAATACAAACCGGATACAAGTCCAGGTCTCAACTCCTTGTAAGATAAATGTTCCTCATGCCTTTCCTCTTAAACCGGTCCACCACTAACATAAACTGGCCTGCTGGGCCTTGGGCCTTGTCATCCATCTGGAACACGTGTCGGTTCACCAATGAGTCTTCAGGCTCGTGAATCGTCATACCAGTGAACCGCCAGACACGTAAGTCGCCAATCCTCTGGCGGGTTACCAATGAAATGCCTAGCCCGGCCGGGTTATACTTCCGGCCGGTTTATGCCGTGGGGTATATCCCCGACATTAGCCCCCAAGTTTAGCTTGGATTTATCCACGGTAAACTTATACTGCAAAATAAACACAAGAAAAAAATTGACAGGTTGTGCTCCGGTTAAGAATTCTTGTAAACCGGCATCTGAACATCCTTAAGTCCTTGTCATTTCCTTCTTCTAGAAAATCCGGGTTAACAAGCCAGCTTCATACTCAATTTGTTGACATTGGTTTCTCACAGAGAAATATTGTGAAGAATAATCCCCTCGAGTCGGCTTCCAAAACGCCGGTTTAAGAAATATGGGTCTTGAAATACTTATCTGATATTCAGCCGGTTTGAAGATGTAAAACTTGCCGGTTTTATATTACCAAAATGGCCGGTTTATAAATATTGATGGCACCGGGTCATAATTGTTGTCGACACCGGGTCATGTAATTGATCTTCCTGATTTGCTCAAAAACTGATAAAATGAAGATGTTCCTCCTTTATATGCATAATACCTGTAGCCCCCAAGTCTTAAGAGGAAAACATAGTGATAACTTAAGACTTGCTCCAAGAAGTGTTTCAACCTTGAAGAAATCTGGTTTGTTCATCTCAATCATATAAACTGAATACTCCATATATGTAGCCCCCAAGTACCGGGTTGTCATGCTTGCAGCAACCTATGACTTGTAATTGCTTATAAAAACTTCAATCAGTGTAACCCCCAAGGGCCGGGTCATTATGCAATAATGAGCAGGGACTTTGTAAATATAATCATGTAGATTTTAGCAGTGATCTGTAGCCCCCAAGGGCTGGGTCATTATGCAATAATGAGCAGGGACTTTGTAGATATGATCATGTAGACTTGAATTGTTGACAGGAGCAATTGGTAGCCCCCAAGGGCCGGCTCATTATGATGTGATGAGTCGGGTCTTCAATAATACGAGCAAAAAATGACTTTGCATTAGCCCCCAAGTGTCATGGTGCATGCTTGCAGTGACATGAGACTTGCATGTAATCTCAATTTGAATAATGTAGCCCCCAAGTGCCGGGTCGTAAGCCTGCAGCGACTCGGGACTATTCCTTCCATTGTAGAATAAATCATATCCTTTGATAAAACAATAGCCATTGCGCTAAAGTGACTTTGAAAACCTCAATAATACCGGTTATTAATGATCATAATAAAATCCAGCCATGTTGGCTATTCAAGATAATATAATCTGGTATGAAAACCTTATTTATTCAATATCATAATGAAAATTCAGCCAAGTTTGGCTATTTGAATAATATAACCCAATAAATGCATGATTCCAATGGCGCAATCCAAATATATACTGGCGACTTATAGTCCAAAGCCAGGCCAGTTTAATAAACATCGGATAATTTCTCGTCATATACTGGCGACTTATCGTCTTAAAGCCAGGCTGGTTTAATAAACACCGGATAATTTATCATCATACTGGCGACTTATAGTCGAAAGCTAGGTCAGGTTAGTAAACGCCGGTGATTTATAATCATGCTTTATTCAACCTGTTTCTGCATACAACAAGTTTAAAGTGTCCGGGCGGTTTACCGTCGGACGGGTCATAATGCCCAACATATAACCCAGGTTTATAACCAAGGCTGCACTTAAAAATAATCAAATATGAAATATATCATATCTGTGACATTGAATCACATCGTTGGTTTACCAACTTTTTGTAATAGGGGTAATAACCTAGATTTTGAGTACTGAGAACTCCTTCCATATTGTGTCGGTTTATGATAAAACTGTACCAGGTTGTAATAAACGCCGGTTTAACCACATATAATACTGGCGACTCGTAGTCAAACCAGACCGGGTTAATAGTCGCCGGATTATACTGATCATGTACTGACAGCTTGTAGTTGATAGCCGAACCGGGTTGATGAACACCGGTTTACTCCATAAAAATGGTAAAAAAAAAATCAAACCGGGCAGATAGTCTCCGGATTAAAATTTGACCATGTTCCGTCAATTTGACAGTCGAGCCGGTTTGAGAATTTGTCGGTTTAAAAACGCAACAAAAATAAAAGAAACAGTTATCAAGGAAAATATTGAAGCAAAGGCAATAATAAAACCATTTGCAAAAAGAGGCTTATTGAGCCGATCAGATGGTGTTACCATGGTCGGACACGACCAAGCTCCCCAATGGTGTAGCTATGGTTCAAGTCAGCCAAGTCCCCAAATGAAACCGTGGCATTATGCCGATCAAGAGGCGTGGCAATGGTTCGGGTTCGACCAAGCACCCAAGTGATTCTATGGCCTTAGGCCGATCAAGAGGCGTGACTGGTTCAGACTTGACTATGTCCCCAAGTGATCTGGTGGCTTTCGCCTATCAAAAGGTGTTGCATCGGTTCGGACACGACCAAGCCCCCAAGTGATGTTTATAAAATTTTCAAGGGGTAAACTGGAGGCCGCTTTAAGACAGAACAACTCCGTGTAACCACGCATAATGTAAAAGAAAAGAGACCCCGCTTTATGAAGCAGACGCCCCCATGTGATCAATAATATGTCAGGCCAGTAAGGCGGGATACCCATGTTTGAATCGCGCATCGTGGCAGTAGGTCCTCTTCGGCAATTTTTAACTTTTTGCAAGAGATAAATTCTTCTTGAACCGGGATCTTGAACCGGATATTGAGAGCTTCAAAGCTTTGTGGGAGACATCTTTCCCTTGAACCGGATTTTAAACCAGAATCTTCATTTTTAGCCGGAAATTTTCTGACGGCCTTTAAACTCGAACTTGCGAGAAGTTAATTCCTTTTGAACCGGAAATTCTTAAACCAGATTTGAGAGCTTCAGAGCTTTGTCGGAGAACAAATTTCCCTTGTACTGGATTGTAAACCGGAATCCTGTTCTGATGACCTGAAACTTCTTCATTGAGCCGGGATTTTGTAACTGTCATATACTTTCTAATCTGGAAATCTTCTGACAGCACGATGTGAATCCGGGACCGGGTTATCTTTCCCTCCAACATATTGGGGTTCTTGACTTCACTAAAAACCGGCAACGTTTGCTAAGTCATATCATTGTAGCCCCCAAGTCTCAAGGTGACTCGAGGAGTTGGCTTGAGATTCTCCATATTTGACCGTGATATAAACCGGCATAACTTGTATATCATTGGTGTTGATAGCATGATGTGAATCCACAGAAGGTTGAGGTGATTGCGGCAGGTTATAAATGATCCCGTATGAGCTGTGTCAGCATCGGCCAATGGTTCCTTCCAACTGGCTGTTTGAAGTTAACCAAACCATAGTGGCGGCGACTTGTGCGCCTGCCCACTGAGCCATCCAGTGCAGACGGCGGTTGATAATACATGATAATTCGTCTCCAATTTGTTGGAAGAAAACCGGGCTTCCCAAGCAGTAACTTGCTCATACTCAATAAATAGCTCATGCATACAGGTGCAGTCCGGTGTGTTGATGTAGACCAGGCCGCGAGAGACGGTCGGTAAAGACGACCGTCGCATCAGAGGCGGCTCAGACGGATGAATCAGCCGCGGTGCTGTAAACCGGCACGGGCGAGTCATCCACGTCGTTTTGATGTAGTGAACAATTGTCCTGCATCAACAATATTGCAGACCAAGGCAAAGATAAACTGCTCTTTGACAAAAATAATATGTGCCAATAAAATATATTTAAAATGGATATCACCTGATGTGTCAGGCCAGAAATAATCCGCCATGAAGTTGATGATCACTAGGTTAAGTTGAAATCACTCACAGGTGAGTCGGCCGCGGGAGCAGACAGATGAATTAGCCGCAGCGTTTTTAAGCCGGTGCGGACGGGCGAGTCGTCCTCCTTGTTGTAAGCCGGCGTGGTCGCGAGAGATGGCCACGGCGTTGTAAGCCGGCGCGGTCGCGAGAGACAGCCACAGCGTTGTAAGCCGGCGCGGTCGGGCGAGTCAATCACAGACGCGGTAAGCCGCGCGGACGGCCAGTCAATCGCGGGTGCGATCGTATCGAGTTGATGTAGATCAAACTGCATCGGCGGCGGCTTGCGCACACCCATCCAATAGCAAACGATGAATCATTGTCCTGCATATATAAAAATATACAGACAAAGTAATTGTTCCTTTTACAAAAATAATATGTGCTAAAAATAGCCAGAAAAGATAGCACCTTGCGTTTGTTGGATGAATGAGTATCATAGTACTTGCAGTATTGTGCTAGGCCTCCGCGTGACGGTAATACGGCAGCTAGCCTTTGGCTTTTGTTTCTGTTAACCTTCTGAACTTGCTTTGCTCAATCAACATCAGACGTCCACTCTACGATTGATGTTTTGGCGACTTGAGCTTTCATTTACAGCCTAAGGACCTGGCCACTTGACTTTTTGTCCAGACAATCTCCTCTTATCTCTTTTCTTTTCTCTAACAGGGAGACGCATGAAAGGAGGGGCAAGGCCGTAAGGCGTCTTGCGGAAGCCGGCGAGGCAGCGGGACCTGCGGTTGAAGCGGCTTGATGGCTCGTCAGAAGCAGGAGTTTTTGCAACCGCTCGGTGAAGGCGGCGATCTGGATATATAGATCTCCTACCATTGTAACCGACTTTGTGTAACCCTAACCCTCTCCGGTGTCTATATAAACCGGAGGGTTTAAGTCCGTAGGACAACATACAAAAAAACAATCATACCATAGGCTAGCTTCTAGGGTTTAGCCTCTCCGATCTCGTGGTAGATCTACTCTTGTACTACCCATATCATCAATATTAATCAAGCAGGACGTAGGGTTTTACCTCCATCAGGAGGGCCCGAACCTGGGTAAAACTTCGTGTCCCTTGCCTCCTGTTACCATCTGGCCTAGACGCACAGTTCGGGACCCCCTACCTGAGGTCCGCCGGTTTTGACACCGACATTGGTGCTTTCATTGAGAGTTCCTCTGTGTCGTCGCCGTTAGGCTTGATGGATCCTACGACCATCAATAGCGATGCAGTCCAGGGTGAGACCTTCCTTCCCGGACAGATCTTCGTCTTCGGCGGCTTCGCACTGCGGGCCAATTCACTTGGCCATCTGGAGCAGATCGAAAGCTATGCCCCTGGCCGTCAGGTCAGATTTGAAAGTTTAAACTACACGGCTGACATGCGCGGGGACTTGATCTTCGACGGATTCGAGCCACTGCCGAGCGCGCCGCACTGTCACGACGAGCATGATCTAGCTCTGCCGCCGAACAGTGCTCTGGAGGCCGCACCCGCATCGGCTTCGACCCTTAATTCGGAGCCAACTGCACCGATCGAGGATGGGTGGTTGGACGCCGCCTTGGGGGCTGCCATCCCAACGGTGATCGAGCCGAACACCAGCCCCGCACTCCACGAGACTCGTGACTCCAAGGAGCCGGACTCCTCTCCGGACTCCGAACCCTCTGCGCCCCTGCCGATCAAATCTGATTGGGCGCCGATCATGGAGTTTACTGCCGTGGACATCTTTCAACACTCGCCTTTCGGCGATATTTTGAAGACACTAAAGTCTCTCTCTTTATTAGGAGAGCCCTGGCCGAACTACGGTCAGCAAGGTTGGGAGACGGACAATGAAGAAATTCAAAGCCCACCCACCACCCACTTTGTAGCCACTGTCGACGATTTAACCGACATGCTCGACTTCGACTCCGAAGACATCGAAGGTATGGACGCCGATGGAGGAGACGATGAAGAACCAGCGCCTATTGGGCCCTGGAAAGCCACCTCGTCATATGCCATATACATGGTGGACACCCTAAAAGAAGGAGATGGCGATGGAACAGCGGAGGATGACCCCTCCAAGAAACAGCCTAAGCACCGGCGTCAGCGGCGCCGCTCAAAATCCCGCCAAAGCAAATACGGTGATTCCAGCACGGGAGATAATAATACTCCGCAGAGTGCCGAAGAAAACCCCCTCCAGCAAGATTCAGCACAGGAGGATGGAGAAGCCAGCCCTCATGAGAGAGCGGCAGACAAAGAGGTCGAGGGCGATAATTATATGCCTCCCTCCGAAGACGAGGCAAGCCTCGACAACGACGAATTCGTCGTGCCAGAGGATCCCGTCGAGCAAGAGCGTTTTCAACGCAGGCTTATGGCTACGGCAAGAAGCCTCAAGAAAAAATAGCAACAGCTTAGAGCTGATCAAGATTTGCTAGTCGACAGATGGACTGAAGTCCTTGCGGCCGATGAGCATAAACTCGAACGCCCCTCCAAGAGCTACGCAAAGCGCAGGTTGCTACCCCGATTAGAGGAGGAAGCACTTAAACCTACATCACCAGCACTTGATACGGCCGACCGGCCACTTCGTGGCCGCGACAGAGAGGCCTCTCGGTCCTCCACTCAAGCCGCACCCCATACCAAGGCACGGGAAAATGCGGCTGACCTGCGAGATATGTTGGAGGACAAGGCAAACAAGATCAATCTACAGATCGCGTGGGCGCCCCATGGCTCGAGACGGTAACCGCCACGCCCGACACAAATCCGGTAGGGCCGAACACAGTAGACAGAGCTCATTGGAGCTACGTCGTGACATAGCCCAGTACAGAGGCGCCGCACACCCACTATGCTTCACAGACGAAGTAATGGATCATCAAATCCCCGAGGGTTTCAAACCCATAAACATTGAATCACACGATGGCACAACAGATCCTGCGGTATGGATCGAGGATTATCTCCTTCATATCCACATGGCCAGCGGCGATGATCTCCACGCCATCAAATACCTCCCACTCAAGCTTAAAGGACCAGGTCGGCATTGGCTTAACAGCTTGCCAGCAGGATTAATCAGTTGTTGGGAGGACCTGGAAGCCGCATTCCACGACAATTTCCAGGGCACTTATGTGCGATCACCAGACGCCGATGACCTAAGCCACGTAATTCAGCAGCCAGAGGAATCGGCCAGGCAATTCTGGACACGGTTCCTAACAAAGAAAAATCAAATAGTCAACTGTCCGGACGCAGAGGCCCTAGCAGCCTTCAAGCACAATATCCGTGACGAGTGGCTTGCCCGGCACCTTGGACAGGAAAAGCCGAAATCTATGGCAGCACTCACAACACTCATGACCTGCTTTTGCACGGGAGAAGACAGCTGGCTTGCTCGTAGCAACAATATGACCAAGAACCCTGGTAATTCGGATACTAGGGACAGTAGTGGCAGGTTCCATCGCAACAAGCAGAAGTGCCGCATTAACGGCGACAATGCTGAGGATACGACAGTTAATGCCGGATTCAGAGGCTATAAATCCGGTCAGCGGAAAAAGCCATTCAAAAGAAATCCTAGGGGCCCGTCCAGTTTGGACGGAATACTCGACCTCTTGTGCCAGATACATGGCACCCCCGAAAAGCCGGCCAATCACACCAACAGGGATTGTTGGGTGTTCAAGCAGGCAGGCAAGTTAAATGCCGAAAATACCGACAAGGGGCTGCATAGCATTGATGACGAAGAGCCCCAGCCGCCGAACATCAGTGGACAGAAGGGTTTTCCCCCACAAGTGCGGAGGGTGAACATGATATACACAACCCACATCCCCAAGAGGGAGCGGAAGCGCGCGTTAAGGGACGTATACGCGGTAGAGCCAGTCGCCCCAAAGTTCAACCCATGGTCCTCCTGCCCGATCACCTTTGATCAAAGGGGCCATCCCACTAGCACCCATCATGGCGGATTCGCCGCATTGGTTCTAGACCCAACTATTGACGGATTTCATCTCACTAGAGTCCTTATGGACGGCGGCAGCAACCTGAACCTGCTTTACCAGGATACAGTGCGGAAAATGGGCATAGATCCCTCAAGGATTAAGCCCACCAAAACGACCTTTAAAGGCGTAATACCAGGTGTAGAGGCAAACTGTACAGGCTCAGTCACACTTGAAGTGGTCTTCGGATCTCTGGATAATTTCCGAAGTGAGGAGTTAATCTTCGACATAGTCCCATTCCGCAGTGGCTATCACGCACTGCTCGGGCGAACCGCATTCGCCAAGTTCAACGCGGTACCTCACTACGCATACCTTAAGCTCAAGATGCCAGGCCCTCGAGGAGTAATTACGGTCAATGGAAACACCGAACGCTCCCTCCGAACGGAGGAGCACACGGCGGCCCTTGCAGCGGAAGTACAAAGCAGCCTCTTCAGGCAGTTCTCCAGTCCGGCCATTAAGCGTCCGGACACCGTCAAGCGTGCCCGGAGTAACCTACAACAAGACCGCCTGGCACGTTCTGAGCAGGCATAGAAATGCGGCCCCAACCCCAGCCCTCGCAAAAATGCGACGCTAGTGCTTCGCATACATAACTATGCTCTAGAAATATCCTGGGTATAGGGGGAGGGGCACCATCACGGCACGCCTGAAACACGGCTTAAACCGCACCAGGGGCTGCCGATTTTTTAATTTTCTCTTACTTTCAGGACTCCATTCTTCGGAAGGCCTGTTCGGCAGTTCAATTGCCGCACAAACGATGCAAGAACCAGGGAAGAAGACAAGCCATGCCGCATTACGGAACTCCCAGGTGGTCTCTATCACGAGCAGTATACCTGTGTCGCATACCATTCCGCAGCCTGCCCCTGGAACGGACATGTTAAATAGTCCAACCTTTTGCTTATCGCATTATTTGTATCGTTCTGCTTTGATCGCAGCCCTTTTTAATAAACAATGCATAGCTTTTGTCTATTTTTGCATTACTCTTTTTTTAATATATGTTCCTGAACGACATGTTGCACCCGTACACTTTGGTACGGCCAAAATACGCCAGGGGCTTTAGTACCCCTCAATATGGTGTGAGAAGTCCGAACACTTTAACAAGTATGGCACCCGAACTTATAGCATTATATGCATCGGCTCCGAATCATGTCTTGGGTCAACAGTTGGGTTTGCCCGGCTCCTATGTTTTGGTGCCTTACATTCCGCTATGTCGGCTAAGGTAGCACTAGGAGAACTACTGCGATTGTGCCCCAGTTGAGCTGGGTCGAGCACCTCAATAGAGAAAGCTAAAACTGACTGTCATGATGAAGCGAGAGCTGGTCGCTATTCGAGAGGTTTTTCGAGTCCCTAAAGACTTATGCCGCTTAGAGCGAGGAGTCGGCTCTATCCGGCCAAGGCATGGATAGCGCCCCGAACTCGGTCTTCCGAATACCAGGGGCTTCGCCGAAATTTAAAATTATAGAATTCTATGGCTAAGTGAGAGTGTTCACGCATTATAGTCCGATTGCGTTGTTCGTTGTGCTGAGCGCCTCCCTTGAAGGACCCAAACATTGGAAAAAGAGCGCTCAGGTTTATCCCCGAACACCCCAGCACTAGCGGCACGGGGGCAGAAGCCGACGGCTCGCCATCTCTCAGAATTGATAAACAGCCGCACAGAAGGTAATATTTTAAATTCCAACAGCATTGCTTAGCGCATATGAACAAGTTTTCAGCGCATAGGACAAAACGAGCGAGTTTTACTCAAAAATTACATCCCTGGAATATTCATCCTCCATAAGGCAGGCACCCTTCAGAACATCCTTATAATAATTCTCGGGCTTGCGATGCTCTTTCCCCGGCGGTGGCCCGTCCTTCACAAGCTTCTCGGCATCCAGCTTGCCCCAGTGCACCTTAGCATGGGCAAGGGCCCTATGGGCACCTTCAATGCAGACGGAGCGCTTGATGACTTTGAGCCTTGGACAGGCCCCCACCAGCCGCCACACCGGCCCGAAATAGCTCCCAGGCAGAGCCTCTCCAGGCCACAGCCGAACTATGAGGCCCTTCATGGCCTGTTCGACCGCCTTGTGGAGCTCAACCAGTTGCTTCAGCTGGTCTCTCAGGGGCACGGGGTGTCCGGCCTCAGCTGTCGGCGTTCTGGGAATGGGGGTCCCCAGACTTGCCTGCCTGCGGCCTGTGGCGTGGCTCAAAGGGGGGCCCAGCACGGCCCATCTTCACCAACACAAACTCAAGACCCTCGCGAGGGGCCAAGCCTCGCAGGGCGGACGACACGGAGCTTCCTCAGGCACGACCTCGTCAGGCTAGCTCACGAGGAGGCGGAGAGATCAAGGCGGGGTACCTCGAGAGGTGCCCATGACGCAAGCCATGACGACTCAGGGCGCCAGGCGGGTGCCAGCCCGCGCAGCGTCCTCCTTTCCTCTTTGGTGCAAAGGGGGCAAGCGCAGCCGCGGAGTACCGAGGCATCAGGCAAAGGTTGCCGTTTCGGTGCAACGAGACCAAGACCAGGAGGACTACGAGACGGAGGTCACCGTGGAGCCCAAGATGACATCATCACCAGAGCTTTAGGCAGGCGAAGACTACTTTTGTCAGGATAGTTGATACTTGATGTCCCCCTTCAAATTAGCCCGCCATTGTTGGCTCCCTTCCCGCTCAATATTTGGGGAGAGGACCAGGGCCACTATAAATAGAACCAGCCACCCGCGTAGCAAAGGGTTCGGCTCAGTCTCCTCCAAGGGCTCGACAAGTAGAGAGGCGGTAGAGAGAGAGAGAGAGAGAGGTGGCTGAACTTCTCCCAGCAGTTCATCGCCCCAGCCAAGAACAGACCCTCGCGAGGCTGTTCTTCCTTGTACTGTCCATTATCATCAGCCCAAGAGGCAATCCACCACACCACACACTGGAGTAGGGTATTACACCACAACGGTGGCCCAAACCAGTATAAACCATGTGTCCCTCGTGTTGTTCTTTTCGTAGCTTTGATCCTAGCGTGGCGGAGGGGTGCAGGGAGGTAGGAGGCGAAATCTCCGTGCGCACCCCAGTGTTCGAACCTCAAGGGTCTGCCGGAACCCGAAATCCGACATTTGGCGCGCCAGGTAGGGGTGCGCCGGAGTTCGTCTTCCACCGCTCCGTTCTCCTCCGACCATCACGCCCATGTCTGACACACGTTGGGCCCGCACGGAGCGCCGGGCCGCCCTCGCTTCCCGCATCGCCCAGACAGCCCCTGTCGGCGGGCGTCCTCGCCGTTCCCCATCGCCTGCCGTCAACGCCGCCACCGGCCCGGTAGGGGACGAGCAGCAAGCATCCTCTCAGCATCCATCCGTGCGCCAAGACGGCCGCACCACGACTCCCTCACTCGCCCCGGCTGGATCTTCGTCCCGTGCGCTTCGCACGCCCATGGAGGCTCGGGCTGCGCTCATAGCGGCAAACGAGCTCCTGCGCTACCGTCCCGTTGACGACGTCTATGAAGAATGGCTCGACCGTGTCGCCGAACTCATCCGCGCCGCAGGGGGCTCCCCCGCGCTGTCCGCTCCGCTGCACCACACCCCGCCCCGCGCGGGCGACGAGGCTCCGGCGGCGCCCCGGCCGCCTCCTCCTCAAGAAGACGCCATGGCTCCAAGACGCATGGCCCCTAGGTGGAACCCACTCCATTAAGTGCCAGCACGGCAAGAGCAGAGCTGCCAAGAAGTCCCTCGGCCACCAGAAGCTGCCCGGGCACTCCCTGCTCCAGCATGTCGCGACCATCCTCCTGCTCCGGCGCATGGGGACATGCAGGACCAGGCTCTCCATCACCCAAGGACCCCCGTGGCAACAGCAGGCTGCCGCGCTTACACCACCGAATTGCGCAGTGTCGCATGGCCGGGCAAGTTCAAGCCGGACCTGCCTCCTTGCTACGACGGCACGGCCGACCCTGCGGAGTTCCTCCAGCTCTACGAACTGGGCATCGAAGCTGCCAGCGGAGACGAGAAGGTCATGGCGAACTGGTTTCCCATGGCGCTCAAGGACGGAGCCCGCACCTGGCTCTTGAACCTGGCTCCAGGCACAATCTCCTCCTGGGAAGAGATGCGCACCCGCTTCATCGCCAACTTCCAAGATACTCGCGACCGGCCACCCGCCGTGAGCGACATGCGCCGCATCAAGCAACAACCCAGGGAGACCCTGCAGAAGTACATCCAACGCTTCAACAACGCACGCCTCAAGATTCCCAAGGTGACTGAAGAGGCCATCATCTCAGCCTTCTCCAACGGCGTGCGCGACGTCAAGACATGTGCACTTCTTTGGAGCTGTTCAACTTGGCAAACAAGTGCGCCAGGGCTGAGGAAGGGCGTCTCTCCCTCCTTGAGCTGCCTGCCGCAGACCCGGAAGAGAAGAAGCTCAAGGCCAAGGAAGTGAAGCGCAAGGGGGCTTCCATGCTCGCAGCAGAACTAGACACCAAGCGGGGCAGAGATCAGCCCAAACCTCCCAAGGGCAGCCGGTACTGCGTGTACCACGACCTCCACACCCACAACACCAGCGAATGCCAAGAACTCCGAGCCGTGCGTGAAGGAAGGATCGGCCGTCGCCCTGACCGTGGTGACCGGGGATACGGCCAAGGAGGAGGAAGGAACACAGGGCGCTGGGAAGACCGTGGCCCGCGCCAGGGATGGCGCGACCAACCTCGCGAGGATCGCTGGCAAGACCCACCTCGCGAGCGAGGCTGGAGGGATCAGCCTCGCGAGGATCGCCCGCAAGGCAACGCAGGCCTCCCACCGCAGCCACCGCAGCCAAGGAGAAACGAGGACCGCCGCCAGGACGAGGAGGCTGGGGGCTTCCAGGAGCCGCGCGCGATCGCCTGCATCCTGGGCGGAGCTCAGGCCCCAGCCTCTCAGTGCATCTTCAAGCAGTTCGCCCATGAAGTGAATGCAGCCCTCCCCAGGCTGAAGCCACGCACCCTCTCAGGTGGTCGGTGTGTGCCATCACCTTCAGCTCAGCAGATCAACTCAAGTGTGCGGCTACAGCCGAAGTCCTCCCGATGCTTTGTTCCCCAATCATCAGCAACGTGGTGGTCACCAAGACCCTCATCGATGGCGGAGCAGGGCTCAACATCCTGTCCGTGGAGACTTTCAACAACCTCCAAGTGCCCTACAGCCAGCTTCAGCCAACCAAGCCCTTCTCCGGTATCACCGACGGCTCTACAGTCCCGATCGGGCAGGTCTGCCTCCCCGTCACCTTCGGGGCACGCGACAACTAACGCACCGAGCTCATCGACTTCGACGTCGCTCATATCCGCCTGCCGTACAACGCCATCCTCGGGTACCCGGCGCTGGCCAAGTTCATAGTTGTGACTCGCCACGGCTATAATGTCCTCAAGATGCCAGAGAGTGGCGGAGTCATCACGGTGCCCTGTGAAGAGAAGGACGCAATGTGTTCCCTGGGGCGAGCCTTTCAGGCCGCATCACTGGAGGACCCAGATCGCGGAAGAAGGAGGCTTCCCGAGGCCGCCCCCAAGAAGAAGAAGACATCGTCCGGCCTGGCCCCTCAGGAGGTAGGCCCCTTTGGGCCCGTGCCTGCCCAGGGGGAACCTCCTTCCGTCGCATAGGAAAGCGCGCCCGGCGCCCTCCTCAGGCAGGGCTCGGGGGCTCTCCCCTGGAGGGCCATCGACCTAGCAAGGGTCACAAGGGAGGCGCTGGGGCACCACATGGAGGCGTGTTTCAGAGCACGTTTCCCTCAAGAAGGAGCAAGGCAAGGAGATCCAGACCCACAGGAGTTCGTCAGCAAGGCCATTCAGGAGCTATAGGAGTCCAGAGTCATGAGAGGCGCCCGCCGCCTACCAGCAGTGGCTCCCCATCCAGGTGAGGATGGCGGGCTGCGCGTCTGCGTTGACGTACCAGGGCTCAACCAAGTCGCCTCCCTGGAGCGCCTCTGGCCCTCGCGAGTGGGGCGCTGCGGAGGTCCACCCCATAGCTACGTTCGCATGCCTTATGGCTTGCCGAGCGCGGCTGACGCGTACCAGCGCCTCATGAGGGACATCGCGGAGGCGCAAGAGGCCAGGTGCTCCGCAGCCCTGGCGGAGATGAAGATGGCCTGCGAGGAACCGCCAGCGCCTCCAGAGCCTCCCGAGGCCCCTGGGCCTGGGGGCTCATGAGGATCGGCTTCCGCAGCCCACCGAGCCGGCTACACCAACACCCCTTCGTCTTCAGCGTCATCAGGTGACATCTTTCAAGTTTCACTTCCAGCTGGGAGCGCCCCCAGGGCTGCATTATTCCCAGGCCGCATGGGTCCGTCCCTATGGCGTGTATCCCTTTTATTTCGCGTTGTTAACCTACCTTGTTGGGGGCGCCCCTCGGGCTGCATGATCCCCAAGTCGCTCGGGCCTGACCCAGTGATCTCCGCATCTACTTGAACGAATCCACTCCTTCGCAGCTAATGTGCTTTACCTAGTTGCCTGCTCAGCTGACGCCAATTAACGGAGCTGCTCCCAAACGGCACGACACTTGCACATGGGTCCGTCCCTGCAACGCCGACGAACCTGGATGGCTGAGCTCTGGCCGCGGCAGCCCCGCATAGCATCACCTCGTCAAGCCTTCAGTGCCTCACTACCCTTTGGAAGCAACCGACGGCTGACCGTCAATTGTTATGGCGACCCCTTGCTTTTTCTATGATGGACCTGCAGGACCTCCTGAAGGAGCCGCGTCAGGCGAGGCTCTTGCTGTGTCTCCTTCGCCCTTGTCGGTGTGAACTGCTTGCATGTTAAAGGGGGGTACCTGAGCATCGCGACTCAGGGCTCTTACTGGCTCTCCAGCCCTCACCCTCTGGCCTTGACCACGGCATCGCGACCTGGCATACCAACGACGGCTGAGACTCGCTCGAGGGCCGGGACCCAAGGACGTAGAGCAGAAAGGGGAGCAAAGGTGAGAGGGGAGAGACACGCGAGGACTTTGCCGAACAACCTCACGCCTGCCGATGCACGGGCCCAGCCACACGCTAGAGAGCGGACCCTGATCCTCGAGATAAGTTATTGCCCGGAAGCGCCAGCTACTGTGGCACCATCCCTGCACCTAATGCTATCCCATGTTAGCGACGTCGCTCCCCTTTCTCACCGAACGACGGCTGCTTGGGCGCCAAAGGGGACCTCCTGAGCATCGCGACTCAGGGGGTCTTACCGGACTCCGGGTTGCTCACCTCCTGGCCTTGACCACGGCATCGCGACCTGGCATACCAGCGACGGCTGAAGCCGCCTTGGGACTGGGACCTGTCGGTGCAGAGTACCAAGCCCTCGTGAGGTTCGAAAGGGAGGACCGAGCTAAGACGGAATGAGCAACTCGCGTAAATCTACGGCGAATGTTGTATTAACAAACAGGATCACAGGCACCTTACAAGCCCCCACGGGGCGCGCTTTTGGTTCCTCGCAGGGAACAGATCCTAAAGAGATGCAAACTACGCACATCGCTACAAAATACGCCATCATCAACAGTGGGCCACCAAGTACCAACGCCAACCCCATCCAGATCAGAGTCGGTGGCGGCCTGACGAGCCTGCCCTGCTCCGGGAGCGGCGCCGGATCGAGGGCTCGTAGCTGTCGTCGCTCGTCTCCGGAGTCGCGAAGGGCTCGCCGGAGTCGCTGGAGCCTCCGACATCTCCACCGCCTGAAGAGCCGCCAAGGGAGCGATTGGCGAGCCCGGCCCTCGTCACAGCAGGGCCCTGGCCGTCTTCACCGGGGCAGCACTCCACCCGGCGCCCGTCCGCATCGAAGACCTTGAGGAGCATCACCGAAGCACCGTCAAAGTCCAAATGGATCGTGAAGACGCCCCTTGTCCTGCAAACCCGGGCAATCTCTCTCCAGCCCCGGGTCATGTAGACCTCACCCGGGGCGACGACCGCGACCTCTGCCTCGGTCGCGAGGGTGCTGCAGCCGGCGTGCTGCAGCCAGAGCTCCATGGGCTCCCACTGCCGGATGACTGCTGTTGACTACAGGTTCCACACTAAGGAACAACAGGACTTCTATGAGACAGTCTTATTGGACAAGAAGCCCATTGTCTGTGACATGAGATGGGTTGATTGGCAATACATCAAGGACAATGAAGAGCACTATCCTGGAGTGCAAGACAGCTTCAAGGCATGTGGAGTAGAGGACTTTGTTGGGCAGAAGCTCACAAAGTGGAACGAGGAACTTATCATGCAGTTCTACTCCACAACACATTTTTATCCAGATGGTAAGATTGTATGGATGTCAGAAGGAACCAGATATCAGTCAACAGTTGCTGAGTGGGCACAACTCATTAATGCCCCAGAAGAGCAGGAAGATGACTTGGACATATATGCCAAGAAGAAGATGGACCACAACTCAATGTCAAACATGTACAAGGAAATTCCAAATGAAGCACTTGACACTTTCAAGTTTGGCTCAATACACTATCTTCTGTCAGGGCTGCCAACCATCAATTGGATACTGAGGCACACCTTGTTGCCCAAGTCAGGTGATCACAAGATGATCAGAGGCCATGCGATCAATTTGCTTCATATATTTGATGTGCCACAGAAGTTCAAGGTGATGAGCCTCATGGTAGAGACCATTAAGAGGACAACAGCTGATCAGAAGAAGAGTTGTGGATATGCCCCAAAAATTCAGGAATTAATCAACTTGAAGATGGGCATGGGCATATACTTGTTGGACAAGGAACACTTGCCCATCCGTCCAGATTTTGAAGATAATCAAGTTGTCATGACTGAGAATGAACCATCATTTGCACAAGCACAAGCCAAGAAGGAGAAGGCAATAAAGGAGAAAGCTGCCAAGATGCCAACTCAAGAGGAGGCATCTGAGTACTTCTTGAAGAACAAGCAAGAGCATCTCAGTTACTTGATTGCATCCACCCTGCGGATTGAGAAAGGACTGGCCACCCTAACTCAGAACCAGGCACGCCTAGAGAGAATCGTAGAACAAAAGTTCTATGACTTGGATATCAAGGTGACAGAGATTCAGACTGCAGTGGAGCAGCTCCAAGATGACATGCAGGAAAGGAAAGGGAAGACAACCACTGATGCCTTTGCCAGAGTGCCACGAGGTCCGAGGTCGTCTGCAGTGCCAGTTCCTGACACAAGAGCAACCGCCTCAGCTCCAGCCACAGCACCAGCCCAACCTGCTCCAGCGTCTACTTCAGCTCCAACTCCAACCACGTCTACGGAAGCCTTTGTCCTTGGAGTGATCCGGACTCCACCACCACCTGAAGATCAAGCCTGAGTGTCGATTTAGCACTATGCATTTTCTAGGAACTTTTTGGTAACTTGTTGCCAAAGGGGGAGAAAATGTATAGATCATAGGCTTCGAGAGAGAGAGAGAGTGTTGTTTTTTTCTCTCTTGCTTTATTTGGTGGTTTTTCGAACTTTGTTTGCTTTTGAGTGCTTGAGATACTATGTCATTATCTGTGAGACATTGATGATCATGTGTTTGATCATAAGCTACACTTAATGCTTGCTTAATGCTATTATCCTATCTATCTTATGTGATCATTCACTTTTCTTGGTGATGAGTGCATGTATTTCATTCTTATCATTTTAAGCGCTCCACCAAGATGTATGTGACATGGAAGAGTAACCCATGACTCTAACTCTTTGTGCATTTGTAGTCCAAAGCAAATCTTAAATATGCACAAATTTAGGGGAGCTCTTACTTATCACATACTTCTCAAAGCAACGATATATTTCATGCTTATTATCATTTGTCGAAGCTTTGATCTATATGTTGTCATCAATTACCAAAAAGGGGGAGATTGAAAGGTAATTCATAACAACATATAGCTCATTGAGCTAATGCTATTCCAAGATGATTATTTCAGGAAAGCTCAATGATTGGCATGGCATGGATGGTGAAAGTGGAACCCTCAAAATGCTAAGGACAAAGGATTGGCTCAAGCTCAAAAGCTCAAGACTCTTCATTTTATATTTTAGTGATCCAAGATCACATTGAGTCTTTAGGAAAATCCAATACTATCAAGGAGGGACGAGGTGTTGCTTAATGAGCCTCTTGCTTCATGTGCTTTGTGATATGCTCCAAAACCCTCAACTACTTTCCCATATCCACATTTGACCTAAACCCTAAGCCAAACTCGGTCCTACCGATTCTTTCTATCCGGCGCCACCGAGTTTCACATGTCATAAGCCACTGCCAAACCCTAGCAATTCGGTTCTACCGATAGGGATCTCGGTCTCACCGAGATGGGATTGCAAACTCTCTGTTTCCCTTTCGTAACTTTTCGGTCTCATCAAAAGAGCGGATCGGTCCCACCGAGATTGCAATGTAAACTCTCTGTTTCCTTTTTGTAACTTTTTGGTCTCACCGAAAGAGCAAATCGGTCCCACCGAGTTTACCTGACCAACTCTCTGGTTAGCTTATTACCAAAATCGGTCTCACCGAGTTTGTGTAATCGGTCTCACCGAGATTACGTTATGCCCTAACCCTAACAAAATCGGTCCTACCGAGTTGCATGTCAGTCCCACCGAAAATCTCTAACGGTCACTAGGTTTACCTTTTCGGTCCGACCGAGTTTGTTGATTCGGTCCCACCGAGATTGGTAAATTGTGTGTAACGGTTGGATTTTGTGTGGAGGCTATAAATACCCCTCCACCTCCTCTTCATTCGTTGAGAGAGCCATCAGAACACTTCTACACTTCCAACTCATATGTTCTGAGAGAGAACCACCTACTCATGTGTTGAGACCAAGATATTCCATTCCTACCATATGAATCTTGATCTCTAGCCTTCCCCAAGTTGCTTTCCACTCAAACCTTCTTTCCACCAGATCCAAATCCTATGAGAGAGAGTTGAGTGTTGGAGAGACTATCATTTGAAGCACAAGAGCAAGGAGTTCATCATCAACACACCATTTGTTACTTCTTGGAGAGTGGTGTCTCCTAGATTGGCTAGGTGTCACTTGGGAGCCTCCGACAAGATTGTGGAGTTGAACCAAGGAGTTTGTAAGGGCAAGGAGATCGCCTACTTCGTGAAGATCTACCGCTAGTGAGGCAAGTCCTTCGTGGGCGATGGCCATGGTGGGATAGACAAGGTTGCTACTTCGTGGAACCTTCGTGGGTGGAGCCCTCCGTGGACTCGCGCAACCGTTACCCTTCGTGGGTTGAAGTCTCCATCAACATGGATGTAGGATAGCACCACCTATCCGAACCACGGGAAAAACATCCGTGTCTCCAATTGCATTTGAATTCTCCAAACCCTTCCCTTTACATTCTTGCAAGTTGCATGCTTTACTTTCCGCTGCCAATATACTCTTTGCATGTTTGCTTGAATTGTGTGATGATTGCTTGACTTGTCCTAAAATAGCTAAAATCTGCCAAGAACTAAAATTGGGAAAAGGTTAAGTTTTTATTTGGTCAAGTAGTCTAATCACCCACCCTCTAGACATACTTTCGATCCTACAAGTGGTATCAGAGCTTTGGTCTCCATTTGCTTTGATTTCCATAGATTTTGGTGGTCATAGCCTTGGTTTCACAACCTAGGAGAGTATGGCGTCTAGCGAGGGAAATTATCACCGTAGAGGTCCTTACTTTGATGGTACTAATTTTGCTAGTTGGAAGCATAAAATGAAAATGCATATTCTTGGACATAACCTCGCCGTTTGGGCTATTGTGTGTGTTGGTTTGAAAGGTGACTTCTTTGATGGGAGAGAACCAAACCGTGAAGCTACCGCGGATGAGTTGAAGATGTTGCAATACAATGCTCAAGCTTGTGATATTGTCTTCAACGGATTGTGCCCCGAAGAATTCAACAAAATCAGCCGTCTTGAAAATGCAAAGGAAATTTGGGACACTTTGATTGATATGCACGAAGGTACCGACTCCGTCAAGGAATCCAAGTTGGATGTGCTTCAAAGTCAACTTGACAAGTTCAAAATGAAGGATGGTGAAGGTGTCGCTGAAATGTACTCTAGGCTTGCTCTCATCACAAATGAGATTGCCGGCTTAGGAAGTGAAGAGATGACCGATAGATTCATCATCAAGAAGATTCTAAGAGCCTTGGATGGAAAATATGATACCGTGTGCACATTGATCCAAATGATGCCCAATTACAAAGATCTCAAGCCAACGGAGGTAATTGGAAGAATTGTTGCTCATGATGTCACTTAAGGATAAAGAGGAACTTCACAACAAATCAAGTGGTGCCTACAAAGCCTCATGTGAAGCCCCTACATCATCAAGTGAGAAACAAAACTTCAATGAAGAATTGAGCTTAATGGTGAAGAACTTCAACAAATTCTACAAGAGTAGAAGCAAAGATAGAAGCTCCAAGTCAAGGTCCTACAATGACAAAAGATCTTCTAGTCGAGAGCGAAACTGCTACAATTGTGGAAGACCCGGACACTATTCCAATGAGTGTACGGCTCCCCACAAGAGAAGAGAAGACTCTCCAAAAAGAAGAAGCAAAGAATCACCACCAAGAGAGAGAAGGAGTAGAGATGATCGTTATGAACGAAGATACTCACGGAGAAGCAAGGATTCGGAAAGGAAGGAAAAATCATCAAGGAGCTACACAAAACGAAGACATCAAGCTCATGTTGGTGAATGGGTATCCGGCTCCGACTCCGACAGCCACTCCGAGAGAAGTTATCACTCCGATTCCGAATATACTCAAGATGAAGGTGTTGCCGGTCTAGCACTTGTGTCAACCAACTCCTACGACATATTTGACTCACCAAATGAAGGAATTGGAAGATGCTTCATGGCCAAAGGTCCTAAGGTAACACACCCCGAGTATGTTGATTTTAATAGTGATGAAGATGACTTGTTAGGTGATGATGATTTGCCTGTTGACAACTCTAGTGATGAATACTATGATGAAACGTCAATTAATCATGCTAATCAAGATAAAATGAATGACAATGATAAGAAGAAGATTGAGGCTCTAACTAAAGAACTAAACACTCTTAAGTTAGCTCATGAAACTATCTTTGAAGATCATCGAGAACTTTTAAGAGCTCATGAGAAGTTACGCTTTGAAAAGCTCAATCTTGAGCAAGAGCCTGAGTTTTTAAAAGCAATCAATGATGATCTCCGCAAGAAAAGTTCTTCTTACATTGCCAAGCGTTTACTCTTATCCACTTACATGCCTCAAGTCAAGTCTAGTAACAAGAACAAGAAAGATTCTTCCTCTAGTAGTAACAATGATCATGCTAAATCCAATATTGTTGCTTCTAGTAGTTCTCTTGATTCCACTAATGATTCTCTTAGCCAAGTTACACGAGCAAGAAAATAGCTTATTGAAGGGAATTATAGAGAAAGGAGTGTACAAAAGCCTTGCCGGGAGTAAGCAATTCGAGGAAATTATGCTCAAGCAAGGAATGCACCGGAAGAATCAAGGTGTTGGTTTTGAACGAAAGTTCAATGCCAATGGAGTTGAGTGGGAAGAAGATCAATACCCCAAGACAAAGTTTGTTCCTCAACAAGAGAAGTATGATACTTCCTTCAAGGGGACACAAGGTCAAGATGATCTTCCACCACAAGACTACAAGTAAAAAGGCAAGGACAAGCTTCAATAGAAGATTGATGCATTTGAAGAAGCTCCTAAGACCTTAGTCAAGTGGATTCCCAAGACCACTTCAAGTTCGACTTCATCAAGTACGACTACAACTCCAAGGATTCCCATCAAGATGGCGTGGATCCAAAAGAAGAAGAACTAGAGAGTTCTTGAGGGTGACTCCGCCAACATACTTCACTCTTATCATTTTGGCAAGAACAAGTGCAATCAACTTCCACATCTTGCACTAGTTCAAGGAGTCACAAACCCTCTTGTTGGTAAGACAAGGGACAAGGTAACCTAAAAGTTTTCATGGACATCATCTTGTGTGTGCATCACTCTATGTCTATGGATATCCTTGTTTGTTCCTTGTGGGACTAACCCATGTAGGTATTGAAAGTGCAATTCACTCAAATGGATAGCTCCAAGTGATCTACATCAACATTGAGCATCCACATCTTCAACATCTACATGAAGTCATCATCGACAAAACCCAAGGTTAGTTCATCCCTCTTAGGGGGGATCTCACATCTAGGGGGAGCTTTACTCTAAGACTTGAGTTAAAGCAACTCTAAAGATGTGAACACAACAATGCTTTATGTAAAAGTGGTAACCCCACTTGAGCTTAAATGATGAGCATGACCTATGATCAAGTGTTTTCACTTGACTCCTAAGTCAATATACTCATATATAGATGACCTAGTCATCGCAAATTGCTTGATAGATGCTAGAATTGGTTGTGCATGCTTTGTCACATATTTCAATTGCCATCTTATTGTGTGAGCATGTTGGTTGCATACTTTACTCATTCAAGGACATCCACTTGTTGTTTTGATTGTTTGGTTTTATTTCCTTTTGCCAAGTGGATGGACAAGAATGCCTAAGAACCTCCTCTAGCTATCTATGCTTTTCTCGTCTCAAACTCTATTCATGCTACATCACAAAATTTTATCAAGTCAGATTCGAACCACTCTGTGTGAGGAGCACTCGGAGTCCTTGATTCGTCATAGACTTAAACTTCCAAACCTCTTTGTGATTCTCGGTCTGACCAATATCCTACTTTCGGTCCTACTGAGATCATTAAGTTGATCTATGTTTTTGATCTCGGTGCAACCGATTTGAACCATTCGGTCACACTGAGTTGCAACAACTGTATACAGTTTTGCATCTCGGTACCACCGAGTTGCTCCACTCGGTCACACCGACAGGGTCGGGCTATATATAGTCACGCGCAAAAATTTGGAAATTTCTCCGAACCTCTTCGCCCGCGCGATAGCTCGCTCTGCCATCGTGGTCTCCGGATTGTCTCCTCGCTGCCAGCCGCCTCCAGTCGCTGGTCTCCGTCGCCGTCAACGGAATTCTACCCCGCCGTTGCCGCTGTAGCGAGTCCCCGCCGAACTAGGGTATGGACTCGATCTTTGTGCTATTCCCCAATCCGATTCTTAGCACATTGTGATCATAGTGATTCTTGCCACGTTTGATAAACTTCTATCCAGTCAATGAACCCAGCACGGCCCATCTTCACCAACACAAACTCAAGACCCTCGCGAGGGGCCAAGCCTCACAGGGCGGACGACACAGAGCTTCCTCAGGCACGGCCTCGTCAGGCTGGCTCACGAGGAGGCAGAGAGATCAAGGCGGGGTACCTCGCGAGGTGCCCATGACGCAAGCCATGACGACTCAGGGCGCCAGGCGGGTGCCAGCCCGCGTAGCGTCCTCCTTTCCTCTTTGGTGCAAAGGGGGTGAGTTCCGTCAGCACAACAGCGTGGTGATGATGATGATGTTCTACCGACGCAGGGCTTTGCCTAAGCACTACAACGATATGACCGAGGTGGAATATGGTGGAAGGGGGCACCGCACACGGCTAAGGAACGATCACGAGGATCAACTTGTGTCTTCTAGGGTGCCCCCTGCCTCCGTATATAAAGGATCCAAGGGGGGGGGTGCGGCCGGCCCTATGGAGGCGCGCAGGAGGAGTCCTACTCCTACCGGGAGTAGGACTCCCCTCCCTTTTCCTTGTTCAAGTAGGAGAGGTGGAAGGAGAATAGGAAAGGGGGGGCGCCGCCCCTCCCTCCTTGTGTAATTCGGACTAGGGGGAGAGGGGGCGCGCGGCCTGCCCTGGCAGCCCCTTCCTCTTCTCCACTTTAGGCCCATGAGGCCCATTAACCCCCCGGGGGGTTCCGGTAACCCCCCGGTGCTCCGGTTTTATCCGAAACTTCCCCGGAACGCTTCCGGTGTCCGAATATAGTCATCCAATATATCAATATTTATGTCTCGACCATTTCAAGACTCCTCGTCATGTCCGTGATCACATCCGGGACTCCGAACTAACTTCGGTACATCAAAATGCATAAACTCATAATAACTGTCATCGTAACGTTAAGCGTGCGGACCCTATGGTTCGAGAACAATGTAGACATGACTGAGACACATCTCCGGTCAATAACCAATAGCGGGACCTAGATGCCCATATTGGCTCCTACATATTCTACGAAGATCTTTATCGGTCAGACCGCATAACAACATACGTTGTTCCCTTTGTCATCGGTATGTTACTTGCCCGAGATTCGATCGTCGGTATCCAATACCTAGTTCAATCTCGTTACCGGCAAGTCTCTTTACTCATTCTGTGACGCATCATCTCGCAACTAACTCATTAGTTGTAATTCTTGCAAGGCTTATGTGATGTGCATTACCGAGAGGGCCCAGAGATACCTCTCCGACAATCGGAGTGACAAATCCTAATCTCGAAATACGCCAACCCAACATGTACCTTTGGAGACACCTGTAGAGCACCTTTATAATCACCCATTTACATTGTGACGTTTGGTAGCACACAAAGTGTTCCTCCGGCAAACGGGAGTTGCATAATCTCATAGTCATAGGAACATGTATAAGTCATGAAGAAAGCAATAGCAACATACTAAACGATCAGGTGCTAAGCTAATGGAATGGGTCATGTCAATCAGATCATTCACCTAATGATGTGATCTCATTAATCAACTAACAACTCTTTGTTCATGGTTAGGAAACATAACCATCTTTGATTAACGAGCTAGTCAAGTAGAGGCATACTAGTGACACTCAGTTTGTCTATGTATTCACACATGTATTATGTTTCTGGTTAATACAATTCTAGCATGAATAATAAACATTTATCATGATATAAGGAAATAAATAATAACTTTATTATTGCCTCTAGGGCATATTTCCTTCAGTCTCCCACTTGCACTAGAGTCAATAATCTAGATTACACAGTAATGATTCTAACACCCATGGAGTCTTGGTGCTGATCATGTTTTGCTCGTGGAAGAGGCTTAGTCAACGGTTCTGCCACATTCAGATCTGTATGTATCTTGCAAATCTCTATGTCTCCCACCTGGACTAGATCCCAGATGGAATTGAAGTGTCTCTTGATGTGCTTGGTTCTCTTGTGAAATCTGGATTCCTTTGCCAAGGCAATTGCACCAGTATTGTCACAAAAGATTTTCATTGGACTCGACGCATTAGGTATGACACCTAGATCGGATATGAAATCCTTCATCCAGACTCCTTCATTTGATGCTTCTGAAGCAGCTATGTACTCCGCTTCACATGTAGATCCCGCTACGATGCTTTGTTTAGAACTGCACCAACTGACAGCTCCACCGTTTAATGTAAACACGTATCCGGTTTGCGATTTAGAATCGTCCGGATCAGTGTCAAAGCTTGCATCAACGTAACCGTTTACGATGAGCTCTTTGTCACCTCCATATACGAGAAACATATCCTAAGTCCTTTTCAGGTATTTCAGGATGTTCTTGACCGCTGTCCAGTGATCCACTCCTGGATTACTTTGGTACCTCCCTGCTAAGATTATAGCAAGGCACACATCAGGTCTGGTACATAGCATTGCATACATGATAGAGCCTATGGCTGAAGCATAGGGAACATCTTTCATTTTCTCTCTATCTTCTGCAGTGGTCGGGCATTGAGTCTGACTCAACTTCACACCTTGTAACACAGGCAAGAACCCTTTCTTTGCTTGATCCATTTTGAACTTTTTCAAAATCTTGTCAAGGTATGTGCTTTGTGAAAGTCCAATTAAGCGTTTTGATCTCTCTCTATAGATCTTTATGCTTAATATGTAAGCAGCTTCACCGAGGTCTTTCATTGAAAAACTCTTATTCAAGTATCCCTTTATGCTATCCAGAAATTCTATATCATTTCCAATCAGTAATATGTCATCCACATATAATATCAGAAATGCTACAGAGCTCCCACTCACTTTCTTGTAAATACAGGCTTCTCCGAAAGTCTGTATAAAACCAAATGCTTTGATCACACTATCAAAGCGTTTATTCCAACTCCGAGATGCTTGCACCAGTCCATAAATGGATCGCTGGAGCTTGCACACTTTGTTAGCTCCCTTTGGATCGACAAAACCTTCCGGTTGCATCATATACAACTCTTCTTCCAGAAATCCATTCAGGAATGCAGTTTTGACATCCATCTGCCAAATTGCATAATCATAAAATGCGGCAATTGCTAACATGATTCGGACAGACTTAAGCATCGCTACGGGTGAGAAGGTCTCATCGTAGTCAACCCCTTGAACTTGTCGAAAACCTTTTGCGACCAGTCGAGCTTTGTAGACAGTAATATTACCGTCAACTTCAGTCTTCTTCTTGAAGATCCATTTATTCTCAATTGCTTGCCGATCATCGGGCAAGTCAACCAAAGTCCATACTTTGTTCTCATACATGGATCCCATCTCAGATTTCATGGCTTCAAGCCATTTTGCGGAATCTGGGCTCACCATCGCTTCTTCATAGTTCGTAGGTTCATCATGATCTAGTAGCATGACTTCCAGAACAGGATTACCATACCACTCTGGCGCGGATCTCACTCTGGTTGATCTATGAGGTTCAGTAGTATCTTGTCCTGAAGTTTCATGATCATTATCATTAGCTTCCTCACTTATTGGTGTAGGTGTCGCAGAAACAGTTTTCTGTGATGTACTACTTTCCAATAAGGGAGCAGGTACAGTTACCTCGTCAAGTTCTACTTTCCTCCCACTCACTTCTTTCGAGAGAAACTCCTTCTCCAGAAAGTTTCCGAATTTAGCAACAAAGGTCTTGCCTTCGGATCTGTGATAGAAGGTGTATCCAATAGTTTCCTTTGGATACCCTATGAAGACACATTTCTCCGATTTGGGTTCGAGCATGAAGCTTTTTCACATAAGCATCGCAGCCCCAAACTTTCAGAAACGACAACTTTGGTTTCTTGCCAAACCACAGTTCATAAGGCGTCGTCTCAACGGATTTTGATGGTGCCCTATTTAATGTGAATGCGGCCGTCTCTAAAGCATAACCCCAAAACAATAGTGGTAAATCAGTAAGAGACATCATAGATCACACCATATCTAGTAAAGTACGATTACGACATTCGGACACACCATTATGCTGTGGTGTTCTGGGTGGCGTGAGTTGCGAAACTATTCCACAATTTTTCAAATGTACACCAAACTCGTAACTCAAATATTCTCCTCCACGATCAGATCGTAGAAACTTTATCTTCTTGTTACGATGATTTTCAACTTCACTCTGAAATTCTTTGAACTTTTCAAATGTTTCAGACTTATGTTTCATTAAGTAGATATACCCATATCTGGTTAAGTCATCTGTGAAGGTGAGAAAATAACGATATCCGCCACGAGCCTCAATATTCATCGGACCACATACATCTGTATGTATGATTTCCAACAAATCTGTTGCTCTCTCCATAGTACCGGAGAACGGTGTTTTAGTCATCTTGCCCATGAGGCACGGTTCGCAAGTACCAAGTGATTCATAATCAAGTGGTTCCAAAAGTCCATCAGTATGGAGTTTCTTCATGCGCTTTACACCGATATGACCTAAACGGCAGTGCCACAAATAAGTTGCACTATCATTATCAACTCTGCATCTTTTGGCTTCAACATTATGAATATGTGTATCACTACTATCGAGATTCAACAAGAATAGACCACTCTTCAAGGGTGCATGACCATAAAAGATATTACTCATATAAATAGAACAACCATTATTCTCTGATTTAAATGAATAACCGTCTCACATTAAACAAGATCCAGATATAATGTTCATGCTCAATGCTGGCACCAAATAACAATTATTTAGGTCTAATACTAATCCCGAAGGTAGATGTAGAGGTAGCGTGCCGACCGCGATCACATCGACTTTGGAACCGTTTCCCACAAGCATCATCACCTCGTCCTTAGCCAATCTTCGCTTAATCCGTAGTCCCTGTTTCGAGTTGCCAATATTAGCAACAGAACCAGTATCAAATACCCAGGTGCTATTGCGAGCACTAGTAAGGTACACATCAATAACATGTATATCACATATACCTTTGTTCACCTTGCCATCCTTCTTATCCGCCAAATACTTGGGGCAGTTCCGCTTCCAGTGACCAGTCTGCTTGTAGTAGAAGCACTCAGTTTCAGGCTTAGGTCCAGACTTGGGTTTCTTCTCTTGAGTAGCAACTTGCTTGCCGTTCTTCTTGAAGTTCGCCTTCTTCTTCCCTTTGCCCTTTTTTTGAAACTAGTGGTCTTGTTGACCATCAACACTTGATGCTCCTTTTTGATTTCTACCTCCGCAGCTTTCAGCATTGCGAACAGCTCGGGAATAGTCTTGTTCATCCCTTGCATATTATAGTTCATCATGAAGCTCTTGTAGCTTGGTGGCAGTGATTGGAGAATTCTGTCAATGACGCAATCATCTGGAAGATTAACTCCCATCTGAATCAAGTGATTATTATACCCAGACATTTTGAGTATATTCTCACTGACAGAACTGTTCTCCTCCATCTTGCAGCTATAGAACTTATTGGAGACTTCATATCTCTCAATTCGGGCATTTGCTTGAAATATTAACTTCAACTCCTGAAACATCTCATATGCTCCATGACGTTCAAAACATCGTTGAAGTCCCGATTCTAAGCCGTAAAGCATGGCACACTGAACTATCGAGTAGTCATCAGCTTTGCTCTGCCAGACGTTCATAACATCTAGTGTTGCTCCAGCAGCAGGCCTGGCACCCAGCAGTGCTTCCAGGACGTAATTCTTCTGTGCAGCAATGAGGATAATCCTCAAGTTACGGACCCAGTCCATGTAATTGCTACCATCATCTTTCAACTTTGCTTTCTCTAGGAACGCATTAAAATTCAACGGAACAACAGCACGAGCCATCTATCTACAATCAAACATAAACAAGCAAGATACTATCAGGTACTAAGTTCATGATAAATTTAAGTTCAATTAATCAAATTATTTAAGAACTCCCACTTAGATAGACATCCCTCTAATCCTCTAAGTGATCACGTGATCCAAATCAACTAAACCATGTCCGATCATCACGTGAGATGGAGTAGTTTCATTGGTGAACATCACTATGTTGATCATATCTACTATATGATTCATGCTCGACCTTTCGGTCTCCGTGTTCCGAGGCCATATCTGTATATGCTTGGCTCGTCAAGTATAACCTGAGTATTCCGTGTGTGCAACTATTTTTCACCCGTTGTATTTGAACGTAGAGCCTATCACACCCGATCATCACGTGGTGTCTCGGCACGAAGAACTTTCGCAACGGTGCATACTCAGGGAGAACACTTCTTGATAATTAGTGAGAGATCATCTTATAATGCTACCGTCAATCAAAGCAAGATAAGATGCATAAAAGATAAACATCACATGCAATCAATATAAGTGATATGATATGGCCATCATCATCTTGTGCCTGTGATCTCCATCTCTGAAGCACCGTCATGATCACCATCGTCACCGGCGCGACACCTTGATCTCCATCGTAGCATCGTTGTCGTCTCGCCAATCTTATGCTTCCACGACTATCGCTACCGCTTAGTGATAAAGTAAAGCATTACATCGCGATTGCATTGCATACAATAAAGTGACAACCATATGGCTCCTGCCAGTTGCCGATAACTTGGTTTCAAAAACATGATCATCTCATACAATAAAATTTAGCATCATGTCTTGACCATATCACATCACAACATGCTCTGCAAAAACAAGTTAGACGTCCTCTACTTTGTTGTTGCAAGTTTTACGTGGCTGCTACGGGCTTAAGCAAGAACCAATCTTACCTACGCATCAAAACCACAACGATAGTTTGTCAAGTTGATGCCGTTTTAACCTTCGCAAGGACCGGGCGTAGCCACACTTGGTTCAACTAAAGTTGGAGAAACAGTCACCCGCAAGCCACCTTTGTGCAAAGCACGTCGAGAGAACCGGTCTCGCGTAAGCGTACGCGTAATGTCGGTCCGGGCCGCTTCATCCAACAATACCGCCGAACCAAAGTATGACATGCTGGTAGGCAGTATGACTTATATCGCCCACAACTCACTTGTGTTCTACTCGTGCATATAACATCAAACCATAAAACCTAGGCTCGGATGCCACTGTTGGGGAACGTAGTAATTTCAAAAAAATTCCTACGCACACGCAAGATCATGGTGATGCATAGCAACGAGAGGGGAGAGTGTGATCTACGTACCCTTGTAGATCAACAGCGGAAGCGTTGACGCAACGTAGAGGAAGTAGTCGTACGTCTTCCCGATCCGACCGATCCAAGCACCGTTACTCCGGCGCCTCCGAGTTCTTAGCACACGTACAGCTCGATGACGCTCCCCGGGCTCCGATCCAGCAAAGCTTCGGGGATGAGTTCCGTCAGCACAACGGCGTGGTGACGATGATGATGTTCTACCGACGCAGGGCTTCGCCTAAGCACTACAACGATATGACCGAGGTGGAATATGGTGGAAGGGGGCACCGCACACGGCTAAGGAACGATCACGAGGATCAACTTGTGTCTTCTAGGGTGCCCCCCTGCCTCCGTATATAAAGGATCCAAGGGGGGGTGCGGCCGGCCCTATGGAGGCGCGCAGGAGGAGTCCTACTCCTACCGGGAGTAGGACTCCCCTCCCTTTTCCTTGTCCAAGTAGGAGAGGTGGAAGGAGAATAGGAAAGGGGGGGCGCCGCCCCTCCCTCCTTGTCCAATTCAGACTAGGGGGAGAGGGGGCATGCGGCCTGCCCTGGCAGCCCCTTCCTCTTCTCCACTTTAGGCCCATGAGGCCCATTAACCCCCCGGGGGGTTCCGGTAACCCCCCGGTGCTCCGGTTTTATCCGGAACTTCCCCGGAACGCTTCCGGTGTCCGAATATAGTCATCCAATATATCAATCTTTATGTCTCGACCATTTCGAGACTCCTCGTCATGTCCGTGATCACATCCAGGACTCCGAACTAACTTCAGTACATCAAAATGCATAAACTCATAATAACTGTCATCGTAACATTAAGCGTGCGGACCCTACGGTTCGAGAACAATGTAGACATGACTGAGACACATCTCCGGTCAATAACCAATAGCAGGACCTGGATGCCCATATTGGCTCCTACATATTCTACGAAGATCTTTATCGGTCAGACCGCATAACAACATACGTTGTTCCCTTTGTCATCGGTATGTTACTTGCCCGAGATTCGATCGTCGGTATCCAATACCTAGTTCAATCTCGTTACCGGCAAGTCTCTTTACTCGTTCTGTAACACATCATCTCGCAACTAACTCATTAGTTGTAATGCTTGCAAGGCTTATGTGATGTGCATTACCGAGAGGGCCGAGAGATACCTCTCCGACAATTGGAGTGACAAATCCTAATCTCGAAATATGCCAACCCAACATGCACCTTTGAAGACACCTGTAGAGAACCTTTATAATCACCCATTTACATTGTGACGTTTGGTAGCACACAAAGTGTTCCTCCGGCAAACGGGAGTTGCATAATCTCATAGTCATAGGAACATGTATAAGTCATGAAGAAAGCAATAGCAACATACTAAACGATCGGGTGCTAAGCTAATGGAATGGGTCATGTCAATCAGATCATTCACCTAATGATGTGATCTCGTTAATCAAATAACAACTCTGTGTTCATGGTTAGGAAACATAACCATCTTTGATTAACGAGCTAGTCAAGTAGAGGCATACTAGTGACACTCAGTTTGTCTATGTATTCACACATGTATTATGTTTCTGGTTAATACAATTCTAGCATGAATAATAAACATTTATCATGATATAAGGAAATAAATAATAACTTTATTATTGCCTCTAGGGCATATTTCCTTCAAATAGGACCAGCCACCCGCGTAGCAAAGGGTTCGGCTCAGTCTCCTCCAACGGCTCGACAAGTGGAGAGGTGGTAAAGAGAGAGAAAGAGAGATAGAGAGAGGTGGCTGAACTTCTCCCAGCAGTTCATCGCCCCAGCCAAGAACAGACCCTCGCGAGGCTGTTCTTCTTGTACTGTCCATTATCATCAGCCCAAGAGGCAATCCACCACACCACACACTGGAGTAGGGTATTACACCACAACGGTGGCCCGAACCAGTATAAACCCTATGTCCCTCGTGTTGTTCTTTTCGTAGCTTTGATCCTAGCGTGGCGGAGGGGTGCAGGGAGGTAGGAGGCGAAATCTCCGCGCGCACCCCAGTGTTCGAACCTCAAGGGTCTGCCGGAACCCGAAATCCGACATCATCACACTGAGACCAGAACACCTTCTCTATCGAGCTGCCCTCCTCGGCTTGATAGAATGCGGCGGCATCGAACACGCTACGGGGAAGATCTGCGAACGCTCCTGGAGAGCTCCGGATTCAGGTAAGTAACAAGTAACTCACGTTTATGTGTTTGCTTTGCATTAAGAATGCCTTACCCGCCGCTATCTTTTTCACCGCATCCAACTCCTGGAGGGTCTTCTGGGATTCGGCCTTGGCAGACTTGGCATTTTTAATAGCCACCGCGAGCTCGGATGCTCGCGTCTTTGAGTCAAGCTACAAACTCTCATGTTTTTTCATGGGATCCTGGAGCTCTTGCCGCACCTTGCCAACCTGGGCCTCATACTTCTCCCGCTCGATACGCTCCGTGGCCGCCCTCTTCTCAGCCTCGAGCAACGCTTGCTTAAGGGTCGCCACCTCAGACGTGGCCCCTACAATAGCCATGATAATCCTATCATTTTTTGCAATTGCACCTTTTTTATATATATTTAAACAAGGTATTTCTTACCTTCCTTGTCCTCGATCTACTTATTGACACGCCCGAGCTCTTGCTCGGACTGCTCAAGGTTCTGCTTTAGCGTTACCACTTCCGCAGTCAGTGCGGCAGATGCCAGCAGAGAAGCCTGCATACGCATATTGACTCCTTTTTGTTAGACTCATGCGAATTTTATTTGATCCTCTATTCGGCTTTTCTTCCCGAATGCCAAATAGAGCATCAGGGGCTACTGTCTATGCGGTAATATTATTTACACATTCTTTACTTACCTCAAAGCCTGTTAAAAGGCTAGCACAAGCTTCAGTCAGTCCACTCTTGGCGGACTGAACCTTCTGGACCACCGCACTCATAATGGTGCGGTGCTCCTCGTCGATGGAGGCGCCTTTGAGCACCTCCAACAGATTGTCCGGCGCCTCCGGTTGGACGGGGGTCACCGGCACGGTGGGCTTGCTCCTCTTGGAAGGAGGTCGCCCGCCGGACTCTGGAATCTTTGAAGGTTCCGGAGCGGTGTCCGGCCTAGAGCCGGACTTGGAGCCCTGGGGGGTTTTGCCCCCTTTACTCCTGGAGTCCGGGAGGTCGCCTTGCGGCGCCACCAGGACCACCTCCTCCTGGCTTGGAACCTGTTGGGACAACACTTCGGCGTCATCCGTAGGGCGGGGGGAGGTAGCCGTCGGAAGCAAATTCACATCCGACGAGTCTAGTGAACCGCTCGACGATGCGTCGAGCCGGTCTTTGGGTGGGTTGCATAATCATATTCGACATAAGGGAAAGCTATGCAATAAAGGAATACTATGAATTACTCTGGTATCCGGATACTTACGATTTCGCCAGGGGCTTGGCCCTGAGCGGCCACTCCTCTCCGCCATCGTCGGCGTCGGTGGAGTAGTCCGGAGGAAGGGTTTTCCCCTTCTTGGACCCTTCATCCTCCCCAGTGAGTGCGGCCTTCCTTTTCTTCTCTCCTCCCGCTAGAGGGGGAGAGGTCTCTTCTTCCTCCTCCTCGTCTTCATGGGAGGAATGCGCCTTGGAGCCGTCGGATGATGAACCCGACACCTCCTAGCGTCGGGCACTTTTTCGAGTCCCCATGGCCTTCTTCGTGGCCTTCTTCTCCGGCACCACATAGGGTGCCGGAACCAGCAGCTTTGCCAAGCGGGCATAGGCTGGGTCTTCGGGCAAAGGAGCCGGACAGTCGATCTGTCCGGACTTCGCCTGCCAATCCTGTCAAAGGTAAGGGAGCTTAGATCCCGCATAGAGTTAAACTATGAAAAAATAATACCCTGTAAAAGATACAAACAACTTACCGCGCTAGCGTGACGCTGCGCGCTGAATCCGCGGTCCTCGGTAGCGGATGCAGGAGCCTCGGCGCCCTTGAAAAGCACCTTCAGGCATCTTCGTACATCGTGTCGAAGAGCCTGCTCAGAGTTCAGTGCTACGCCGGGTTGAACTCCCACAGATTGAAGGCCCATTGTTGACACGGGAGGATCCGGCGGATGAGCTTAACCTGGACTACGTTGACAAGCTTGAGCTGCTTGTTCACCAGGGTTTGGATGCATGTTTGCAGTCTAGTCACCTCTTCTTTGCTGCCCCACGACAGGCCCGTCTCTTTCCAGGACGTGAGCCGCGTTGGGGGTCCGGACCGGAACTCGGGGGCGGCGACCCACTCAGGGTCGCGCGGCTCGGTGATGTAAAACCACCCCGATTGCCACCCCTTTAGGGTCTCCACAAAGGAGCCCTCAAGCCATAAGACATTGGGCATCTTGCCCACCATGGCGCCTCCGCACTCTGCCTGGTTGCCACGCACCACCTTCGGCTTGACATTGAAAGTCTTGAGCCATAGGCTGAAATGGGGGTGGATGCGGAGGAAAGCCTCGCACACGAAGATAAACACCGAGATGTTGATGATGAAGTTCGGGGCTAGATCATGGAAATCCAGGCCGTAGTAGAACATGAGTCCCCGGACGAATGGGTGGATAGGAAAGCCCAGTCCGTGGAGGAAGTGGGGAAGGAACACTACCCTCTCATGGGGCCTTGGGGTGGGGAGGAGCTGCCCCTCTTCAGGAAGCCGGTATGCGATGTCGTTAGACAAGTATCCGGCCTTCCTTAGTTTTTTGATGTGTCCCTCCGTGGCGGAGGAGACCATCCACTTGCCTCCCGCTCCGGACATGGCTGGAAAAGGTTGAGGTGGGGAGTGCAGACTTGGGCACTGGAGCTCGAGTGCACGAAAATGGATAGGCAAAGGAGGAAGAAGGCGTAGGTGAAAAGGTGGATCCTTATCCCCTTATATGGGTGGACGCAACTGCGTGTCCCCACCAGCCTGGTAAAACTCGCTTATCTCCAAGCGTCGTAATCAATGGCACGATTGGGTTACCCACGCCCGTATTGATGAGAATCCCGGAATAAGGGGACACGATCTCTGCTTCGACGAGACGTGCCAAGGAAACCGCCTCGCATGACACGCTGAGGTGGGACAATAAAACGATTCGAATAAAGGCTTGGCCGTGGTGCGATGTCACACTACGGAATATGTCAGCAGATTAGATTTGTGTAAATATTATTCTCTCTATGGCAATATGTGGAAACTTATTTTGCAGAGCCGGACACTATCTTTGTGTTCAAAATCTTCTATGAAGTACTTGGAGGAGGAACCCGCCTTGCAATGCCGAAGACAATCTGCGCGCCGGACTCGTCGTCATTGAAGCCTGGTTCAGGGGCTACTGAGGGAGTCCTGGATTAGGGGGTGTCCGGATGGCCGGACTATACCTTCAGCCGGACTATACCTTCAGCCAGACTCCTGGACTATGAAGATACAAGATTGAAGACTTCGTCCCATGTCCGGAAGGGACTTTCCTTGGCGTGGAAGGCAAGCTTGGCGATACGGATATATAGATCTCCTACCATTGTAACCGACTTTGTGTAACCCTAGCCCTCTTCGGTGTCTATATAAACCAGAGGGTTTTAGTCCGTAGGACAACATACAAAAAAACAATCATACCATAGGCTAGCTTCTAGGGTTTAGCCTCTCCGATCTCATGGTAGATCTACTCTTGTACTACCCATATCATCAATATTAATCAAGCAGGACATAGGGTTTTACCTCCATCAGGAGGGCCCGAACCTGGGTAAAACTTCGTGTCCCTTACCTCCTTTTACCATCCGGCCTAGACGCACAGTTCGGGACCCCCTACCCGAGATCCGCCGGTTTTGACACCGACACCCGCCGTGAGCCTCAACACTCATGGGACCGCATACATCGGTATATATTATTTCCAATAAGTCAGTGGCTCGCTCCATTGTTCCGGAGAACGGAGTCTTAGTCATCTTGCCCATGAGGCATGGTTCGTATCAAATGATTCATAATCAAGTGATTCCAAAAGTTCATCCGCATGGAGTTTCTTCATGCGCTTTACACCAATATGACCTAAACAACAGTGCAACTAGTATGTTGCACTATCATTATCAACTTTGCATCTTTTGGCATCAATATTATGAATATGTGTATCACTACGATCGAGATTCAATAAACCATTCGCCTTGGGTGTATGACCACAGAAAGTTTTATTCATGTAAACATAATAACAATTATTATTTGACTTAAATATATAACTGTATTGCAATAAACATGATCCAATCATATTATGCTCAACGCAAATACCAAATAACATTTATTTTAGGTTCAACACTAATCCCGAAGGTAAAGGGAGTGTGCGATGGTGATCTTATCAACCTTGGAATCACTTCCAACACACATCGTTACCTCTCCCTCAACTAGTCTCTGTTCATTTTGTAACTCCTATTTCAAGTTACTAATCATAGCAACTGAACTAGTATCAAATACCCAGGGGCTACTATGAACACTAGTAAAGTACACATCAATAACATGTATATCATATATACTTTTGTTCACTTTGCCATCCTTCTTATCCGCCAAGTATTTGGGGCAGTTCCGCTTCTAGTGACCATTTCCTTTGCAGTAGAAGCACTCGATTTCTGGCTTGGGTCTAGCTTTGGGCTTCTTCATGGGAGTGGCAACTTGCTTGCCATTCTTTTTGAAGTTCCCTTTCTTTTCCTTACCCTTTTACTTTAAACTGGTGGTCTTCTCAACCATCAACACTTGATGCTTTTCTTGATTTCTACCTTCGCCGATTTCAGCATCATGGAGAGCTCAGGGAATCATTTTTGTCATCCCTTGCATACTATAGTTCATCACGAAGTTCCAGTATCTTGGTGATAATGACTAGAGAACTCTGTCAATCACTATCTTATCTGGAAGATTAACTCCCACTTGATTCAAGTGATTGTAGTACTCAGACATTCTGAGCACATGCTCACTGCTTGAGCTATTCTCCTCCATCTTGTAGGCAAAATACTTGTCAGAGGTCTCATACCTCTCGACTCGGGCATGAGTATGAAATACCAATTTTAGCTCTTGGAACATCTTATATGCTCCTTGGCATTCAAAATGTTTTTGAAGTCCCGGTCCTAAGCCGTAAAGCATGGAGCAGTAAACTATCAAGTAGTCATCATACCGAGCTTGCCAAACGTTCATAACGTCTGCATTTGCTCCTGCAATAGGTCCGTCACCTAGCGGTGCATCAAGGACATAATTCTTCTGCGCAGCAATGAGGATAATCCTTAGATCACGGACCCAGTCCGCATCATTGCTACTATCATCTTTCAATTTATTTTTCTCTTGGAACATATCAAAAATAAAACAGGGGAGCTATACGCGAGCTATTGATCTACAACATAGATATGCAAAAACTATCAGGACTAAGTTCATGATAAATTAAAGTTCAATTAATCATATTACTTAAGAATTCCCACTTAGATAGACATCCCTCTAGTCATCTAAATGATCACGTGATCCATATCAACTAAACCATGTCCGATCATCACGTGATATGGAGTAGTTTTCAATGGTGAACATCAGTATGTTGATCATATCTACTATATGATTCACGTTCGACCTTTCGGTCTCAGTGTTCTGAGGCCATATCTGCATATGCTAGGCTCGTCAAGTTTAAACCGAGTATTCTGCACGTGCAAAACTGGCTTGCACCCGTTGTATGTGAACGTAGAGCTTATCACACCCGATCATCACGTGGTGTCTAGGCACGATGAACTGTAGCAACGACGCATACTCAGGGAGAACACTTGTACCTTGAAAATTAGTGAGATATCATCTTATAATGCTACTGCCGTACTAAGCAAAATAAGACGCATAAAGGATAAACATAACATGCAATCAAAATATGTGACATGATATGGCCATCATCATCATGTGCCTTTGATATCCATCTCCAAAGCACCGTCATGATCTCCACTGTCACCGGCTTAACACCTTGATCTCCATCATAGCATCGTTGTCGTCTCGCCAACTGTTGCTTCCACGACTATTGCTACCGCTTAGTAAAGCAATTACATGGCGATTGAATTTCAAACAATAAAGCGACAACCATAAGGCTCCTGCCAGTTGCTGATAACTTTTACAAAACATGATCATCTCATACAATAATTTATATCTCATCACGTCTTGATCATATCACATCACAACATGCCCTGCAAAAACAAGTTAGACGTCCTCTACTTTGTTTTTGCAAGTTTTACGTGGCTGCTACGGGCTTCTAGCAAGAATCATTCTTACCTACGCATCAAAAGCACAACAATTTTTCTTCAAGTGTGTTGTTTTAACCTTCAACAAGGACCGGCCGTAGTCAAACTCGATTCAACTGAAGTTCGAGAAACATACACACGCCGGCCACCTGTGTGCGAAGCACGTCGGTAGAATCAGTCTCATGAACGCGGTCATGTAATGTTGGTCTGGGCCGCTTCATCCAACAATACCGCCAAATAAAAATAAGACGTTGGTGGTAAGCAGTATGACTATTATCGCCCACAACTCTTTGTGTTCTACTCGTGCATATAACATTTATGCATAGACCTAGCTCTGATACCACTATTGGGGAACGTAGCATGCAATTTCAAAAAATTTACCTATGATCATGCAAGATCTATCTAGGAGATTCATAGCAACGAGACAGGAGAGTGTGTCCACGTACCCTCGTAGATCGAAGGCGGAAGCGTTTAGTAACACAGTTGATGTAGTCGAACATCTTCACGATCCAACCGATCCAAGTACCGAATGTACGGCACCTCCATGTTCAGCACACATTTAGCACGATGACGTCCCTCGAGCTCTTGATCCATTTGAGGACGAGGGAGAGTTCCATCAGCATGACGGCATGACGACGGTGATGATGATGTTACCGGTGCAGGGCTTCGCCTAAGCACTATGATGATATGATCGAGGTATTAAACTGTGGAGGAGGGCACCGCACATGGCTAAGAGATTGTCTGTTGTGCTTTTGGGTGCCCCCTGCCCACGTATATAAAGGAGGGGGAGGAGGAGGCCGTCCTAGGAGGGGCGCGCGCCATAGGGGAGTTCAACTAGGATTCCCAATCCTAGTTGGAGTCCCCTTCATTTTCCAAAAGAGGGAGAGAAGGAAGGAGGAAGAGAGGGAGAAGGAAAGAGGGGGGCGCCGCCCCCTTCCTAGTCCAATTCAGACTTGCCATGGGGGCGGCTGAAGGAAATATGCCCTGGAGGCAATAATAAAGTTGTTTTTTATATTTCCTTATATCATGATAAATGTTTATTATTCATGCTAGAATTGTATTAACCGAAAACTTAGTACATGTGTGAATACATAGAGAAACAGAGTGTCCCTAGTATGCCTCTACTTGACTAGCTCATTAATCAAAGATGGTTAAGTTTCCTAGCCATGGACATCTGTTGTCATTTGATGAACGGGATCACATCATTAATGATGTGATGGACAAGACCCATCCGTTAGCTTAGCATAATGATCGTTCAGTTTTATTGCTATTGCTTGCTCCATAACTTATACATGTTCCTATGACTATAAGATCACGCAACTCCCGAATACCGGAGGAACACTTTGTGTGCTATCAAACGTCACAACGTAACTAGGTGACTATAAAGATGCTCTACAGGTGTCTCCGATGGTGTTTGTTGAGTTGGCATAGATCGAGATTAGGATTTGTCACTCCGAGTATCGGATAGGTATCTCTGGGCCCTCTCGGTAATGCACATCACTATAAGCCTTGCAAGCAATGTGACTAATGAGTTAGTTGCGGGATGATGCATTATGGAATGAGTAAAGAGACTTGCTGGTAACGAGAATGAACTAGGTACTGGGATACCGACGATTGAATGTTGGGCAAGTAACATACCGATGACAAAGGGAACAACGTATATCGTTATGCGGTTTGACCGATAAAGATCTTCATAGAATATGTGGGAGCCAATATGAACATCCAGGCTCCGCTATTGGTTATTGACCAAAGAGGTGACTCGGTCATGTCTACATAGTTCTCGAACCCGTAGGGTCCGCACGCTTAACGTTCGGTGACGATCGGTATTATGAGTTTATGTGTTTTGATGTACCAAAGGTAGTTCGGAGTCCCGGATATGATCACAGACATGACGAGGAGTCTTGAAATGGTCAAGACATAATAATTGATATATTGGATGGCTATATTCAGACACTGGAAGTGTTCCGGGTGATTTCAGAGAAAACCGGAATGCGGGAGGGTTAGCGGACCCCCCCCCCCCGGGGAAAGTTGGGCCTTCATGGGCCATAGGGAAGACGGGAGGCAGCCCACAAGGGGCAGCCGCACACCCTCCCTATAGGGAGTCCGAATTGGACTAGGGAAGGGGGCGCGCGCCCCCTTTCCTTCTCCTCTTCCTCTCCCTTCCTTCCTTCCCCTTCTCCTCCTAGTAGGACTAGGAAACGAGGAATCGTACTCCTACTAGGAGCAGGATTCCTCCTCCCTTGGCGCGCCACTAGGGCTGGCTGGCCTCCTCCCTTTCTCCTTTATATATGGGGGCAGGGGGCACCCTAGGACACACAAGTTGATTGTTTCCAGCCGTGTGCGGTGCCCCCTCCACCATAATCCACCTCGGTCATATCGTAGCAGTGCTTAGGCGAAGCCCTGTTCCGATAGCATCATCATCACCGTCATCACACTGTCGTGCTGACGAATCTCTCCCATGACACTCTGCTGGATCGTGAGTCCGTGGGATGTCACCGAGCCGAACGTGTGCAGATCGCGGAGGTGTCGTACTTTCGGTACTAGGATCTGTCGATCGTGAAGACGTACGACTACATCAACCGTGTTGTCATAGCGCTTCCGCTTACGGTCTATGAGTGTACGTGGACAACACTCTCCCCTCTTGTTGTTATGCATCACCATGATCTTGCATGTGCGTAGGATTTTTTTTGAAATTACTGCGTTCCCCAATAGTGGCATCCGAGCCAGGTCTATGCATAGATGTTATATGCACGAGTAGTACACAAAGGAGTTGTGGGCATGGGTATATACATATTGCTTGCCATCACTAGTTGATTATTGATTCAGCGGTATTGTTGGATGAAGCGGCTTAGACCGACATTACGCGTACGCTTACGCAAGACTGGTTCTACCGATGTGCTTCGCACACAGGTGGCTAGTGGGTGTCAGTTTCTCCAACTTTAGTTGAGTCGGATTCAATGAACAGGGTTCTTTCTGAAGATCAAAAAGCAATCACTATACCGCGTTGTGGTTTTTGATGCGTAGGTAAGAACGGTTCTTGCTCAGCCCGTAGCAGCCACGTAAAACTTGCAACAACAAAGTAGAAGACGTCTAACTTGTTTTTGCAGGGCATGTTGTGATGTGATATGGTCAAGACATGATGCTAAATTGTTGTATGAGATGATCATGTTTTGTTAAAGTTATCGGCAATTGGCAGTAGCCTTATGGTTGTCTCTTTATTGCATAAGATGCAAGCGCCATATACTTGCTTTACTTTATCGCTATACGATAGCAATAGTTGCAAAAGAAATAGTTGGCGAGACGACCATGTGACGACTCATTGATAGCGATCAAGATGATGGAGATCATGGTGTCATGCCGGTGATGATGGAGATCATGACGGTACTTTGGAGATGGAGATCAAAGGCACAATATGATGATGGACATATCATGTCACATATTTTGATTGCATGTGATGTTTATCTTTTATGCATCTTATTTTGCTTAGTGCGTCAGTAACATTATAAGACGATCCCTCACTAAATTTCAAGGTATAAGTGTTCTCCCTGAGTATGCACCATTGCGACAGTTCTTCGTGCTGAGACATCACGTGATGATCGGACATGGTTTAGTTGATATGGATCATGTGATCACTTAGATGATTAGAGGGATGTCTATCTAAGTGGGAGTACTTAAGTAATATGATTAATTACTTAAATTTATCATGCACTTTGTCCTGATAGTATTTGCATATCTATGTTGTAGATCAATTGCTCGCGTATAGCTTCCCCGATTTATTTATGATATGTTCCTAGAGAAAACTATGTTGAAAGATGTTAGTAGCAACGATGCGGACTTGCTCCATGATCTGAGGATTATCCTCATTGCTGCACAGAAGAATTATGTCCTTGATGCACCACTAGGTGACGAACCTATTGCAGGAGCAGATGCAGACGTTATGAATGTTTGGCAAGCTCGGTATGATGACTACTTGACAGTTTAGTGCACCATGCTTTACGGCTTAGAACCGGGACTTCAAAAACATTCTGAACGCCGCGGAGCATATAAGATGTTCCTGAAGGAAATATGCCCTAGAGGCAATAATAAAGTTGTTATTTATATTTCCTTATATCATGATAAATGTTTATTATTCATGCTAGAATTGTATTAACCGGAAACTTAATACATGTGTGAATACATAGACAAACAGAGTGTCCCTAGTATGCCTCTACTTGACTAGCTCGTTAATCAAAGATGGTTAAGTTTCCTCACCATGGACATGTGTTGTCATTTGATGAACGGGATCACATCATTAGAGAATGATGTGATGGACAAGACCCATCCGTTAGCTTAGCATAATGATCGTTCAGTTTTATTGCTACTGCTTTCTTCATGACTTATACATGTTCCTCTGACTATGAGATTATGCAACTCCCGAATACCGGAGGAACACCTTGTGTGCTATCAAACATTACAATGTAACTAGGTGATTATAAAGATGATCTACAGGTGTCTCCGATTGTGTTTGTTGAGTTCGCATAGATCGAGAATAGGATTTGTCACTCCGTGTATCAGAGAGGTATCTCTGGGCCCTCTCGGTAATGCACATCACTATAAGCCTTGCAAACAATGTGATTAATGAGTTAGTTGCGTGATGTTGCATTATGGAACAAGTAAAGAGACTTGCCAGTGACGAGATTGAACTAGGTATGATGATACCGACGATCGAATCTCGGGCAAGTAACATACCGATGACAAAGGGACAACGTATGCTGTTATGCGGTTTGACCGATAAAGATCTTCGTAGAATATGTATGAACCAATATGAGCATCCAGGTTCCGCTATTGCTTATTAACCAGAGATGAGTCTCGGTCATGTCTACATAGTTCTCGAACCCGTAGGGTCTGCACGCTTAACGTTCGATGACGATATGTATTGTGAGTTATGTGATTTGATGTACCGAAGTTTGTTCGGAGTCCCGGATGTGATCATGGGCATGACGAGGAGTCTCAAAATGGTTTAGTTGATATGGTTCATGTGATCACTTAGATGATATGGGTCACCATTGAAAACTACTCCATCTCACGTGATGATCGGACATGGTTTAGTTGATATGGATCACGTGATCACTTAGATGATTAGAGGGAAGTCTATCTAAGTGGGAGTTCTTAAGTAATATGATTAATTGAACTTTAAATTTATCATGAACTTAGTCCTGGTAGTATTAGCATATCTATGTTGTAGATCAATAGCTCACGTTTAGCTCCCCAAATTTATTTTTGATATGTTCCTAGAGAAAACTAAGTTGAAAGATGTTAGTAGAAATGATGCGGATTGGATCCGTGATCTGAGGATTATCCTCATTGCTGCACAGAAGAATTATGTCCTTGATGCACCGTTAGGTGATAGACTGATTGCAGGAGCAGATGCACACGTTATGAACATTTGGCAAGCTCGATATGCTGACTACTTGATAGTTTAGTGCATCATGCTTTATGGCTTAGAATCGGGGCTTCAAAGATGTTTTGAACGCCATAGAGCATATGAGATGTTCCAAGAGTTGAGATTAGTATTTCAGACCCATGCCCATGTCGAAAGGTATGAGACCTTTGACAAGCACTTTGCCTACAAGATGGAGGAGAATAGCTCAGCTAGTGAGCATGTGCTCAGAATGTCTGAGTACTACAATCACTTGAATCAAGTGGGAGTTAATCTTCCAGATAAGATAGTGATTCTCTGTCACTATTGATACGTCTCCAACGTATCTATAATTTTTGATTGTTCCATGCTATTATATTATCTGTTTTGGATGTTTATGGGCTTTATTATGCACTTTTATATTAGTTTTGGGACTAACCTATTAACCTAGAGCCCAGTGCCAGTTTCTGTTTTTTCCTTGTTTTAGAGTATCGCAGAAAAGGAAAATCAAACGGAGTCCAATTGACCTGAAACTTCACGGAACTTATTTTTGGACCAGAAGAAGCCCACAGAGTATCGGAGTTGGACCAGGAGAGTCCGGGGCTGCCCATGAGGGTGGGGGCGCGCCCACCCCCTGGGCGCGCCCCCCTGCCTCGTGGATAGCCCGGAGGTCCACCGACATACTTCTTCCTCCCATATATACCTATATACCCTAAAAACTTCAGGGAGCACGATAGATTGGGAGTTCCACCGCCAGAAGCCTCTGTAGACACCAAAAACCAATCTAGACCCGTTCTGGCACCCTGTCGGAGTGGGAATCCCTCTCCGGTGGCCATCTTCATCATCCCGGTGCTCTCCATGACAAGGAGGGAGTAGTTCTCCCTCGGGGCTGAGGGTATGTACCAGTAGCTATGTGTTTGATCTCTCTCTCTCTCTTGTGTTCTTGAGGTGATACGATCTTGATGTATCGTGAGCTTTGCTATTATAGTTGGATGTTATGATGTTTCTCCCCCTCTACTCTCTTGTAATGGATTGAGTTTTCCCTTTGAAGTTATCTTATCGGATTGAGTCTTTAAGGATTTGAGAACACTTGATGTATGTCTTGCGTGGGATACCCGTGGTGACTATGGGGTATTCTATTGATCCACTTGATTTATGTTTTGGTGATCAACTTGCGGGTTCCGCCCATGAACCTATGCATAGGGTTTGGCACACGTTTTCGTCTTGACTCTCCGGTAGAAACTTTGGGGAACTCTTTGAGGTTCTATGTGTTGGTTCAATAGATGAATCTGAGATTGTGTGATGCATATCGTATAATCATACCCACAGATACTTGAGCTGACATTGGAGTATCTAGGTGACATTAGGGTTTTGGTTGAGTTGTGTCTTAAGGTGTTATTCTAGTACGAACTCTTGAATAGATCGATCCGAACGAATAACTTTGAGGTGGTTTCGTACCCTATCATAATCTCTTCGTTTGTTCTCCGCTATTAGTGACTTTGGAGTGACTCCTTGTTGCATGTTGAGGGATAGTTATATGATCCAATTATGTTATCATTGTTGAGAGAACTTGCACTAGTGAAAGTATGAACCCTAGGCCTTATTTCAACGCATTGCAATACTGTTTGTGCTCAGTTTTACCATTAGTTACCTTGCTGTTTTTATATTTTCAGATTACATAAACCTTTATCTACCATCCATATACCACTTGTATCACCATCTCTTCGCCGAACTAGTGCACCTATACAATTTACCATTGTATTGGGTGTGTTGGGTACACAAGAGACTCTTTGTTATTTGGTTGCAGGGTGGCTTGAGAGAGACCATCTTCATCCTACGCCTCCTACGGATTGATAAACTTAGGTCATCCACTTGAGGGAAATTTGCTACTGTCCTACTAACGTCTGCACTTGGAGGCCCAACAACGTCTACAAGAATAAGGTTGTGTAGTAGACATCAACTATTTATAACTCACAAGTATAAGGGATCGCAACAACTTTCGAGGGTAGAGTATTCAACCCAAATTTATTGATTCGACACAAGGGGAGCCAAAGAATATTCTCAAGTATTAGCAGCTGAGTTGTCAATTCAACCACACCTGGAAACTTTGTATCTGCAGCAAAGTGTTTAGTAGCAAAGTAATATGATAGTGATGGTAACGGTAACAAAAGAGTAATGAAAGCAAAGTAATGTTTTTGGTATTCTGTAGTGATTGTAACACTAGCAACGGGAAAATAAATAAGTGTAAACCAGTATATGGAAAGCTCGTAGGCATTGGATCAATGATGGATAATTATGCCGGATGCGGTTCATCATGTAACAATCATAACATAGGGTGACACAGAACTAGCTCTAGTTCGTCAATGTAATGTAGGCATGTATTCCGAATATAGTCATACGTGCTTATGGAAAAGAACTTGCATGACATCTTTTGTCCTACCCTCCCGTGGCAGCGGGGTCCTAATGGAAACTAAGGGATATTAAGACCTCCTATTAATAGAGAACCGGAACAAAGCATTAGCACATTGTGAATACATGAACTCGTCAAACTACGGTCATCACTGGTAAGTATCTCGATTATTGTCAGTTCGGGGTTAACGGATCATAACACATAATAGGTGACTGTAGACTTGCAAGATAGGATCTAGAACTCTCATATATTGATGAAAACATAAAAGGTTCAGATCTGAAATCATGGCACTCGGGCCCTAGTGACAAGCATTAAGCATAGCAAAGTCATAGCAACATCAATCTCAGAACATAGTGGATACTAGGGATCAAACCCTAACAAAACTAACTCGATTACATGGTGAATCTCATCCAACCCATCACCGTCCAGCAAGCCTACGATGGAATTACTCACGCACGGCGGTGAACATCATGAAATTGGTGATGGAGGATGGTTGATGATGACGACGACGACGAATCCCCCTCTCCGGAGCCCCGAACAGACTCCAGATCAGTCCTCCCGAGAGGCTTTAGGGCTTGGCGGCGGCTCCGTATCGTAAAACGCGATGATTTCTTCTCTCCTATTTTTTCTCCCCGAAAGCAGTTATATAGAGTTGGAGTTGGAGTTGGGAGGTCTCCAGGGGGCCCACGAGGTAGGGGGCGCGCCCTAGGGGGGCGCCCCCCACCCTCGTGAGAAGGGTGTGGGCCCCCTGGTCTTCATCTTTGGCGAGGATTTTTTTTATTTATTGTAAGATATTCCGTGGAGTTTGGGGTCATTTTGAGAACTTTTGTTTTCTACACATAAAACAACATCATGGCAATTCTGCTGAAAACAGCGTCAGTCCGGGTTAGTTCCATTCAAATCATACAAGTTAGAGTCCAAAACAAGGGCAAAAGTGTTTGGAAAAGTAGATACGTTGGAGACGTATCAACTCCCCCAAGCTTGAACCCTTGCTTGTCCTCAAGCAATTCAGTTGACAAACTGAAAGAAATAAAGAAAAACTTTTACAAACTCTGTTTGCTCTTGTTGTTGTAAATATGTCAAGCTAGCATTCAAGTTTTCAGCAAAGATTATAACTAACCACATTTGCAATAATTCTCAGGTCTCATGTTTACTCATATCAATAGTATAGTCAACTAGCGAGCCATAATAATAAAACTCGGATGACAACACTTTCTCAAAACAATCATAATATGATATAACAAGATGGTATCTCGCTAGCCCTTTCTGAGACAGCAAAACATAAATGTAGAGCACCTTTAAAGATCAAGGACTGACTAGACATTGTAATTCATGGTAAAGAGATCCAATCATAGTCACACCCAATATAAATTAACAGTAATGAATGCAAATGACAGCGGTGCTCTCCAACTGGTGCTTTTTAATAAGAGGGTGATGACTCAACATAAAAGTAAATAGATAGGCCCTTCGCAGAGGGAAGCAGGGATTTGTATAGGTGCCAGAGCTCGGTTTTGAAATAGAGGTAAATAACATTTTGAGGGGTATACTTTCATTGTCAACATAACAACCAAGAGATGGCGATATCTTCCATGCTACACACATTATAGGCGGTTCCCAAACAGAATGGTAAAGTTTATACTCCCCCTCCACCAACAAACATCAATCCATGGCTTGCTCGAAACAACGAGTGCCTCCAACATATATCAGGTCCCGGGGGGAGTTTTGTTTGCAATTATTTTGATTTAGTTTGCATAAAGCATGAGACTGGGCATCCCGGTGACCAGCCCTTTATCTCGTGAGTAAGGAGCGGAGTCCACTCCTCTTGAGAATAACCCGTCTAACATGGAATATACAGACAGCCCTAGTTGATACATGAGCTATTCGAGCATACAAAACAGGATAATTATTTGAAGGTTTAGAGTTTGGCACATACAATTTTACTTGGAACGGCAGGTAGATACCGCATATAGGAAGGTATAGTGGACTCATCTGGAATAACTTTGGGGTTTTAAGGGATTTGATGCACAAGCAGTATTCCCGCTTAGTATAGGTGAATGCTAGCAAAAGACTGGGAAGCGACCAGCTAGAGAGTGACAACAGTCATGTACATGCATTAAAATTAATAAACATTGGATGCAAGCATGAGTAGGATATAATCCACCATGAACATAAATATCGTGAAGGCTATGTTGATTTGTTTCAACTACATGCGTGAACATGTGCCAAGTCAAGTCACTTAAATCATTCCGAGGAGGATACCACCCTATCATACCACATCATAACCATTTTAATAGCATGTTGGCACACAAGGTAAACCATTATAACTCATAGCTAATCAAGCATGGCACAATCAACTATGATCTCTAATTGTCATTGCAAACATGTTTATTCATAACAAGCTGAATCAAGAACGATGAACTCATCATATTTACAAAAACAAAAGAGGTCGAGTTCGTACCAGCTTTTCTCATCTCAGTCAGTCCATCATATATCATGATAATTGCCTTTCACTTGCACGACCGTACGATGTGAATAATAATAAGAGTGCACGTGCATTGGACTAAGCTGGAATCTGCGAGCATCCAATAAACAGGAGAAGACAAAGCAATATGGACTCTTTTGTCAGGTAAACAATAATGCATATAAGAGCCATTTCAACAATTTAATCATGGTCTTCTCCTACTGACCCCCAAAGAAAGAAAAGAAATAAAACTATTTACACGGGAAAGCTCCCAACAAGCAAAAGAAGAACAGGAAATATTTTTGGGTTTTCTTTTTAATTACTGCTACATCATGGTAAGTAAACTGATTAGAAGCTACAACTAATTTTTTGGTTTTTCTTAAGGTTTATTAAACACACAAGAAGAAAGCATAAAAAGGAAAATAAACTAGCATGGATGATACAATGAAAAAGTACGAGCACCGACATCTAGCAATGAGTGTGTGTGAACATAAATGTAATGTCGGTGAGACATACGTACTCCCCCAAGCTTAGGCTTTTGGCCTCAGTTGGTCTATGGCCACGGCTAGCCTGGCGGATATCCATAATAATAGTTGGGGTCGTACTGCGATGCAGCGGCTATCACCTCCTGAGCTGCAGTGTGGCGACAAGCGGCCTCCGCTCTCCTCTCGTACTCATCTGCCTCCTCTCTGGTAATGGTATATCCTCCTCTTGCCTGATAATCAAAGAAAGCAGGAGCAGGGAGAGTAATATGGACGGCACGGCGTCTGTCAAAGATTAGTCGGTACTGGAGAGGCGATTCGTTTCTCTCGACAAAATGGTGGGAAACCACTGAATCAAAATCTAAATAAGCAGGAGGCAACTCCATGTCTCCTTCATGAACATCTATCTCAAGAAATTTTGCTAAGCGGGTTGCATAAATTCCTCCAAAGAAATCTCCATTATGTCTATTATGATGCAACCTACGAGCTACAATGGCTCCCATATGATAAGATTGGTCTCCTGACACAACACTCCTAAGAATGCTAAGGTCAGGGACACACATGTGACATGCTTCATCCTTAGCATTTATGCACCTACCTATGAAGAGAGCAAAATAATGTACAACAGGAAAGTGAATGCTCCCTATGGTAGCTTGCGCTATATCTCTAGATTCCCCTACAGTTATACTAGCAAGAAAGTTTCTAAATTCAGATTTAGGGGGATCCCTAACACTACCCCATTGTGGAAGTTTGCAAGCAAAAGTGAAATCCTCTAAGTCCATGGTATAAGATTTGTCATAAAGATCAAACATGACTGAAGGAGAATTACACGAAGATCAATACTCAAACCTCCTCACAAAAGAGCTTGTGAGCTCATGATACTGGGGGCATTTGTCTGCCTCAAAGTCCTCAAGACCGGCATTATGCAAATATGCGTTAAATTCTTCTTTAATTCCTGCACGATCCATAAAATTTTCAGAAGGCCACTCACAAGGACGCACTGGAGCGTCTCTTGGTGGCTCTTCGTCAGCGTCACGCATTGCAAGCCTGGGTCCTTGCTTCCTTGAAGAACCACCTTGGAACATTTTCCTAAACATATTTCTTCCTCTGAAAAATTCTGAAATTTTTAGTAACTTCAAAATAAAAGTAAACCAAACTCAATAATATTGATAGCAACTACTCCTACAAGTGGCTAGGGCCTATATCATGCATCAATACTACTTTTGACCATATAAATTTGACATGCAAGCTCAAGAATAGGGTCACCTAAGCAGCAAAAATTTGCAATGAATAAAGCACTAGAACAAAAACTAATTGGACCAATGGAGGAGTCACATACCAAGGAACAATCTCCCCAAGCAGTTTTGTGAGAGGTGCTTTGAGCAAGGAGATCGAAAATGGCAGCAAAGTGAGCTTGGACTCGGGTTTGAGTTGGTTTTTCGTGTTTGGGGGAGGAAGATGAAGAGGATGGGTGCATGAATAAGTGGAGGAGGGCCACCGTGGGCCCACGAGGCAGGGGGGCGCGCCCTCCACCCTCGTGGCAAGGTGGTTGGCCCCCCTGGTGTGTTCTTTGTTCCATAAATCCTCAAATATTCTATAAAAAATCATATTTAATTTTCAGGGCATTTGGAGAACTTTTATTTTCGAGGTATTTTTACATTGCACGGATAATCAGATAACAGACAGAAAATTATTTATTTTTACTTTATTTTAACTAAATAACAGAAAGTATAGAGAGGGTATAGAAGGTTGTGCTTCTAGTTTCATCCATCTCATGATCATCAAAAGGAATCCACTAACAAGGTTGATCAAGTCTTGTTAACAAACTCATTCCGATTAACATGAAACCGGGGAAATTTCAATTAACACTAGGTTACCTCAACGGGGATATGCACATCCCCAATAATAAGTATATCATATTTCTTCTTGACAGTGGGAAGAGGAAATTCAAAACCTCCAAATATAATCGATGGAATTTTTCTGATAGAATTGATACTATGAACTTGAGGTTGTTTCCTCGGAAAGTGTACCGTATGCTCATTACCATTAACATGAAAAGTGACATTGCCTTTAGTGCAATCAATAACAGCCCCTGCAGTATTCAAATAGGGTCTTCCAAGAATAATAAACATACTATCGTCCTTGGGAATATTAAGAATAACAAAGTCCGTTAAAATAGTAACGTCTGCATCCACAGCAGGCACATCCTCACAAATACCGACAGGTATAGCAGTTGATTTATCAGCCATTTGTAAAGATATTTCAGTAGGTGTCAACTTATTCAAATCAAGTCTACGATATAAAGAGAGAGAGGCATAACACTAACACCGGCTCCAAGATCACATAAAGCAGTTTTAACATAGTTTCTTTTAATGGAGCATGGTATATTAGGTACTCCTAGATCCCCAAGTTTCTTTGGTATTCCACCCTTAAAATTATAATTAGCAAGCATGGTGGAAATTTCAGCTTCCGGTATCTTTCTTTTATTTGTAATAATATCTTTCATGTACTTAGCATAAGGATTGGTTTTGAGTATATCAGTTAATCGCATACGCAAAAAGATAGGTCTAATCATTTCAGCAAAGCGCTCAAAATCCTCATCATCCTTTTTCTTGGATGGTTTGGGAGGAAAGGCATGGGTTTCTGAACCCAAGGCTCTCTTTCTTTACCATGTTTCCTAGCAACAAAGTCTTTCTTATCATAACATTGATTCTTTGATTGTGGGTTATCAAGATCAACAACAGGTTCAATTTCTACATCATTATCATTACTAGGTTGAGCATCATTATGAACATCATCATTAACATTTTCATTAGGTTCATGTTCATTACCAGATTGTGTTTTAGCATTAGACATAGAGATATCATTTGGATTATCAGGTGGTTCAGCAATAGGTTCACTAGAAGCTTGCACAGTTCTATCATTTTTCTTTTTCTTCCTTTTAGAAGAACTAGGTGCATCAATTTTATTTCTCTGAGAATCTTGCTCAATTTTCTTAGGGTGGCCTTCAGGATACAAATGTTCCTGAGTCATTCTACCAGTTCTAGTAGCCACTTTAACAGCATAATCATTTTTCTTACTATTCATCTCATTGAGCAATTCTTTTTGAGCTTTAAGTACTTGTTCTACTTGAGTGGTAACCATAGAAGCATGTTTGCTAACAAGTTTAGGTTCACCTCTAATATTAGCCATATAATCACCCAAGTATTTAATCATATCACCATCTTGTTTTAATTGTCTACCAAAATAAGCATTGAAGTCTTCTTGCTTAAACATAAAATTATCAAACTCATCCAAGCATTGACTAGCAATTTTAGTAGGAGGGATTTCAGCTTTATCATATCTATACAGAATTTACCTTTACTACCTGTGTAGGGTTATCGAGGTCTGGAGGTTCTTCAATAAATAAAGTATTAAGATCATATGTTTCTTCAACAGGCGGTAAATTAAGACCATGTATTTCTTCAATAGGAGGTAAATTCTTAACATCTTCAGCTTTAATACCTTTTTCTTTCATAGATTTCTTTGCCTCTTGCATATCTTCAGGACTGAGAAATAGAATACCTCTCTTCTTCGGTGTTGGTTTAGGAATAGGATCATTAATTGGAGCAGGAGCTGGCTCAGGAGGTGCCCAATTATTTTCATTTGTCAACATATTATTCAATAAGATTTCAGCTTCATCCGGTGTTCTTTCCCTGAAAAGAGAACCATCACAACTATCCAGGTAATCTCTGGAAGCATCGGTTAGTCCATTGTAAAAGATATCAAGTATTTCATTTTTCTTAAGAGGATGATCACGCAAAGCATTAAGTAACTTGAGAAGCCTCCCCCAAGCTTGTGGGAGACTCTCTTCTTTAATTTGCACAAAGTTGTATATTTCCTTTAAAGCAGCTTGTTTCTTATGAGCAGGGAAATATTTAGCAAAGAAGTAGTAAATCATATCCTGGGGACTACGCACACAACTAGGATCGAGAGAATTAAACCATATCTTAGCATCACCCTTTAATGAGAACGGAAATATTTTAAGGATATAAAAGTAGCGAGATCTCTCATCATTAGTGAACAGGGTAGCTATATCATTTAATTTAGTAAGATGTGCCACAACAGTTTCATATTCATAGCCATGAAAAGGATCAGATTCAACCAAAGTAATTATATCAGGATCAACAAATAATTCATAATCCTTATCAGCAACACAGATAGTGAAGTAGCAAAAGCAGGGTCAGGTCTCATCCTAGCATTTAGAGATTGCTTATTCCATTTAGATAATAACCTTTTGAGTTCATATCTATCTTTGCAAGCTACAATAGCTAAAGAAGCATCTTGATCAAATAAATAACCCTCAGGAATAACAAGTGATTCTTCATCATCACTTTCATCTTCATAATCAGATTCAATATTTTCAATCTCTCTAGCCTTAGCAAGTCGTTCCTCGAGAAACTCACTAAGTGGCATAGTACTATCAAGCATAGAGGCAGTTTCATCATAAGTATCATGTATAGCAGAAGTAGCATCATCAATAACATGCGACATATCAGAATGAATAGCAGAAGAAGATTTAGGTGTCACAAGCTTACTCATAACAGAAGGTGAATCAAGTGCAGAGCTAGATGGCAATTCCTTACCTCCCCTCATAGTTGAGGGATAAATTGTTGTCTTAGCGTCTTTCAAATTCTTCATAGTGTCCAGCAGATATAAATCCCAAGTGACTCAAAGAATAGAGCTATGCTCCCCGGCAACGGCGCCAGAAATTAGTCTTGATAACCCACAAGTACAGGGGATCGCAACATCTTTCGAGGGTAGAGTATTCAACCCAAATTTATTAATTCGACACAAGGGGAGCCAAAGAATATTCTCAAGTATTAGCAGCTGAGTTGTCAATTCAACCACACCTGGAAACTTTGTATCTACAGCAAAGTGTTTAGTAGCAAAGTAATATGATAGTGATGGTAACGGTAACAAAAGAGTAATGAAAGCAAAGTAATGTTTTTGGTATTTTGTAGTGATTGTAACAATAGCAACGGGAAAGTAAATAAGCATAAACCAGTATATGGAAAGCTTGTAGGCATTGGATCAATGATGGATAATTATGTCGGATGTGGTTCATCATGTAACAATCATAACATAGGGCGACACAGAACTAGCTCCAGTTCGTCAATGTAATGTAGGCATGTATTCCGAATATAGTCATACGTGCTTATGGAAAAGAACTTGCATGACATCTTTTGTCCTACCCTCCCGTGGCAGCGGGGTCCTAATGGAAACTAAGGGATATTAAGGCCTCATTTTAATAGAGAACCGGAACAAAGCATTAGCACATAGTGAATACATGAACTCCTTAAACTACGGTCATCACCTGTAAGTATCCCGATTATTGTCACTTCGGGGTTAACGGATCATAACACATAATAGGTGACTATAGACTTGCAAGATAGGATCTAGAACTCTCATATATTGATGAAAACATAATAGGTTCAGATCTGAAATCATGGCACTCGGGCCCTAGTGACAAGCATTAAGCATAGCAAAGTCATAGCAACATCAATCTCAGAACATAGTGGATACTAGGGATCAAACCCTAACAAAACTAACTCGATTACATGGTGAATCTCATCCAACCTATCACCGTCCAGCAAGCCTACGATGGAATTACTCACGCACGACGGTGAGCATCATGAAATTGGTGATGGAGGATGGTTGATGATGATGACGGCGACGAATCCCCCTCTCCGGAGCCTCGAACGGACTCCAGATCAGCCCTCCCGAGAGGTTTTAGGGCTTGGCGGCGGCTCCGTATCGTAAAACGCGATGATTTCTTCTCTCCTATTTTTTTCTCCCCGAAAGTAGTTATATAGAGTTGGAGTTGGAGTCGGGAGGTCTCTAGGGGGCCCACGAGGTAGGGGGCGCGCCCTAGGGGGGGGGGCACCCCCACCCTCGTGAGAAGGGTGAGGGCCCTCTGGTCTTCATCTTTGGCGAGGATTTTTTATTATTTATTGTAAGATATTCCGTGGAGTTTCAGGTCATTCCGAGAACTTTTGTTTTCTGCACATAAAACAACATCATGGCAATTCTGCTGAAAACAGCGTCAGTCCGGGTTAGTTCCATTCAAATCATACAAGTTAGAGTCCACAACAAGGGCAAAAGTGTTTGGAAAAGTAGATACATTGGAGACGTATCAACTATCACCAAGTTACTAGAACTTCGTGATGAACTATAATATGCAAGGGATAACAGAAACAATTCCCAAGCTCTTCGTGATGCTAAAATCGACGAAGGTAGAAATCAAGAAAAGCATCAAGTGTTGATGGTTGACAAGACCACTAGTTTCAAGAAAAGGGCAAAGGAAAGAAGGGGAACTTCAAGAAGAACGACAAGCAAGTTGCTACTCAAGTGAAGAAGCCCAAGTCTGGGACTAAGCCTGAGACTAAGTGCTTCCATTGCAAAGGGACTGGTCACTGGAAGCAGAACTGCCCCAAGTATTTGGGGGATAATAAGGATGGCAAAGTGAACAAAGGTATATTTGATATGCATGTTATTGATGTGTACTTTACTAGTGTTTATAGCAACCCCTCAGTATTTGATACTAGTTCAGTTGCTAAGATTAGTAACTCGAAATGGGAGTTGCAGAATGAACAGAGACTAGTTAAGGGTGAAGTGACGATGTGTGTTGGAAGTGGTTCCAAGATTGATATGATCATCATCGCACAATCCCTATACTTTTGGGATTAGTATTGAACCTAAATAAATGTTATTTGGTGTTTGCGTTCAGAATGAATATGATTTGATCATGTTTATTACAATACGGTTATTCATTTAAAGTCAGAGAATAATTGTTGTTCTGTTTAGATGAATAAAACCTTCAATGGTCATACACCCAAGGCGAATGGTTTATTGAATCTCGATCGTAGTGATACACATATTCATAATATTGATGCCAAAAGATGCAAAGTTAATAATGATAGTGCAACTTATTTGTGGCACTGTCGTTTAGGTCATATTGGTGTAAGGCGCATGAAGAAAATACATGCTGATGGGCTTTTGGAATCACTTGATTATGAATCAGTTTATGCTTGCGAACCATGCCTCATGGGCAAGATGACTAAGACTCCGTTCTCCAGAACAATGGAGCGAGCAATAGACTTGTTGGAAATAATACATACTGATGTATGTAGTCCGATGAGTGTTGAGGCTCGTGGCAGGTATCGTTATTTTCTGACCTTCACAGATGATTTGAGCAGATATGGGTATATCTTCTTGATGAAATATAAATCTGAAACATTTGAAAAGTTCAAATAATTTCAGAGTGAATTGGAAAATCATCATAACAAGAAAATAAAGATTCTACGATCTGATCGTGTTGGAGAATATTTGAGTTACGAGTTTGGTCTTCATTTGCAACAATGTGGAATAGTTTTGCAACTCACGCCACCTGGAACACCACAACATAATGGTGTGTCTAAGCGTTGTAATCGTACTTTATTGGATATGGTGCGATCTATGATGTCTCTTACCGATTTACCACTATTGTTTTGGGGTTATGCATTAGAGACAACTGCATTCACGTTAAATAGGGCACCATCTAAATCCGTCGAGATGACACCGTATGAACTATGGTTTGGCAAGAAACCAAAGCTGTTGTTTCTTAAAGTTTGGGGTTGAGATGCTTATGTGAAAAGTTTCAAACTGATAAGCTCGAACCCAAATCGGAGTAGTGTGTCTTCACAGGATACCCAAAACAAACTGTTGGGTACACCTTCTATCACAGATCCAAAGGCAAGATATTTTGTTGCTAAGAATGGATCCTTTCTAGAGAAGGAGTTTCTCTCGAAAGAAGTGAGTGGGAGGAAAGTAGAACTTATGAGGTAATTGTACCTTTTCCCAAATTGGAAAGCAATTCATCATAGAAATCAGTTCTAGTGATTCCTACACCAATTAGTGAGGAAGCTAATGATGATGATCATGAAACTTCAGATCAAGTTACTACCGAACCTCGCAGGTCAACCAGAGTACGGTCCGCACCAGAGTGGTACGCTAATCCTGTTCTGGAAGTCATGTTACTAGACCATGACGAACCTACGAACTATGAGGAAGCGATGATGAGCCCAGATTCCGCAAAATGTCTTGAGGCCATGAAATCTGAGATGGGATCCATGTATGAGAACAAAGTATGGACTTTGATTGACTTGCCCGATGATCGGTGAGTCATTGAGAATAAATGGATCTTCAAGAGGAAGACGGACGCTGATAGTAGTGTTACTATCTACAAAGCTCGAATTGTCGATAAACTGTTTTCGACAAGTTCAAGGTGTTGACTACGATGAGATTTTCTCACTCGTATCGATGCTTATAAGTCTGTCTGAATCATGTTAGCAGTTGCCGCATTTCATGAAATCTGGCAAATGGATGTCAAAACTGCATTCCTTAATGGATTTTTTAAAGAAGAGTTGTATATGATCCAACCAGAAGGTTTTGTCGATCCTAAAGGTGCTAACAAAGTGAGCAAGCTCCAGCGATCCATCTATGGACTGGTGCAAGCATCTCGGAGTTGGAATATATGTTTTGATAAAGTGATCAAAGCATAATGTTTTATACAGACTTGTCGTGAAGCCTGTATTTACAAGAAAGTGAGTGGGAGCACTACAACATTTCTCATAAGTATATGTGAATGACATATTGTTGATTGGAAATAATGTAGAATTTTTTGGAAAGCATAAAGGAATGTTTGAAAGGAGTTTTTCAAAAAAAGACCTCGGTGAAGCTACTTACATATTGAGCATCAAGATCTACAGAGATAGATCAAGACGCTTGGTATATTTTCAATGAGTACACACCATGACAATATTTTGAAGTAGTTCAAAAATGGAACAGTCAAAGAAGGAGTTCTTGCCTGTGTTGCAAGGTATGAAGTTGAGTAAAGACTCAAAACCTGACCCCGGCAGAAAATAGAAAGAGAATGAAAAGTCATTCCCTATGCCTTAGTCACAGGTTCTATAAAGTATGCTATGTTGTATACCAGACCTATTGTGTACCTCACCACGAGTATGGCAAGAGGGTACAATAGTGATCCAGGATTGGATCACTAGACAGCGGTAAAAAATATCCTTAGTGGAATAAGGAAATGTTTCTCAGTTATGGAGGTGACAAAGAGTTCGTCATAAAGAGTTACATTGATGCAAGCCTTGACACAGATCTGGATGACTCTAAGTCTCGATCTAGATACATATTGAAAGTGGGAGCAATTAGCTAGAGTAGCTCCGTGCAAAGCATTGTAGACATAGAAAATTTGCAAAATACATACAGCTCTGAATGTGGCAGACCCATTGACTAAATTTCTCTCACAAGCAAAACGTGATCACTCTTTGGGCGTTAATCACATAGCAATGTGAACTAGATTATTGACTCTAGTAAACCCTTTGGGTGTTAGTCACATGGAGATGTGAACTAATCACATAAAGATGTGAAGTATTGGTGTTAAATCACACGACGATGTGAACTAGATTATTGACTCTAGTGCAAGTGGGAGACTGAAGGAAATATGCCCTAGAGGTAATAATAAAGTTGTTATTTATATTTCCTTATATCATAGATAATTTTGCTCTAATACTTCACTTATATCTTTTAGAGCACGGTGGTGGTTTTTTTTATAGAAATTATTGATCTCTCATGCATCACCTATATCATTTTGAGAGTTCTTTAGAACGGCATGGTAATTTGCTTTGGTTATAAAATTGGTCCTAATATGATAGGCATCCAAGATTGGTATAATAAAAACTATCATAGAAAGTGCATTGAATACTATCAGAAGTTTGATACTTGATGATTGTTTTGAGATATAGAGATGGTGATGTCGGATCTCGGGTTCCGGCAAAACCCTCAAGGTTCGAACACTAGGGTGCGCGCGAAGATCTCCCCCTACCGATCCGCATCCTAGCTTCTCTAAGATCTCAAGGGATAACTCGACGAACTCGCAACACAAAGGACACAAGATTTATACTGGTTCAGGCCACAGTTGTGGTGTAATACCCTACTCCAGTGTGGTGGTGGTGGATTGCCTCTTGGGCTAAGTATGAATAGTACAAGGGGAAGAACAGTCTCCTGAGGCGAGGTGTTCTTGTGCTTGGTGAACTTGTCGTTGTTCGGATCTCGTCCCCTAGCTATGGTGATGGATAGTCCTATTTATAGAGGCCCTGGTCCTCTCCCCAAATATTGAGCGGGAAGGGAGCCAACAACGGCCAATTTGAAAGGGGACATCTAGTACAACTTATCCTGACAAAAGCAGTCTTCGCCTGCAAAAGGCTCTGGTGGTGACGCCACCTTGGGCTCCATAGTGACCTCTGTCTTGCCGTCCTACTGGTCATGGTCTCATTGCACTGGTATGGAAACCTTTGCTTGACGCCTTGGTACTCCACGCCTACGCTTGCTTCCTTAGCACCAAAGAGGAAACAAGGACACTGTGCGCACTGGCGCCCGCCTGATCTTGATCGTCATGGCTCACGTCATTGAAAGCTCGCGAGGTTTGTCTTGCCTTGGTCTCTCCTCCCCTCGCGAGCCAGCCTGGTGAGGCCGCTCCTGAGGAGGTCTTGTGTCGTCCGCCTCGTGAGGCTTGGCCCCTCGCGAGGGTCTTGAACGCTTGTTGGTGAAGATGGGCCATACGGGCCTGCTTGCAGTGCCACGCCATGGGCTGCAGGCAGGCAAGTCTGGGGACCCCCGTTTCAAGAACGCCGACAGTAGCCCTCGGGCCCAAGGCGCACTCGGGCTTGGCTTCAAAGCGAAGCCAAAGGTCAAGTGCGGAGCGTCGCGGGCCCCAATAGCCTGCGGCCTTGGTCGATGCGTGGCGGTTGATTGGACATGGGCGTCTCCGCTTCCCCACACAGCCTCGACAACTGCTCGACTGTCAAAAGGCTGGCATAGACAGCGCTTGCCTTCACTACTTCCTTTCGCCTTGCTCCAGATCCCCTTCTTCCTCCCTGCTTCTGAAATTTCCAAATCTACTCCCATCCTTTCCTGCATCAGCGACCAATGGCGCCCCAGAGGGTCAAGCCCGCCTCGTCGCCGGCTTGGTATGAGCCAGCCCTCGACGCGCCTAATGTCTTAGAGAAGAACCTCGCCGCCATGCGCTTGCTGACGGCGGGGGAAAGCAACGAGAAGGGGAAGACCAGGCTCCGGGCCGGCTCTGATGTGCCGGAGCCCGAGGGAAGCACCTTCTTGACCTTCTTTACGAGCAACATCGTCGCGGGGCTGGTTCCCCCATTTTCTAACTTATTCTTCGAGGTCCTGGACCACTATGGATTGCAGGCGCTGCATCTCCATCTCAACTCTATCCTTCTCTTGTCAATCTTCGCCTACTACTACGAGGCGTACCTTGGCGTGATGTCGTCCGTGGCTCTGCCGCGCCAATTCTTCTTCCTCCACATCAACGATGGACATACCTCTGGGTGTGCCCATTTCATCGCGGCCGGCAAGGCCAACTCAATCTCGAAGACTGGGAAGAAGGCCAACAGCTTCCAGAGAAAGTGGGCCATGATGGACGCCAAGTGCGTCCACCCACGCTTGACGCTGTCGACGGAGATGCCCCAGTCTGACAAGGGGTGGTCTCGTGCGAAGCTCACTGACGAGCGGACGATGTTGGTGCTAGAGCAGATGAACACCGACCTGAAGCTGGGCAACGCGAAGGTGGCGAAGGTGACAGGGGCCATGCTCCTGAGGGAATTCCTGATGCTGCGCGTAGCCCCACTCCAGGCGCGTATGCGCCCCTTGTGGGTTCTTGGGAACGAAGAGGACAAGGTTCACCTGAGCACGAAAGCCTTGTCCGATGATGAGCTGGTTGTGGCTCTCCGCATCCTGGTCGGGGCCTCCAGGCCGACCTTTGATGGGTGCGGACTGGTGCTGTCGGCGCCCACCGGGGCCCCTGCGGTGCTGACGCCGGTGGAGCTGTCTTCTGGTGAGTCCCGCGGGGAGGAAGAGGAGGAGGAAGACTCGGAGGAGACCCATGAAGGGACGGGGGAGACCTCCCCCTTGAGAAAAGCTGACATCCTCCGCACCCTTCCTGACGACGACGAGGATGACGCTCGCCCGGAGAAGGGAGAGCCGCCCGTCATCCCAACGAGGGACCGATCGGCGTTGATCTCCCGGGACGCTGCTTCTGCACCGACGCCGCCTGGAGCCGCTTCCGGCCCAGCTGCCGCTCCTGCTTCTGCTTTCGGAGCTGGCGTGAACGCGCCTCGGGTTGTGAAGCTTTTCGGCTTCAAGCTCCTGAAGCAGAGGAGCTATGTCGTGGCGGATCAGTAAGTGTCCCCGTCTCGCCTTGTTCTTGCTGTTGATGCTTGTTTTCGACTCTTTTTCCTTGTTGTGTAACCAGGCTGACGCGTGCGGCAAAGAGAAGGGAGAGTGAGGTGGTGGTGCTTGAGTCCGGGTCGCCTCCTGCGACCGCACCCCTCTCCATGAGCAAAGGTGGGGACGGTGCTCGTGCTTCTCCAGCCCGATCATCCTCACGAGGCTGGGTGGAGCATCCTCGGGAGGAGTCAGTCCCTGAAGCGCCGCTGACTCAGGAGGCGCCAGCGCCCGGCTCGGGTGCTGAGGTTCGAGAGGCTGAGGAGCTTCCTGCCTCCCAGGCCATGGTGACGCCTGTCGGCATTCTGGGAATGGGGGTCCCCAGACTTGCCTGACTGCGGCCCGCTGCGTGGCTAAGCCAGTAGGCTGTACGACCCATCTTCATCAACAAGGCATCCAAGACCCTCGCGAGGGGCCAAGCCTCGCGAGGCGGACGACACAAGACCTCCTCTGGGGTGGCCTAGTCAGGCAGGCTCACGAGGAGTGGAGATATCAAGGCGAGGCAAACCTCACGAGGCTCTCGTGACGTGAGCCATGATGATCGACACCAGGTGGGCGCCAGCACGTGCAGCGTCCTTGTTTCCTGTTTGGTGCTAAGGAGGCCTGCGCAGGCGAGGAGTACCGAGGCATCAGGCAAAGTTTGCCATTTTGGTGCAACAAGACCAAGACCAGAAGGATGGCAAGACGGAGGTCATCGTGGAGCCCAAGACGGCGTCACCACCAGAGCCTTTCGCAGGCGGAGACCGCCTTTGTCAGGATAGCTTGTACTAGCTGCCCCCCTTCAAATTTGCCTGCTGTTGTTGGCTCCCTTCCCGCTCAATATTTGGGAAGAGGACCAGGGCCTCTATAAGTAGGACTAGCCACCACCATAGGCAGGAGACAAACCATTTTTTAGATCACTCTCACCCACACAAGTTAGCAAAGCATAGGAACACCTCAACCTCAGGAGGTTGTTCTTCCCCTTGTATGTTCATCATCTACCCAAGAGGCAATCCACCACCACCACACTGGAGTAGGGTATTACACCACAATGGTGGCCCGAACTAGTATAAATCTTGTGTCTTTCTGTGTTGCGAGTTCGTCGAGTTCGTCCGCGAGATCTTAGCGAGCTAGGGCGTAGATCGGTGGGAGGAAAAGACTTCACGCGCACCCTGGTGTTCGAACCTTAAGGGTTTGCTGGAACCCCACATCCGACATTTGGCGCGCCAGGTAGGGGTGCGCCGTAGCTTCCCTTCCATCGGTTCGTCACTCCGTCGCCCCATCGTCTCCATGGCGGACGCTCATCGTGCTCGAGCTGAGCGTCGGGCTGCCCTCACCGCCCGCGTTGCTCAGACGGCTCCCATCGGCGGGCCACCACGTTGTTCTCCGTGTCACGCCGCCAACGCTGCCACCGACCCAGTGGGGAATGAGTAGCAAGCGTCTTTGCTGCATCCTTCGGTGCGGCAGGACGGCCGCACCGCCACTCCATCGCTGACCCCGGCCGGTTCTTCGTCTCATGCACACCGCGCTCCCATGGAGGCGCGGGCCGCACTCCTCGCCGCAAACGAGCTCCCTCCCTACCGCCCAGTCGATGACCTCTACGAGGAGTGGCTTGACTGCGTCGCCGAGGTCGTCTGCGCCGCAGGGGGCTCCCCGGCGCCGTCCCTCTCTTGGCCTCACCCTCAGCCAGCCACGGGCGACGAGGCCCGAGGCGCGCCTCCACCACCCCAGCCCAAGGACAGCGCCTTGGCACCAAGGCGCGCGGCCCCGTGGTGTGATCTGCCACGCCTGGTGCCCGCGCGCGAAGAGAGAAGCTGCAAAGAAATCCCACGGCCGCGAGAAGCTGTGATGTCTACTACACAACCTTATTCTTGTAGACGTTGTTGGGCCTCCAAGTGCAGAGGCGTGTAGGACAGTAGCAAATTTCCCTCAAGTGGATGACCTAAGGTTTATCAATCCGTAGGAGGCATAGGCTGAAGATGGTCTCTCTTAAGCAACCCTGCAACCAAATAACAAAGAGTCTCTTGTGTCCTCAACACACCCAATACAATGTTAAATTGTATCGGTGCACTAGTTCGGCGAAGAGATGGTGATACAAGTGGTATATGGATAGTAGATAATGGTTTTTGTAATCTCAAAATATAAAAACAGCAAGGTAGCAAGTGATAAAAGTGAGCACAAATGGTATTGCAATGTGTTTAAACAAGGCCTAGGGTTCATACTTTCGCTAGTGCAAGTTCCCTCAACTATACTAACATAATTGGATCACATAACTATCCCTCAACATGCAACAAAGAGTCACTCCAAAGTCACTAATAGCGGAGAACAAACGAAGAGATTATGGTAGGGTACGAAACCACCTCAAAGTTATTCTTTCCAATCAATCCGTTGGGCTATTCCTATAAGTGTCACAAACAGCCCTAGAGTTCGTACTAGAATAACACCTTAAGACACAAATCAATCAAAACCCTAATGTCACTTAGATACTCCAATGTCACCTCAAGTATCCGTGGGTATGATTATACGATATGCGTCACACAATCTCAGATTCATCTATTCAACCAACACATAGAACCTCAAAGAGTTCCCCCAAAGTTTCTACCGGAGAATCACGACGAAAACGTGTGCCAACCCCTATGCATAGGTTCATGGGCGGAACCCGCAAGTTGGTCACCAAAACATACATCAAGTGAATCACGTGGTATCACATTGTCACCACAGATACACACGGCAAGACATACATCAAGTGTTCTCAAATCTTTAAAGACTCAATATGATAAGATAACTTGAAAGGGAAAACTCAATTCATTACAAGAGAGTAGAGGGGGAGAAACATCATAAGATCCAACTATAATAGCAAAGCTCGCGATACATCAAGCTCGTATCATCTCAAGAACACGAGAGAGAGAGAGAGAGAGATCAAACACATAGCTACTGGTACATACCCTCAGCCCCGAGGGATAACTACTCCCTCCTCGTCATGGAGAGCACCGGGATGATGAAGATGGCCACCGGAGAAGGATTCCCCCTCCGGCAGGGTGCCGGAACAGGTCTAGATTGGCTTTCGGTGGCTACGGAGGCTTCTGGTGGCGGAACTCCCGATCTATTGTGATCCTCGGAAGTTTTTAGGGTATAAGGAGATATATAGGTGGAAGAAGTACGTCAGGGGGGCCACGAGGGGCCCACGATGGTGGAGGGTGCGCCCAGGGGGGTGGGCGCCCCCCTACCTCGTGGCCTCCTCGAAGCTTCCCTTACATGCACTTCAAGTCTTCTGGGCTTTTTTCCTTCCAAAAATGAGTTCCGTGAAGTTTCAGGTCAATTGGACTCCGTTTGATTTTCCTTTTCTTCCAAACCCTAAAACAAGGTAAAAACAGAAACTGGCACTGGGCTCTGGGTTAAAAGGTTAATCCCAAAAATGATATAAAAGTGTATAATAAAGCCCATAAACATCCAAAACAGAAGATAATATAGCATGGAGCAATCAAAATTTATAGATACGTTGGAGACGTATCAAGCTACACCCGCACTTCCCGCGCCACCTCGTCAAGACCGTGCGCCGCTTGCGGCGGCGCCGCGCGGACCTCGACAAGACCAAGCTCCACCTCCAAGGCGGGCCCCAGTAACCACGGCCGGCTGTCACGCCTTCACCCCCGAGCTATGCAGCGTCGCCTGGCTAGGCAAGTTCAAGCCGGATCTGCCTCCCCGCTACGACGGCACCGCCGACCCCGCAGAGTTCCTGCAGCTCTACGAGCTGAGCATGGAAGCAGCCAACGGCGACGAGAAAGTCATGGCGAACTGTTTTCCCATGGCTCTCAAGGATGGGGCCCGCTCCTGGCTCCTGAACCTGCAGCACGGCTCGATCTCCTCCTGGGATGAGATGCGCGACTGCTTCGTCGCCAACTTCCAGGGCACTCGCGACCACCCACCGGCCGCGGGCGACCTGCGCCGCATCAAGCAACAACCAGGGGAGACCCTCCATAAGTACACCCAGTGCTTCAACAGCACCCGCCTCAAGATCCCCAAGGTCACGGACGAGGCCATCATCTCCGTGTTCTTCGACAGTGTCCATGACGTCAAGATGAAGGAAGAGCTCGCTATCCACAAGGAGCTCTGCACATCTCAGGAGCTGTTCAACCTGGCAACCAAGTGCGCAAGAGCTAAGGAGGGGTGCCTTTCCCTCCTTGAGCTGCTAGTCGTAGGCACAGAGGAGAAGAAAGCCAAGACCAAGGACGTGAAGCGCAAGGAAGCGGCGGTGCTAGCTGCGGAGCCCGACACCAAATGGGGCAGAGATCAGCCCGAGTCATCCAAGAATAGCCGACCGTTCTGCGCCTTCCACAACCTGAACACCCACAACACCAATGACTGCCAAGAGCTCCGAGCCCTACACGAGGGATGCTACGGCCGACGCCCCGAGCGCAGCGACCGGGGCTACGACCACGGAGGAGGACGAGGAGGCGGACGCTGGGACGACCGTGGCCCGCGCCAGGAATGGCGTGACAGGCCTCGTGAGGACCGCTAGCAGGACCATCCTCGCGAGGGGCCCTGGAGGGACCAGCCTCGTGAGGATTGCCCCCAAGGCAACACCGGTCTACCTCCACTGCCACCACCAGGAAGGAACGACGACCATCATCATGACGAGGGGCTGGGGGCTTCCAGGAGCCGCATGCAATCACCTGCATCTTGGGCGGCGCCCAGGCCCCAGCCTCTCAGTGCATCTTCAAACGGTTCGCTCGCGAGGTGAACACGGTGCTCCCCAAGCTTGAGGTCGCGCGCCCGCTCAAGTGGTCCCAGTGCGCCATCACTTTTGACTCAGTAGATCAGCTCAAGTGCGCGGCCACCGCCGGCATCCTCCCGATGTTGTGTTTCCCGTCATCAGCAATGTGGAGGTTACCAAGACCCTCATCAACGGCGGTGCAGGGCTCAACGTCCTGTCCGTCGACACCTTCGACAACCTCCAAGTGCCATATGAGCAGCTCCAGCCTACCAAACCTTTCTCAGGAGTGACCGACGGCTCCACCACACCGATAGGGCAGGTCCGCCTACCTGTCACCTTCGGCACACGCGACAACTACCGCACCGAGCTCATCGACTTTGACGTCGCGCACATCCGCCTGCTATACAATGCCATCCTCGGGTATCCGGCCCTGGCAAAGTTCATGGTGGTCACCCACCACGGCTACAACGTCCTCAAGATGCCTGGAAGTGGCGGGGTCATCACGGTCCCGTGTGAAGAAAGGGATGCGGTGTGCTCCCTCGAGCGTGCCTTCCAAGCAGCAGCAATCGATGACCCCGACAGCAGAAGTGAGGGCCCTCCAGAGGCCATCCCCAAGAAGAAGCAGTTGCGCCGCGCAGAACCTCAGGAGGATGGCGTCGCGGCAGGAGCCTCGTCAGGATCATTGTCCGTCCTAGGGGCGCCTCCCTCCATCACATAGGAAGGTGTGCCCAGCGCCCTACTCAGGCAGGGCTCGGGGGCTCTCTTCTGGAGGGCCTCGGGCCTTGCTAACCTCACGAGGGAGGCGCTTGGGGGCCACTTGGAGGCATGCTACGCGGCATGTTTTCCTCAGGAGAACATAGGGCAAGGGGTGCCCACCGCTCAGGAGTTTATCGCCAAGACCACACAGGAACTGCAAGACGCAAGAGCCATGCACGGCGACGGCCGCTCACAGGGCGCAGCTCACCACCCAGGCGAGGGTGTTGAGCTGCGTGTCTGCATCGACGTCCCAGGGCTCAACAGGGTCGCGTCTCAGGAGCGCCTCTGGCCTTCGCGTGTGGGCCGTTGCAAGGGCCCGCCACACAGCTACGTTTGCATGCCCCTCGGCTTGCCGAGCGTGGCGTCGGCCTATCAGCATGCCATGTGGCGTGACCTGGCGGCTCAAGAGGCCAGCTACCGCGTCATCCTGGAGGGAATGGAGACGATCCCCAGGGAGCCTCCTGAGCCCCAGAGCCTCTTGAGGCTCAGGGCTCTGGTGGCTCATGAGGAGTCGTTTCTTCGAAGCGCGCCTTAAGCTGCACCAACTCTGCTTCGTCTACAGAACCAGGTGACATCCTCTGAGCTCGTTTAAGCTAGGAGCGCCCCTTGGGCTGCATTATTCCCAGGCCGTGTGGGTCCGTCCCGACGACATGTATCCCATTTGCTTATGTCTTTAGCTTACCTTGCTGGGGGCGCCCCTCGGGCTGCATCATCCCCAAGCCACTCGGGCTGGACCCAGTGGCATGTATCTTCCTGCATTTACCCAAGCTGATTTGCCTTCCCTGCTTAACCTGCCTACGGTTGTCGCCTGCTCGATTGCCATCCGCCGCGGATACATTCACCTCATGCAATTTGCTTGCGCATTAAAAGGGGGGCTCCTGAGCATCGCGACTCAGGAGCTCTTACTGGCTCTCCAGCCCTCACCCCCTGTCCTTGACCACGGCATCGCGACCTGGCATACCAGCGGCGGCTGAGCTCGCTAGAGGGCTGGGACCTAAGGACGTAGAGTGCTTGCACCTGACCGCCTTGCAGGAACACACAGTCACCAAGACTCAAGACCAGGCGCAACCCGCCTTGAGGTAGGGCCTCGTGAGTCCCGCACTAGCTCACGAGTGCCCATATACACCTCGCAGCCCTGTCGTGCAAGCCACGTGTCAGGGCGGGGCTGTACACACCACGAGGGCTCCTCCCGGAGGGGGCCCCCATCCCACGCACAAGTGGAAGCACCATGCTCTGCACTGGCCGTCGACACTACCGAGGAGCGGCTATGCCCGTGCACAAGTGGAAGCACTATGCTTCGCGTTGGTGATAAACAACTGAGGGCGGCCCCACGGTCGTACCAACCTCAGGGAGCCTAGAGCTCAGCGTCCGGCCTCACCGCAATGCCTCCCCTCGGGAGAGCCGCGCGAGGGGGCTGGGCATGGGGGCTGCGCTCGGGCCACACCCAAGCGCACACCACCCAACGAGGTCTCCCGGACCTGGGCGTCGCGCGCCCCTCCGGAGGCCTCGGTGAGGGCAGGTATGGAAATTGTTTGCGCGTCAAGGGGGACTCCTGAGCATCGCGACTCAGGAGCCTAACTGGTCATGTAGCCCCTCACTCCTTGGTCCGTCCTGGTCTCGGGTCGGCCCAATGGCGGTTGAGTTATGCGCGGGGCCGGGCCCTGCCAACGTAGACATCAGTCTATCCTCGTGAACTCACCCTATAAGCTGTTTGCGCGTCAAGGGGGACTCCTGAGCATTGCGACTCAGGAGCCTAACTGGTCACGTAGCCCCTCACTCCTTGGTCCGTCCTGGTTTCCGGTCGGCCTAATGGCGGTTGAGGTATGCACGGGACCGGGCTCGGCCGACGCAGAATGCAAAGCAAATAGGAAGGAAATCGCAAAATGTTGAAGCAAATATTACAAACATATTGTCCTCACACATTGTCCTCACGATACCAAATGAAAAGTCTAAACGCCTCCCCGAGGCCTAATGCATGTTGCAGGAACGAAATAGGAGAGTAGCCGCAGGTCACCCCTGGACGCCGCCATCACCTGTGGAAGGCGCTACTTCGTGAGCAACGTTGTCTTCGCCTTCACCACCAGCTGCAGGATCAGCAACATTGCCGGATAGAGGAGGGGAGACGAAACCACGGAACTTCTCCAACAAGGCCTCCACCTAACCTTGCACAGCTGCGGCGGCAACCTCGTATTGGTCTTCATCCATAGGCTCCAGCAGCTCGTCAAGGCAAGCGTCGGGGTCGCGAAGGTGCAGGTGGCTGAAGATGCGAGTCAATGCAGCTGAAGACAGGACGCGAGCCTCTGCCTCTGCCATAGGACCAACACCGTCAACGACTTCCTCGAGCGTCTGCACCAAGAGAGGAAGCAGATGGGCGGGGCCATCCTTGTCGGTGGCCAGCGACCTCTCCAGGCCGTGCTCCTAAAGCGTCTTCAACGCCTTGCGGGACCTCTTCTCGAGATCGACAAAAGGCCGCACGGTCTTCGGTCAGGACTCGCGCCTTGGCGTCAAGCTCAGCTTCCCTCGCTTTTGCCTCCCGCTCCAGCTCTTCCAACCGGTTGCGCTTGGTGGCCTGCATCCGCCCCAACTCTGCCAGCTTGGCATCACGGTTCTTGACGGCGTCCTCCCAGGCCTTCATTTCCCCCTCCTTCGCTTGGTGGCAGTGTGCTTCTTCGGTGAGCTTGGTGCGCAGGCCCTGCAATTTGTCCTCCAGCTCCTGGCAGCGGTCGCGGGCGACCTTGGCGTCTTTTCCGGCTGCGGCGTTGGCGGCACTCTGCTTCTCCTTCTCAGAAGCCGCGACGGCCTGGCCCAGCGCCACGTGCTACCTCTTGAGCACTTGTGTTGGTTTTCCCTTGAAGAGGAAAGGGTGATCCAACAAAGTAGCATAAGTATTTCCCTTGGTTTTTGAGAACCAAGGTATCGATCCAGTCGGAGGCCACGCACGAGTCCCTCGCACCTACACAAAAAAATAAATCCTCGCAACCAACGCGATAAGGGGTTGTCAATCCCTACACGGTCACTTACGAGAGTGAGATCTGATAGAAATGATAAGATGATATTTTTGGTAGTTTTATGATAAAGATGCAAAGTAAAATAAAGGGCAAAGGAAATAAATAAGTATTGGAAGATTAATATGATAGAAGATAGACCCGGGGGCCATAGGTTTCACTAGTGGCTTCTCTCGAGAGCATAAGTATTCACGGTGGGTAGACAAATTACTATTGAGCAATTCACAGAATTGAGCATAGTTATGAGAATATCTAGGTATGATCATGTATATAGGCATCACGTCCGAAACAAGTAGACCGACTCTTGCATGCATCTACTACTATTACTCCACACATCGACCGCTATCCAGCATGCATCTAGAGTATTAAGTTCAAGAGAACAAAGTAAAGCTTTAAGCAAGATGACATGATGTAGAGGGATAAACTCATGCAATATGATGAAAACCTCATCTTGTTATCCTCGATGACAACAATACAATACATGCCTTCCTGCCCCTACTGTCACTGGGAAAGGACACCACAAGATTGAACCCAAAGCTAAGCACTTCTCCCATTACAAGAAAGATCAATCTAGTAGGCCAAACCAAAATGATAATTCGAAGAGACTTGCAAAGATATCCAATCATACATAAAAGAATTCAGAGAAGATTCAAATATTGTTCATAATAAACTTGATCATAAACCCACAATTCATCGGTCTCAACAAACACACCGCAAAACAAGATTACATCGAATAGATCTCCACAAGAGAGGGGGAGAACTTTGTATTGAGATCCAAAAAGAGAGAAGAAGCCATCTAGCTAATAACTATGGACCCGTAGGTCTGAGGTAAACTACTCACACTTCATCGGAGGGGTTATGGTGTTGATGTAGAAGCCCTTCATGATCGATTCCCCCTCCGGCGGATCTCCGGAGAACAGGCCCCAAGATAGGGTCTCGTGGATACAGAAAGTTATGGCGGTGGATTTAGGGTTTTGGCTCCGTATCTGGTAGTTTGGGGGTACGTAGGGATATATAGGAGGAAGGAGTACGTCGGTGGAGCAACAGGGGGCCCACGAGGGTGGAGGGCACGCCGGGGGGGGGGGTGCTCCCCCCTACCTCGTGGCCTCCTGGTTGATTTCTTGACGTATGGTCCAAGTCCTCTGGATCATGTTCGTTCCAAAAATCACATTCTCAAAGGTTTCATTCCGTTTGGACTCCGTTTGATATTCCTTTTCTTTGAAACCCTAAAATAGGCAAAAAAAATAGCAATTCTGGGTTGGGCCTCGGGTTAATAGGTTAGTCCCAAAAATAATATAAAAGTGTATAATAAAGCCCAATAATGTCCAAAATAGAATATAACATAGCATGGAACAATCAAAAATTATAGATACGTTGGAGACGTATCAAGCATCCCCAAGCTTAATTCCTGCTAGTCCTCGAGTAGGTAAATGATAAAAACAGAATTTTTGATGTGGAATGCTACTTGGTATATTTTCAATGTAATTCTTCTTAATTGTGGTATGAATATTAAGATCCGAAAGATTCAAGACAAAAGTTCAATGTTGACATAGAAATAATAACACTTGAAGTATACTAACTAAGCAATTATGTCTCTTCAAAATAACATGGCCAAGGAAAGTTATCCCTACAAAATCATATAGTCTGGCTATGCTTTATCTTCACCACACAAAGTATTTAAATCATGCACAACCCCGATGACAAGCCAAGCAATTGTTTCATACTTTTGGTGTTCTCAAACTTTTTCAATCTTCATGCAATACATGAGCGTGAGCCATGGACATAGCACTTTAGGTTGAATAGAATGGTGGTTGTGGAGGAGACAAAAAGGGAAGATAGTCTCACATCAACTAGGCATATCAACGGGCTATGGAGATGCCCATCAATAGATATCAATGTGAGTGAGTAGGGATTGCCATGCAACGGATGCACTAGAGCTATAAGTATATGAAAGCTCAACAAAAGGAACTAAGTGGGTGTGCATCCAACTCGCTTGCTCACGAAGATCTAGGGCATTTTGAGGAAGCCCATCATTGGAATATACAAGCCAAGTTTTATAATGAAAAATTCCCACTATTATATGAAAGTGATAACATAGGAGACTCTCTATTATGAAGATCATGGTGCTACTTTGAAGCACAAGTGTGGTAAAAGGATAGTAGCATTGTCCCTTCTCTCTTTTTCTCTCATTTTTTTATTTGGGCCTTTTTACGGCTTCTTTTTTTTCGTCCGGAGTCTCATCCCGACTTGTGGGGGAATCATAGTCTCCATCATCCTTTCCTCACATGGGACAATGCTCTAAAAATGATGATCATCACACTTTTATTTTCTTACAACTCAACAATTGCAACTCAATACTTAGAACAAAATATGACTCTATGTGAATGCCTCCGGCGATTTACCGTGATATGCAATGAATCAAGAGTGACATGTATGAAAGAATTATGAATGGTGGCTTTTCCACAAATACGATGTCAACTACATGATCATGCAAAGCAATATGACAATGATGAAGCGTGTCATAGTAAACGGTATGGTGGAAAGTTGCATAGCAATATACCTCAGAATGGCTATGGAAATGCCATGATAGGTAGGTATGGTGGTTGTTTTGAGGAAGGTATATGGTGGGTGTATGATACCGGCGAAAGGTGCAAGGTATTAGAGAGGCTAGCAGTGGTGGAAGGAAGAAAAGTGCGTATGATCCATGTACTCAACCTTAGTCATAAAGAACTCATATACTTTTTGCAAAAATCTACAAGTTATCAAAGCAAAGTATTACGCGCATGCTCCTAGGGGGATAGATTGGTAGGAAAAGACCATCGCTCGTCCCCGATCGCCACTCATAAGGAAGACAATCAATAAATAAATCATGCTCCGACTTCATCACATAATGGTTCACCATACGTGCATGCTACGGGAATCACAAACTTTAACACAAGTATTTCTCAAATTCGCAACTACTAAACTAGCATGACTCTAATTTCACCATCTCCATATCTCAAAACAATTATCAAGTATCAAACTTCTCATAGTATTCAACACACTCATAAGAGAATTTTTATTATTAATCTTGAATGCCTAACATAATTAAAGCAAATTACCATGCTGTTTTGTAGGACTCTCTCAAAATAATCTAAGTGAAGCATGAGAGAACAATAGTTTCTATAAAACAAATCCACCGACACGCTCTAAAAGATATAAGTGAAGCACTAGAGCAAAAACTATATAACTCAAAAGATATAAGTGAAGCACATAGAGTATTCTAGCAATTTATGAATCATGTGTGTCTCTCTCAAAAGGTGTATTCAGCAAGGATGATTGTGGAAAACTAACAAATAAAGACTCAAATAATACAAGACGCTCCAAGCAAAACACATATCATGTGGCGAATAAAAATATAGCTCCAATTAAAGTTACCGATGGAAGTAGACGAAAGAGGGGATGCCTTCCGGGGCATCCCCAAGCTTTGGATTTTAGGTGTCCTTAGATTATCTTGGGGGTGCCATGGGCACCTCCAAGCTTAGGCTCTTGCCACTCCTTGTTCCATAATCCATCAAATCTTTACCCAAAACATGAAAACTTCACAACACAAAACTTAAAGTAGAAAATTTCGTGAGCTCCGTTAGCGAAAGAAAACAAAACACCACTTCAAGTTACTGTAATGAACTCATTAGTTATTTATATTGGTGTTAAACCTACTGTATTTCAACTTCTCTATGGTTTATAAACTATTTTACTAGCCATACATTCATCAAAATAAGCAAACAACACACGAAAAACAGAATCTGTCAAAAACAGAACAGTCTGTAGTAATCTGTAGCTAACGCAAGCTCTGGAACCCCAAAAATTCTAAAATAAATTGCCGTACGTGAGAAATTTATATATTAATCATTTTCAAAAAGAATTAACTAAATAGCACTTTCCAAATCAAAATGGCAGCAGTTCTCGTGAGCGCTAAAGTTTCTGTTTTTTACAGCAAGATTAAAAAGACTTTCCCCAAGTCTTCCCAACGGTTCTACTTGGCACAAACACTAATTAAACACAAAAAACACAACCAAAAAAGAGGCTAGATATATTATTTATTACTAAACAGGATCAAAAAGAAATGAATAAAAATAAAATTGGGTTGCCTCCCAACAAGCGCTATCGTTTAACGCCCCTAGCTAGGCATAAAAGCAAGGATAGATCTAGGTATTGCCATCTTTGGTAGGCAATTCTTTAATGAGACATCTATCACCCTTAGGAGTTTCTTTCCTTTTATCAATTGTTAGAATAAATCCGAGGCATACCGTCGATCATCCTAGGACCAAGCAATCACACGAGCACGACACGAGATTTGTTAACGAGGTTCACCGATATGGCTACATCCCCGGGGCCTGACTATGGGCGCTCCTCTCCATGACACCGCTACAATACCGCACCCGGTCGCCCTGGACACCGGCACATGCCGCCGGCTTCCCCTGCGTTCCGGTGCTATTATGTTGGCATAGGTTACATCGTGTGTCTACCCCCGCTATATATGAGAGGCCTAGGATACAAGTGTCCTATTAGGACACGACTCCACATCTTATGTAAACACAATACAACTCCTAGTCCAACTGTAACCTACCTTGTACACAATATTCGACACAACTCTAACAAACTCCACCTTGGCGAATATTCTCCACCACCTTGAATTCATCAATGTGTCAAACTTCCATGTACATTGGACTTGAGTTTATCCCGTGAGCACCACTGCTACTCCAAAGACTCCATGTGACTCCACCTGCAACTTGTAGTCCCTTCTTTTCTTGACCACAGTCAACACTCGAGCAAAATTAAGTTCCTCTTTACTCTAGTGTATGCTCCCAACTTCCAGAGCTTCGTTCAACGCATCACACACTGATCACTGACCTGTCTGAAACTTGAAGGAATTTCACCATTGCTTTTAGTCATCCCGAGTCAAATTCGCAGTTGTCTCACCACATGTATGTTGCAAATATGCCCTAGAGGCAATAATAAAAGCATTATTATTATATTTCCTTGTTCATGATAATTGTCTTTTATTCATGCTTAATTGTGTTATCCGGAAATCGTAATACATGTGTGAATAAATAGACACCAACATGTCCCTAGTAAGCCTCTAGTTGACTAGCTCGTTGATCAACAGATAGTCATGGTTTCTTGACTATGGACATTGGATGTCATTGATAACGAGATCACATCATTAGGAGAATGATGTGATGGACAAGACCCAATCCTAAACATAGCACAAGATCGTATAGTTCGTTTGCTAGAGTTTTTCCAATGTCAAGTATCTTTTCCTTAGACCATGAGATCGTGTAACTCCCGGATACCGTAGGAGTGCTTTGGGTGTACCAAACATCACAACGTAACTGGGTGACTATAAAGGTATACTACGGGTATCTCCGGAAGTGTCTGTTGGGTTGACACGGATCAAGACTGGGATTTGTCACTCCGTATGATGGAGAGGTATCTCTGGGCCCACTCGGTAATGCATCATCACAATGAGCTCAAAGTGACCAAGTGTCTGGTCACGGGATCATGCATTACGGTACGAGTAAAGTGACTTGCCGGTAACGAGATTGAACGAGGTATTGGGATACCGACGATCGAATCTCGGGCAAGTAACGTACCGATTGACAAAGGGAATTGTATACGGGGTTGCTTGAATCCTCGACATCGTGGTTCATCCGATGAGATCATCGAGGAGCATGTGGGAGCCAACATGGGTATCCAGATCCCGCTATTGGTTATTGACCGGAGAGCCATCTCGGTCATGTCTACATGTCTCCCGAACCCGTAGGGTCTACACACTTAAGGTTCGGTGACGCTAGGGTTGTAGGGATATGAATATGCAGTAACCCGAAAGTTGTTCGGAGTCCCAGATGAGATCCCGGACGTCATGAGGAGTTCCGGAGGTAAATAATTATATATAGGAAGTGCTATTTCGGCCATCGGGACAAGTTTCGGGGTCACCGGTATTGTACCGGACCACCGGAAGGGTCCCGGGGGTCCACCGGGTGGGGCCACCTATCCCGGAGGGCCCCATGGGCTGAAGTGGGAGGGGAACCAGCCCCTAGTGGGCTGGTGCGCCCCCCCTTGGGCCTTCCCCCTGCGCCTAGGGTTGGGAACCCTAGGGTGGGGGGGCGCCCCACTTGCCTTGGGGGGCACTCCACCCCCCTTGGCCGCCGCCCCCTTGGGAGATTGGATCTCCAGGGCTGGCGCCCCCCCCCTTGGGGACCCTATATATAGAGGGGGGAGGGAGGGCAGCCGCACCCATGCCCCTGGTGCCTCCCTCTCCCCTCCAACACCTTCTCCTCCTCCGTAGAGCTCGGCGAAGCCCTGTCGGAGTACTGCTTCTCCACCACCACCACGCCGTCGTGCTGCTGCTGGAGCCATCTTCCTCAACCTCTCCTTCCCCTTGCTGGATCAAGAAGGAGGAGACGTCACGCTGACTGTACGTGTGTTGAACGCGGAGGTGCCGTCCGTTCGGCGCTAGGATCTCCGGTGATTTGGATCGCGTCGAGTACGACTCCCTCATCCCCGTTCTTTGAACGCTTCCGCTCATGATCTACAAGGTATGTAGATGCATCCGATCACTCGTTGCTAGATGAACTCATAAATGGATCTTGGTGAAACCGTAGGAAATTTTTTGTTTTCTGCAACGTTCCCCAACAGTGGCATCATGAGCTAGGTCTATGCGTAGTTCTCTTTGCACAAGTAGAACACAATTTGTTGTGGGCGTAGATGTTGTCAACTTTCTTGCCGCTACTAGTCTTATTTTGCTTCAGCGGTATTGTGGGATGAAGTGGCACGGACCAACCTTACACGTACGCTTACGTGAGACCGGTTCCATCGACTAACATGCACTAGTTGCATAAGGTGTCTGGCGGGTGTCTGTCTCTCCCACTTTAGTTGGAGCGGATTCGATGAAAAGGGTCCTTATGAAGGGTAAATAGAAGTTGACATCACGTTGTGGCTTTCACGTAGGTAAGAAAATGTTCTTGCTAGAACCCTATTGCAGCCACGTAAAACTTGCAACAACAATTAGAGGACGTCTAACTTGTTTTTGCAGCAAGTGTTTTGTGATGTGATATGGCCAAAGTTGTGATGAATGATGAATGATATATATGTGATGTATGAGATGTTCATGCTACTGTAATAGGAATCACGACTTGCATGTCGATGAGTATGACAACCGGCAGGAGCCATAGGAGTTGTCTTTATTTTTTGTATGACCTGCGTGTCATTGAGAAACGCCATGTAAATTACTTTACTTTATTGCTAAACGTGTTAGCCATAGTAGTAGAAGTAATAGTTGGCGAGCAACTTCATGGAGACATGATGATGGAGATCATGGTGTCATGCCGGTGACAAGATGATCATGGAGCCCCAAGATGGAGATCAAAGGAGCTATGTGATATTGGCCATATCATGTCACTATTATTATTTGATTGCATGTGATGTTTATCATGTTTTTGCATCTTGTTTACTTAGAACGGCGGTAGTAAATAAGATGATCCCTCATAATAATTTCAAGAAAGTGTTCCCCCTAACTGTGCACCGTTGCGACAGTTCGTTGTTTCGAAGCACCACGTGATGAGACAGATTTACACATGCAAACACTTAGGTTGACTTGACGAGCCTGGCATGTATAGACATGGCCTCGGAACACAGAAGACCGAAAGGTCGAGCATGAGTCGTATAGAAGATACGATCAACATGAAGATGTTCACCGATGTTGACTAGTCCGTCTCACGTGATGATCGGACACGGCCTAGTTAACTCGGATCATGTTATACTTAGATGACTGGAGGGATGTCTATCTAAGTGGGAGTTCATTGAATAATTTGATTAGATGAACTTAATTATCATGAACTTAGTCTAAAATATTTACAATATGTCTTGTAGATCAAATGGCCAACGTTGTCCTCAACTTCAATGCGTTCCTAGAGAAAACCAAGCTGAAAGACGATGGCAGCAACTATACGGACTGGGTCCGGAACCTGAGGATCATCCTCATAGCTGCCAAGAAAGATTATGTCCTACAAGCACCGCTAGGTGAAGCACCTGTTCTCCCTGCAGAACAAGACGTTATGAACGCTTGGCAGACACGTTCCGATGATTACTCCCTCGTTCACTGCAGCATGCTTTACAGCTTAGAGCCGGGGCTCCAAAAGCGTTTTGAGAGACACGGAGCATATGAGATGTTCGAAGAGCTGAAAATGGTTTTTCAAGCTCATGCCCGGGTCGAGAGATATGAAGTCTCCGACAAGTTCTTCAGCTGTAAGATGGAGGAAAATAGTTCTGTCAGTGAGCACATACTCACTATGTCTGGGTTACATAACCGCTTGACTCAGCTGGGAGTTAATCTCCCGGATGACGCGGTCATTGACAGAATCCTCCAGTCGCTTCCACCGAGCTACAAGAGCTTTGTGATGAATTTCAATATGCAGGGGATGGAAAAGACCATTCGTGAAGTATTTGCAATGCTGAAATCAGCAAAGGTAGAAGTCAAAAAGGAACATCAAGTGTTGATGGTGAATAAAACCACTAAGTTCAAGAAAGGCAAGGGTAAGAAGAACTTCAAGAAGGACGGCAAGGGAGTTGCCGCGCCCGGCAAGCAAGCTGCCGGGAAGAAGCCAAAGAATGGACCCAAGCCCGAGACTGAGTGTTTTTATTGCAAGGGAAGTGGTCACTAGAAGCGGAACTGCCCCAAATACTTAGCGGACAAGAAGGCCGGCATCACGAAAGGTATATGTGATATACATGTAATTGATGTGTACCTTACCAGTACTCGTAGTAGCTCTTGGGTATTTTATACCGGTGCAGTTGCTCACATTTGTAACTCAAAGCAGGAGCTGCGGAATAAGCGGAGACTGGCGAAGGACGAGGTGACGATGCGCATCAGGAATGGTTCCAAGGTCGATGTGATCGCCGTCGGCACGCTACCTCTACATTTACCTACGGGATTAGTTTTGAACCTCAATAATTGTTATTTAGTGCCAAGTTTGAGCATGAACATTGTATCAGGATCTCGTTTAATACGAGATGGCTACTCATTTAAATCCAATAATAATGGTTGTTCTATTTATATGAGAGATATGTTTTATGGTCATGCTCCGATGGTGAATGGTTTATTCTTAATGAATCTCGAGCGTAATGCTACACATATTCATAGTGTGAATACCAAAAGATGTAAGATTGATAATGATAGTCCCACATACTTGTGGCACTACCGCCTTGGTCACATAGGTGTCAAACCCATGAAGAAGCTCCATACGGATGGACTTTTAGAGTCTCTTGATTACGAATCATTTGACACGTGCGAACCATGCCTCATCGGTAAAATGACCAAGACTCCGTTCTCAGGAACAATGGAGCGAGCAACCAACTTATTGGAAATCATACATACTGATGTGTGCGGTCCAATGAGTGTTGAGGCTCGCGGTGGCTATCGTTATGTTCTCACCCTCACTGATGACTTGAGTAGATATGGGTATGTCTATTTAATGAAACACAAGTCTGAGACCTTTGAAAAGTTCATGGAATTTTAGAGTGAGGTTGAGAACCAACGTGACAGGAAAATCAAGTTATTGCGATCAGATCGTGGAGGAGAATACTTGAGTCACGAATTTGGCACACACTTCAGAAAATTTGGAATAGTTTCACAACTGACGCCGCCTGGAACACCTCAGCGTAATGGTGTGTCCGAACGTCGTAATTGCACTCTATTAGATATGGTGTGATCTATGATGTCTCTTACCGATTTACCGCTATCATTTTGGGGCTATGCTTTAGAGACTGCCGCATTCACTTTAAATAGGGCTCCGTCGAAATCCGTTGAGACGACACCGTATGAATTATGGTTTGGGAAGAAACCTAAGCTGTCGTTTCTAAAAGTTTGGGGATGCGATGCTTATGTCAAGAAACTTCAACCTGAAAAGCTCGAACCCAAGTCGGAAAAATGCGTCTTCATAGGATACCCTAAAGAAACTATTGGGTATACCTTCTACCTCAGATCCGAAGGCAAGATCTTTGTTGCCAAGAATGGATCCTTTCTACAGAAGGAGTTTCTCTCGAAAGAAGTAAGTGGGAGGAAAGTAGAACTTGATGAAGTATTACCTCTTGAACCGGAAAATGGCGCAACTCAAGAAAATGTTCCTGAGGTGCCTGCACCGACTAGAGAGGAAATTAATGATGATGATCATGAAACTTTAGATCAAGTTGCTACTGAACTTCGTACGTCCACAAGGACACGTTCCGCACCAGAGTGGTACGGCAACCCTATCTTGGAAATCATGTTGTTAGACAACGGTGAACCTTCGAACTATGAAGAAGCGATGGTGGGCCCGGATTCTGACAAATGGCTAGAAGCCATGAAATCTGAGATAGGATCCATGTATGAAAACGAAGTATGGACTTTGACTGACTTGCCCGTTGAGCGGCGAGCCATAGAAAATAAATGGATCTTTAAGAAGAAGACAAACGCGGATGGTAATGTGACCATCTATAAAGCTCGGCTTGTCGCTAAGGGTTATTGACAAGTTCAAGGGGTTGACTACGATGAGACTTTCTCACCGGTAGCGAAGCTAAAGTCCGTCTGAATCATGTTAGCAATTGTCGCATTCTATGATTATGAGATATGGCAAATGGACGTCAAAACGGCATTCCTTAATGGTTTCCTTAAGGAAGAATTGTATATGATGCAGCCGGAAGGTTTTGTCGATCCTAAGAATGTTGACAAGGTGTGCAAGCTCCAACGCTCGATTTATGGGCTGGTGCAAGCATCTCGGAGTTGGAACATTCGCTTTGATGAGATGATCAAAGTGTTTGGGTTTACGCAGACTTATGGAGAAGCCTGCGTTTACAAGAAAGCGAGTGGGAGCTCTGTAGCATTTCTCATATTATATGTAGATGACATACTATTGATGGGAAATGATATAGAACTCTTGGACAACATTAAGGCCTACTTGAATAAGAGTTTTTCAATGAAGGACCTTGGAGAAGCTGCATATATATTAGGCATCAAGATCTATAGAGATAGATCAAGACGCCTCATAGGTCTTTCACAAAGCACATACCTTGATAAGATATTGAAGAAGTTCAATATGGATCAGTCTAAGAAGGGGTTCTTGCCTGTGATGCAAGGTGTGAAATTGAGCTCAGCTCAATGTCCGACCACGGGAGAAGATATAGAAGAGATGAGTGTCATCCCCTATGCCTCAGCCATAGGTTCTATTATGTATGCCATGCTGTGTACCAGACCTGATGTAAACCTTCCCGTAAGTTTGGTAGGTAGGTACCAAAGTAATCCCGGCAAGGAACACTGGACAGCGGTCAAGAATATCCTGAAGTACCTGAAAAGGACTAAGGAAATGTTTCTCGTTTATGGAGGTGACGAAGAGCTCGTCGTAAAGGGTTACGTCGATGCTAGCTTCGACACGGATCTGGATGACTCTAAGTCACAAACCGGATACGTGTATATTTTGAATGGTGGGGCAGTAAGCTGGTGCGGTTGCAAGCAGAGCGTCGTGGCGGGATCTACATGTGAAACGGAGTACATGGCAGCCTCGGAGGCAGCGCATGAAGCAATTTGGGTGAAGGAGTTCATCACCGACCTAGGAGTCATACCCAATGCGTCGCGGCCAATCAAACTCTTCTGTGACAACACTGGAGCTATTGCACTTGCCAAGGAGCCCAGGTTTCACAAGAAGACCAGGCACATCAAGCGTCGCTTCAACTCCATTCGTGAAAATGTTCAAGATGAAGACATAGATATTTGTAAAGTACATACGGACCTAAATGTAGCAGATCCATTGACTAAACCTCTCCCTAGAGCAAAACAGGATCAACACCAGAATTCCATGGGTGTTCGATTCATCACAATGTAACTAGATTATTGACTCTAGTGCAAGTGGGGGACTGTTGGAAATATGCCCTAGAGGCAATAATAAAAGCATTATTATTATATTTCCTTGTTCATGATAATTGTCTTTTATTCATGCTATAATTGTGTTATCCGGAAATCATAATACATGTGTGAATAAATAGACACCAACATGTCCCTAGTAAGCCTCTAGTTGACTAGCTCGTTGATCAACAGATAGTCATGGTTTCCTGACTATGGACATTGGATGTCATTGATAACGAGATCACATCATTAGGAGAATGATGTGATGGACAAGACCCAATCCTAAACATAGCACAAGATCGTATAGTTTGTTTGCTAGAGTTTTTCCAATGTCAAGTATCTTTTCCTTAGACCATGAGATCGTGTAACTCCCGAATACCATAGGAGTGCTTTGGGTGTACCAAACGTCACAACGTAACTGGGTGACTATAAAGGTATACTACGGGTATCTCCGAAAGTGTCTGTTGGATTGACATGGATCAAGACTGGTATTTGTCACTCCGTATGACGGAGAGGTATCTCTGGGCCCACTCGGTAATGCATCATCACAATGAGCTCAAAGTGACCAAGTGTCTGGTCACGGGATCATGCATTACGGTACGAGTAAAGTGACTTGCCGGTAACGAGATTGAACGAGGTATTGGGATACCGACGATCGAATCTCGGGCAAGTAATGTACCGATTGACAAAGGGAATTGTATACGGGGTTGCTTGAATCCTCGACATCGTGGTTCATCCGATGAGATCATCGAGGAGCATGTGGGAGCCAACATGGGTATCCAGATCCCGCTGTTGGTTATTGACCGGAGAGCCATCTCGGTCATGTCTACATGTCTCCCGAACCCGTAGGGTCTACACACTTAAGGTTCGGTGACGCTAGGGTTGTAGGGATATGAATATGCAGTAACCCGAAAGTTGTTCGGAGTCCCGGATGAGATCCCGGACGTCACGAGGAGTTCCGGAATGGTCCGGAGGTAAAGAATTGTATATAGGAAGTGCTATTTCTGCCATCGGGACAAGTTTCGGGGTCACCGGTATTGTACCGGGACCACCGGAAGGGTCCCGGGGGTCCACCGGGTGGGGCCACCTATCCCGGAGGGCCCCATGGGCTGAAGTGGGAGGGGAAGCAGCCCCTAGTGGGCTGGTGCGCCCCCCTTGGGCCTTCCCCCTACGCCTAGGGTTGGGAACCCTAGGGTGGGGGGGCGCCCCACTTGCCTTGGGGGGCACTCCACCCCCCTTGGCCGCCGCCCCCTTGGGAAACTGGATCTCCAGGGCCGGCGCCCCCCCTTGGGAACCCTATATATAGAGGGGGGAGGGAGGGCAGCCGCACCCATGCCCCTGGCGCCTCCCTCTCCCCTCCAACACCTCCTCCTCCTCCGTAGAGCTCGGCGAAGCCCTGTCGGAGTACTACTTCTCCACCACCACCACGCCGTCGTGCTGCTGCTGGAGCCATCTTCCTCAACCTCTCCTTCCCCTTGCTGGATCAAGAAGGAGGAGACGTCACGCTGACCGTACGTGTGTTGAACGCGGAGGTGCCGTCCGTTCGGCGCTAGGATCTCCGGTGATTTGGATCACGTCGAGTACGACTCCCTCATCCCCGTTCTTTGAACGCTTCCGCTCACGATCTACAAGGTATGTGGATGCATCCGATCACTCGTTGCTAGATGAACTCATAGATGGATCTTGGTGAAACCGTAAGAAAATTTTTATTTTCTGCAACGTTCCCCAACAATGTATGACCACCAGAGCCCTGGCTCGTCTCCATGTCCCGTGCGCATCACATGCCTCACCGCTATTACCGCGTCGAGCCTCCGCTGTCCCGGTCGAGTCTCAAGGTTCACGAACCCACACCACTCAACCCCCACTGTAGAGTACCACCGATCATCACCGACCGATGACGAGTTTTACGCTTCCATCAGACCACCGGGGTCCAGTCCAAATTACGTGTCCCTCGCTTTTCCCCACTGAATAGGCTTCGACTCTCTGAGCTCTTATGCCGTAGCCCCTCAATCAGCTCCACCTTCAACATGACTTCATGGTGGTTGTACGTGCCACCCCGCGCCCCGTCGACTCCAAGCTCTCGTGTGCACCGTCTTGAATCAACCCCGCGCCATAGCCTTGTCGAAGCCGCACAAGCCTCGGGCATGTGCACCATGTGTTTCCACGCCCAGAAGTCGGTCACCATCAGCATCACGCCCCTATGTCGTCGTCGCCGATTCCACCACCGTCTTCTGTACCAACCGACTTGCGTCGATCTGTCAGACTGTCCAGTCTGACCTAGGCTCCCAGATCATCTTCCGTGAATTTCCATCCATCACATAATATTTCCATCTTAGCTGGCTTGGCTTCCCGAAACGCCTTCAAGCATCTCTGTTGTGTCAACAAATCTTTCATCTGTGTCTGCCATAACCCAAGGTTTTCAGTTCCGTAAACTTCTCCACCTCAAACCTGGTACACGATAGCGCCATGGTTCTTTGTACGGCTGACCTTGTGAAAATTTATCTGAGCATTCCTCATGTGATGTCCAAGTACACCCTTATGTACTAAAATAGCAATTCCAACCAAAAGAAAATCTTTTGGTAATCACGTGATGGCTCCCTTGCACAACTCCCATGCATGCTAATTGCTTTGCCTTGCCTGTGCTTTCCAATGTACGCATATCACGTTGGATTATTCTGCCGATGTGATCTGACTGCCTCGTGCCTTTGTCTCCCGTGTCAACTGCTGCTTTCAAACAGCTACAGCTGCCCGGCTCGGAGACCAGGAGATCACGTCTCCTCCTGGGACTCGGTCCCTTTTTTTCCAAAACAAATCTCAACTTGCCTCGCATCAGCACGTTGCAACCTTCCGTGTGCTCTTGCATGACTCAGCTCCAAGCAGCCACCAATGCAACTTCAGGGCTTCCAACGCGACGTTGCCTCGTGCAACGCATGCATCTACCACGGCCTGGCCATTAGCACGCACACATGCCAGATTTGCTCTGCCACATGCCCGCCTGGCCACCACTGCATCTGCTGCCACCCTGTACGCGCCTCGGATTGGGCCCCTTTGTGTCCATGTTCGATCAACTCCCCGATCTCATCAAGACCGACCAATCTGCAACACCACGACACGTCGCCTGCTCAATCCGACCTCGCCCGGAATTTCACTGAAAAACACACCGTATGTACGCTTGCCCGATCAATCGCCGCACGCCACACGCACACGCGCTGCCACCGATGCTTCGGCCTTGCTTCTATTCCAATCTTGTCGAAAACCACGCCGCTACCGGCTGCAATCTCAGACCCGATACTTCGTCTAGATCAACAATCCATAGCCTTTTCGAACCTTGCTCATGATACCACTTGTTAAAATAAATCCGAGGCATACCGTCGATCATCCGAAGACCAAGCAATCACACGAGCACAACACCGAGATTTGTTAACGAGGTTCACCGATATGGCTACATTCCCGGGGCCTGACTATGGGCGCTCCTCCCCATGACACCGCTATAATACTGCACCCGGTCGCCCTGGAAACTGGCACATGCCGTCGGCTTCCCCTGCGTTCCGGTGCTATTATGTTGGCATAGGTTACATCGTGTGTCTACCCCCGCTATATATGAGAGGCCTAGGATACAAGTGTCCTATTAGGACACGACTCCACATCCTATGTAAACACAATACAACTCCTAGTCCAACTGTAACCTACCTTGTACACAATATTCGACACAACTCTAACATCAATAATCAAACTTTTAGGCACAAAATCGAAAAAATCATTAGTAGCAAATGGTTCCTTAATGATAGTAAAAAGATTAGGATGAATACTTATAGATTTGAGATCCACAGTTTCTTTGCTAGAAGATTCACCTTTATTTTTTAGGAACATACATAAGCTTGTATATTTTAGTTGGAGGACTTGGAGTATTCTTTACGGAAGAAAAAGCGGTCCCTAAATTGGTAATGATACCCTCAAGTTTATCGATTCTAGTAGAATCATGATTTATTCTTTCATTTACTATGGGTTCCTTCTCCTTAGTATTTTTCAACATGACTCCTACTTTAGATCCATATTGAGTAATTTGGTTGTGCATCTTTTTATCGAAATTTTCAATTAACTCTACGGTAGAAACTTTATTTTCAATAATTTCAAGTTTTTGCATTACATGCTCCAAAGTTAACATAGTTCCATTAACCAAAAGAGGGGGTGAGCCAAACAAATCTATCATAGCATTATAGGAATCAAAAGTGTGGCTACCCAAGAAATTCCCACCGGTAATGGTATCAAGGACATATCTGTACCAAGGAGTAATGCCAACGTAAAAATTGCGGAGAAGAACGGAAGTGGGTTGCTTCCTGGTAGATCTATTTTGAGCATTGCAAATCCTATACCAAGCGTCTTTTAAATTTTCTCCTTCCCTTTGTTTAAAATTAAGAACTTCATTCTCGGGAGACAACGGAGCAAATAGGGGACTAGCCATAACGACAAGCAAGCAACACTCGAGCAAACAAGAAACGGGCAAAAAGAGGCAAATAGAGAAATAGAGGGAGGATAGAGAGAGAGAGGGCGAATGAAACGGCAAGGGTGAAATGGGGGAGAGGAAAACGAGAGGCAAATGGCAAATAATGTAATCTGGGAGATAAGGGTTTTGTGATGGGTACTTGGTATGTTGACATTTGCGTAGACCTCCCCGAGAACGTAGCCAGAAATCCTTCTTGCTACCTCTTCAGCATTTGCGTTGGTTTTCCCTTAAAGAGGAAAGGGTGATGCAGCAAATTAGCGTAAGTATTTCCCTCAGTTTTTGAGAACCAAGGTATCAATCCAGTAGGAGGCCTCGCACGAGTCCCTCGCACCTACACAAACAAATAAATCCTCGCAACCAACGCGATAAGGGGTTGTCAATCCCTACATGTTCAATTACGAGAATGGGATCTGATAGATATGATAAGATAATATTTTTGGTATATTTATGATAAAGATGCAAAGTAAAATAAAAGGCAAAGGAAATAAATAAGTATTGGAAGATTAATATGATAGAAGATAGACCCCGGGGCCATAGGTTTCACTAGTGGCTTCTCTCGAGAGCATAAGTATTCATGGTGGGTAGACAAATTACTGTTGAGCAATTGACAGAATTGAGCATAGTTATGAGAATATCTAGGTATGATCATGTATATATGCATCACGTCCGAGACAAGTAGACCGACTCCTGCCTGCATCTACTACTATTACTCCACACATTGACTGCTATCTAGCATGCATCTAGAGTATTAAGTTCAAGAGAACAGAGTAACGCTTTAAGCAAGATGACATGATGTATAGGATAAACTCATGCAACATGATGAAAACCCCATCTTGTTATCCTCGATGGCAACAATACAATACGTGCCTTGCTGGCCCTACTGTCACGGGGAAAGGACACCGCAAGATTGAACCCAAAGCTAAGCACTTCTCCCATTGCAAGAAAGATCAATCTAGTAGGCAAAATCAACCTGATAATTCAAAGAGACTTGCAAAGATAACCAATCATACATAAAAGAATTCAGAGAAGATTCAAATATTGTTCATAGATAAACCTGATCATAAACCCACTATTCATCGGTATCAACAAACACACCGCAAAAGAAGATTACATCGAATAGATCTCCACAAGAGAGGGGGAGAACTTTGTATTGAGATCCAAAAAGAGAGAAGAAGCCATCTAGCTAATAACTATGGACCCGTAGGTCTGAGGTAAACTACTCACACTTCATCGGAGGGGCTATGGTGTTGATGTAGAAGCCCTCCGTGATCGATGCCCCCTCCGGCGGAGCTCCGGAACAGGCCCCAAGATGGGGTCTCGTGGATACAGAAAGTTATGGCGGTGGAATTAGGGTTTTGGCTCCTGAAAGATCGTGGATGTCGCCTAGAGGGGGGGGTGAATAGGCGCTTTAAAATAATTATAGTTTAGGCTTGAACAAATGCGGAATAAACTTAGCGGTTAATTTGTGAAACACAAAACCTACAACAACTAGGCTCACCAATGTGCACCAACAACTTATACTAAGCAAGATAAACAACTATGTGATAGCAAGATATATGACAAGAAACAATATGGCTATCACAAAGTAAAGTGCATAAGTAAAGGGCTCGGGTAAGAGATAACCGACGCACGCGGAGACGATGATGTATCCCGAAGTTCACACCCTTGCGGATGCTAATCTCCGTTTGGAGCGGTGTGGAGGCACAATGCTCCCCAAGAAGCCACTAGGGCCACCGTAATCTCCTCACACCCTCGCACAATGCAAGATGCAGTGATTCCACTAAGGGACCCTTGAGGGCAGTCACCGAACCCGTACAAATGGCAACCCTTGGGGGCGGTCTCCGAACCCGTACACTTTGGCAACCCTTGGGGGCGGTCACCGGTACCCGTCAAATTGCTCGGGGCGATCTCCACAACCTAATTGGAGACCCCGACGCTTGCTCGGAGCTTTACACCACAATGATTGAGCTCCGAACACCACCAACCATCTAGGGCGCCCAAGCACCCAAGAGCAACAAGCTCAAAGGTATCAAGCACCCAAGAGTAATAAGCTTCTCAACTTGTAACTCCCACGTATCATGTGGAGAACTCAAACCGATGCACGAAATGCAATGGCAAGGGCACACAGAGTGCCCAAGTCATTTTCTCTCAAATCCCACCGAAGCAACTAATGTTAGGGAGGAAAATGAGAGGAAGAACAATAAGGAGAACACCAAGAACTCCAAGATCTAGATCCAAGGGGTTCCCCTCACCTAGAGGAGAAAGTGATTGGTGGAAACGTGGATCTAGATCTCCTCTCTCTTTTCCCTCAAAAACTAGCAAGAATCCATAAAGGGATTGAGAGTTAGCAAGCTCGAAGAACGTCAACAATGGGGGAAGAACACGAGCTCAAAGGATAAGGTTCATTAGGGAAGAAGACCCCCTTTTATAGGTGGGGAAAAATCCAATCATTATGCTCACAGCCCGCACCGAGAAGTACTACCGCTAGAGCGATAGTAGCCCTTTGAAACACAACAGCAAGGAAGCAAAAAAAAGCCAGAAGAACCGTCGGAGTGGTAGTACCGCTTGACCTGACGGTACTACCGCTAGGGGTAGCGGTACTACTGCTAAGGGTAGCGGTACTACTGCTTGCGAGCGGTACTAAAAAAATTACATCCGTGCCTACCACCGTTGGAATTGTGACGAGTTTTTGGTCCCGAGCGAAAGTAGCCACGGAAGTAGCCGCGGTAGTACTGCTCCAAGAGGTAGTACCGCTCCCAAGAGCAGTAGTAAAAAATTACATCCGCTCCTGTCCGCGGTAGTACCACTGCAGCCTTTTCAGAACACCAAAACTGACACAACTTCTGCAAACGGACTCCGAATTCGACAAAACTAAGTTTGTTGGAAAGCTAGAGACAAGGGCTAACACAATATTGATAGAAATACCAATAAGAAGAAAATGAGAAAAGGCCCAAAAGAAAATGGTGAGAACCCTTCCTCGGATAAGACCGGTAAAACCTCCAACACCAAAAACATCATAGAAGACGCATGCAAACTCCGTTTTCGATGAACTCAAGCTTGTCATAAAGATGACCATAAGCTCTAAGAGTCACAAATAGAACCAAAGAATAACCAAGAAACATGATGCAAGGATGCAATGGTTTGAGCTCTCGATGAATGATACGATCAAGCTACTCACTTGAGAGCCCCCCTTGATAGTACGGCTATCGATCCTATAACCCGGTCTCCCAACTACCACCATGAGAGCGGTAAAATAGAAAACCTATCAAGGGCAAAGCTTTGCCTTGCACATGATCCACTTTAGCTAGATGATGACGATCTTGTCCTCCTCAAGATGGACCACCTTTCTTGATTGCGTTGGGTCGATGGAGACTAGATGATTGCTCCCCCATACTCCACTATGGGTGAGCCACTCTTCGACACATCTTCACAAGTCCATTGACACCACAATGGATGGCAAGCTTCAAGCACTTGATCTCTTCGTGATTCTCCACTTGAACTTGCACATGGCAATCTTGATGATGATCACCACTTGATGTCATCCTTCCCATGGGTTGTATGATATCATCCTCTTGACGCAAGCCCATGGACACGTACCTAACCCCACATAGACTCTCACATAGACTCTCACATAGACTATGGGTTAATACACAAAGTGTAATGGACAATGCTTACCATACCATGGGATCACTTGATCCCTCTCGGTACATCTTCTACTCTTTGTGAGTTGATCAACTTGATTCACTCTTGACTTAGTCTTGATCAACCTTGACTCTTTCCAACTCTCTTCATTTGGATGATTTCTTGAAGGTAAACATGAATGATCACACAATCTTCTTCTTCAAGACATGCTTGCAATAAGCTCAACACTCACATGATAAATCTTTGGATAATTCCTTAATAGCACCTTGGTCAACCCATAAACTCCTTGAAACCAACACATGGACTTCAAGAAATGCCTATGGAAAATCCTTCAAATATAACTCAATGCAAACATTAGTCCATAGAGAATGTCATCAATTACCAAAGCCACACATGGGTGTACCGCATGTCCTTTCAGTTTCCCCCATTTTGGTAATTGATGACAATCACTTTCAAGAGAGTTTATATAAGGAATTATGCATCACCATGCAATGCAACAACCGATAATGCATGCGTAGGAGATGCGTATGCTTAGGAACAAACCAAAGCCAGAAGAGACAACTCTCTAAACTTCTCCACAAAACTCTCTGAAACTTCTCCCCCATTGGCATCGATTGCCAAAATGGGCTAAAAGCTTAGAAGGCCAATATAAAATGTGTTCCTCCATAAATTGTGTATTTCTCAACAAGATAGTGGAATACAGTACACATATCCAACGGTAAATACTTGGAGGAAGACATACTATATTGAGGCCCAAAGATTGCAAAAGGAAGATATGCCACAAAGACATAATCAAAGAGAGAAACAAGCAATCAAGCAATCAAAAGATACCAATTGAAGCAAGCTATCAAAAGATACCAATTGAACCAACTAGGCCAATGATCCTGCGAGCCACATGAATAAAGGATATTATGATAAGAGCAGAGCAGTGTTCTAAAGAAACTAGAGAAGCTCCCCATGATTTGTGCACATCAAGAATATTTGTATTTGGATACAAAGTGCACAAAATAGGATCATAGCTCCCCCAAAATCAATAGAAACTTACAACAAGTGTAAGTGCGCATATAGGAAACAAAGCCTAGTACTTGCAACAAACACAAGGTTGAGGAACAAGTAAAAGAGGCAACTTAAGAATGGGCTCAACCAAAATGATGTGTGTGAGTCAAGGCAATGCACTTGAGAAGACTAATATACGGATGAGCATTAAGCATCAACATAGTCTTGGATACTAGAGATACAAGGTGCATGACATTTCCTCCCCACACACACACCAAGCAAAAGGGTTCACAAGCACACTAAAAATGCACAATGAATAACCAACACTTGTGACAAACCATGGTGAAGAAAGAAAATGATAGCTTTGTCAAGAGGAGGGATACCAATCAAAATGGCAAAAGCATCATTAAGACAAGCAAGAGAAAAATAATATCTTCACCACAACAGAGTGCATCAAGATGCAACACTATATGATCCGCACTCAAGGTAAGTCCTTTCACATAACCACCAAGGAAAGGTGGACGTTAAAGAATAAGGATATCAACTAGAGATGTAACTCCTCTCAAGTGTATAAGATTCTAGGTGGAGGAAAATCATGATGATATCAATCCACAAAGAAGGATATACACACGAAAAGGTTACAAAAAGGAAAGAACAATATATCCACAAGGAAGTCATAAATATACCAATAAGAAATTTTCTTGAGAGCATAGCACATGGCTAGATATGGTCTTATTGTATATAAACGAACTCCTACCGCACAACCATCAAAGGCATCACAACTAGCAACATGAGATCATCATTGAGATGCTTTGAGAAAGGGAACAAGTATCACAAGAATGAATGAATACGATGCCATGATACAACCTACACAAGGTTGATGCAAGAAATGTGTGCATGAAGAATATGAAGATACTTGTTACCGAGTTAACATTGGAAGGATGTAGTAGATACCAATTGAAGGTAGATAGTAGTTCATTAAGCATCCTAGCTTGACTCCAATAAGCACATGGTGACACCACCTTCCTTGTGAGTGAGCCGAGCATCCAATGTATCTCCAATTGTTCCTAGAACAATGTAACACCCTCGATGCGACTATAGCTCCCACGTGTCGAGGCACGACTTAGAGACATAATCGCATTGAAGGCATATGTCGCAAGTTAGGCAATCTTCACAACATCCCATGTAATATGAATAATAAAGAGAAGGACATAGTTGGCTTACACTCGCCACGTCAATCAAGAACATGAATAACATTACATCATCCAAAACACTCATGGCCCGACTACGGCGCCAAAATAGAAGAGAACCCAACATGCGACACGGCCCCGAATCAAACCCCAACTAGGCACCACTACTGATCATCAGGAAAAGACACGTAGTAACGCTGAGAGTCCTCGTCGAACTCCCACTTGAGCTCGTACTCGTCACCTGGAGCGGAATCACCTGGACCTGCATCTGGAGTTATAGTATCTGTGAGCCACAGGGACTCAGCAATCTCGCACCCTCGCAATCAAAACTATTTAAGCTCATAGGAATGGGTAAGGCAAATATAAGTGGATCTGCAGCAAGTGACTAGCATATATGGTGGCTATCTTATTCGCAAAGAGAGCGAGAAGAGGAGGCGAAGCACGAGCGAGAAGCTAGAAGAACAACCTGCGCAAGCATAACTCCAACACCGTGTCCACTTCCCGGACTCCGCCGAGAAGAGGCCATCACGGTAACACACTCAGTTGATTCATTTTAAATAAGTTAAGGATCAAGTTATCTACAACCGGACATTACCAAATTCCCATCTGCCCATAACCGCGGGCATGGCTTTCGAAAGTTCAATCCCTGCAGGGGAGTCCCAACTTAGCCCATGACAAGCTCTCACGGTCAATGAAGGAATAGACCTCCTCCCAAGACGTTCTGATCAGACTCGGTATCTCGGTAATTCAAGACACTTCGACAGGTTAAAACAAATCCAGCAACACCGCCCGAATGTGCCGACAAATCTCGATAGGAGCTGCACATATCTCTTTCTCAGGGCACACTCAGATGAACACTACGTACAACTAAAACCAACCCTCAAGTTGCCCCGAGGTGGCGTTGCAAGTGGCTCTATTTGGACCAACACTCAGAGGAGCACTGGCCCGGGGGGTTTAAAATAAGATGACCCGCGGGCTCCGGAAACCCGAGGGAAAAAGAGGCTAGGTGGTAAATGGTAAGACCAAGGTTGGGCATTGCTGGAAAAGCTTTAATCAAGGCGAACTATCAAGGGGTTCCCATTATAACCCAACCGTGTAAGGAACGCAAAAATCCGGGAACATAACATCAATATGACGGAAACTAGGGCGGCAAGAGTGGAACAAAACACTAGGCGAGAGGCCGAGCCTTCCACCCTTTACCGAGTATATAGATGCATTAGGATAACATGGCAATATAATGATATCCCAACAAGTAAATAAATGATGTCCCAACAAGGAACGGCCTCCAGTCTTCACCTGCAACTAGCAACACTATAAGAGGGGCTGAGCAAAGCGGTAACATAGCCAATCAACGGTTTGCTAGGACATGGTGGGTTAGAGTTTCAACATGGCAATTGGGAGGCTGACAAGCAAAAGGTAGGCATCATAGCATTGGCATAGCAAAAGAGCGAGCAAACTAGCATAGCAAAGATTGTAGTGATTTCGAGTGTATGATCATCTTGCCTGCACAGTTGTCAGAGTTGACTGGATCCTCACAAGCAAACTCAACGGGCTCCTCAGTAGCGAACTCGTCTCCCGGCTCTACCCAAACAAGACAAACAAGCAACAAGGATACAATCAACCACGTGCAAGGATCAAACGACATGATGCAATGATGACATGCTATGCGGGATGCGATGCGGGATGCAAAATGCAAGATATGACAGGAAATGCATGAAGCTGGCCTCAACTTGGAGTTCCAAGGGTGCCACTGGAAAGATGAGATGAAATCGCTTGAAAACGATATAAAGATCATCGGAATCGGAGTTACGGTTTGGAAATGGCAAGCGTTTTAAGATATGACACTGGTCTGCGATTTACAGCAAGTAGGCATCTAAATGCAATGAAATGAACATGCTACAGCCACCAAACATGACATCAAAATACATGGCAGGGATGCACACAAGATGCTTAACAAAAGACTAGCACTGAGCCACGGCCAATTCATCCATTAGGAGGTTCAAACAAGCATGGCAAAAACGCAAATGCAAAACAGATTCCAGACTTAGTGAAATTAACACTTGTCTGAAATTTCAGATCACGAAGCCCTCTTTGGAGTAGCAAAACAACATGAAACATGACCTTATTAAGACAAGTAAGAACATGGCATGGAGCTACTCAACAAGCTTAACAAAAGACTCAAAGTGACCTGGGGCCAAAAGGGTTCACAAAATATATAAACGAGCACACGAACATAGCTAAAACACAATCAGTTTTCAGACTTAGTGAAAACTGAGACATGCTGAAATATAACTCATGAAGGCATGTAAACAAGCTCGATGCACTCACTACGGTGCAAGTCATGGCAAGACAAGCATACATCCATTAAGAAGGCACAAAATACAAGCTAGACATGGAAAGAACAATGGCATAGCATGCACGGATCAACTACAGTAACTCTGGCAAAATCGCAAACGAGTTGACGATCTGCCCAGATTCACCGTGAAGCAAAAGTAGAGCTCGATTGACTCAAGCTATGGTGCTCCATAATTGCAAGTAAAGACATGGATGCATAGAGCATAACATGATTAACAAAACTCCTTTACTGATCATCCTCAAAAGAGGCACGGATCACTAGGAAACAAGCTGAACACATGGCATCAAAAACTAAAATATCCCAGACTTAGTGAAAACAACTAAGTCCCTGAAAACTGAATTACCGGGTGCCTCACTTTGCAAGCTTGCACAAGTCACCACACACATCCTAAAAATGCATGGGTTGCACCTCTGGAAAGATAACAAGATGCTTAACAAAACATATGAAGGACTCACAGGCATATCATGCACACAATAATCATGGCAAAAATGACAAAAGTCTAAGATGAACTAGCAGATCTGACAATTAACTCACGAAGCCCTCTTCTAACAGCATTTTGGGCATCAAGATGAGCTCAAATGAAAATGATGCAATGGAATGAAATGATGTACTCGTCGAGACGAACATTTTGATATACTGTATGCCCAAATCGGAGCTACGGATGCGGAGATACGACCGATCAAAGTAGGCATAAAAAATTAGAAGGAGGGGAAAAAGTCAACCCCTAGGGTTTTTAGATCTCAGATCCAGATCGTGCACGCGGAACGAGGTACGCTGGAGTCGAGGACGAGGTCGCCGGAGACGCGGGATCCGACCGGTTCAGCATAGAGGACGACGGGGCGGCGGCCGTGGCGCGGTTCCCGAGGCCGCCGGCGGCGGCGGTGGCTTCTCCGGCCACCGGAGCCGGAAGGGGCGGCGGCGCTTCGGGCGGGAGGCGGCGGCGCGGACCGGGTCGCGCGGGGGCCCGACTTGGGCTCCGCGGGCCAGCGGCTCGGCTGGCGGCGGCGACTGCCACGTGTCGCGTCGTGGATGGCGGAGGCGGGCGGCGGCGGACGCGTCCGGCCGGGGGCGGACGTGTCCGTCGGTGGCGGGGATCCTTTTTTTTTACAAGCTAGGGTTTCGGGGAGAGAGAGATCCGAAAACGAAGGGGTTCTATTTATAGGCATAAGTGGAGCTAGGAGAGTCCAAATGAGGTGCGGTTTTCGGCCATGCGATCTTGATCGAACGCTCTAGATGATGGAGCAGAGTTTGGTGTGTTTTGGGCCAAATTGGAGGGGTGTTGGGCTGCAACACACACGAGGCCTTTTTGGTCCCTCGGTTAACCGTTGGAGTATCAAACGAAGTCCAAATGACACGAAACTTGGCAGGCGGTCTACCGGTAGTAAACCAAGGCCGCTTGACAAGTCTCGGTCCAATCCGGAAATGTTTAATCCCCACACACGAAAGAAAGCTAGAAATGGCCACCGGAGGAGAACGAAGCACCGGAATGCAAAACGGACAACGGGGAAAAACCTCGAATGCATGAGACGAACACATATGCAAATGCAATGCACATGATGACATGATATGAGATGCATGACAAAGAAAACAACACACGGAGACAAAAACCCGAACCCGAGAAAATAAAATAACTTAACGCCGGAAACTGCAAGAGTTGGAGTACAAATTGGGAAAGTTACATCCGGGGTGTTACAACACTCCACCACTACGAAAAGATCTCGTCCCGAGATCTAGGACTGAAAGAACGCCGGGTACTCAGAACGGAGGTGATCCTCGCATTCCCAGGTAGCTTCACGGTCGGAATGGTGTGACCACTTGACTTTGAGAAATTTGATTGAGTTGTTGCGAGTCTTGCGTTCAGTCTCTTCAAGAATAGCAACTGGGTGCTCACGATAAGAGAGATATTCTTGGAGCTCAATGTCCTCGAAGTTGATGGTGCGGTCAGGAGTCTTGAAGCACTTTCAAAGCTGAGAGACATGGAACACGTCATGAACATTTGCAAAGTTTGAAGGAAGCTCGAGTTGATAGGCGAGGTCGCCTCTCTTGCTGACAATCTTGAAAGGTCCCACGTATCTAGGGGCAAGCTTCGCTTTGATACCGAAGCGACGAGTACCTTTCATAGGAGAGACACGGAGGTAAACATGATCTCCGATCTCGAAAGCCAAATCACGGTGCTTACTATCATAGTAGCTTTTCTGGCGGGATTGGGCTGCTTTGAGGTTGTCTCGAATGACTTTGCACATTTCTTCTGCTTCTGTGATTAAGTCATTACCCAAAAGCTGACGTTCACCGGTTTCAGACCAGTTGAGAGGGGTACGGCACTTCCTGCCATACAGAATTTCAAATGGGGCCTTGCCCGAACTTGCTTGAAAACTGTTGTTATAGGAGAATTCAGCATAAGGAAGACAATCCTCCCACTTCATGTCGAAGGAGATCACACAAGCCCTGAGCATATCTTCAAGAATCTGGTTGACACGCTCGACTTGACCGCTTGTTTGAGGATGGAAAGCAGTGCTGAAGCGGATGTTGGTGCCCATGGCCTTCTGGAAAGAATCCCAAAACTTCAAGGTAAAGATGCTGCCACGGTCTGAAGATATCACTTGAGGAATACCGTGCAGAGAAACAATTCGAGAGGTATAGAGTTCCGCCAATTGAGCTGCAGTGATCGACTCTTTGATAGGCAGAAAGTGAGCCACTTTGGTGAGCTTGTCGATGACAACGAATATAGCATCATTGCCACGCATGGACTTTGGAAACCCAGTCACGAAGTCCATTTCAATGTGGTCAAACTTCCATTCTGGAATGGCAAGAGGTTGGAGGAGACCTGCTGGCCTTTGGTGTTCTGCCTTCACTCTTCTACAAACATCACATTCATTCATGAATTGAGCGATCTCGCGCTTCATTCGAGTCCACCAATAAGCTTGCTTAAGGTCCTGATACATCTTCGTACTCCCAGGGTGGATGGAGAGGAGAGAATTGTGAGCCTCGTTCATGATCACTTTACGAAGTTCACCTTTGGGCACAACAATACGATCCTCGAAGAAGAGAGTGTCCTTGTCATCAAGGCGGTAGCACTTGTACTTGGACTGACTCTTGGCAATCCCAATCTTCACCTTTTTCACCATAGCACCAAGAAGCTGGGCTTGGCGAATCTGGTCTTCTAAGGTAGGAGAGACTTGAAGGTTGGCGAGGAAACCTTGAGGAACAACTTGCAGATTAAGTTTGCGAAAGCTTCACAAAGCTCGGGTTGATAAGGCTTAAGAATCAGACTGTTGCAATACGCTTTCCTGCTCAAAGCGTCAGCGATCACATTGGCCTTGCCTGGAGTATATTCGATACTCGGATTATACTCTTGAATCATTTCGACCCATCGAGTTTGCCTGAGGTTGAGATTAGACTGAGTGAAGATGTACTTGAGACTCTTGTGATCAGTGAAAATATCTACTTTTCTTCCCAATAGAAGATGTCTCCAAGTCAAAAGAGCATGCACAATTGCCGCCAACTCGAGATCATGAGTGGGGTAGTTCTTCTCATTAGGCTTCAACTGGCGAGATGTATAAGCAACAACTTTCTTCTCTTGCATCAATACTGCGCCAAGACCTTGGAGAGAGGCATCACAAAAGACCTCGTACGGCTTGGATTCATCAGGCGGAGTCAGAACTGGAGCAGTGATCAATTTCTCTTTCAAAGTGTTGAAAGCAATATCACACTCCGGAGACCAAACGTACTTGACGTGCTTCTGAAGAAGATTTGAGAGAGGCTTCGCGATCTTAGAAAAGTTTTCAACGAATCTTCGGCAATAGCTTGCGAGACCGAGAAAACTGCGGAGTTGCTTCATGTTCTGAGGAGGTTCCCAATTCACAATTGCGGACACCTTCTTGGGATTCACGGAAATGCCCTTGGCAGAGATGATATGACCAAGATAAAGAATCTCATCGAGCCAAAATTCGCTCTTGGAGAACTTGGCATAGAACTGATGTTCCCTGAGCTTATCAAGAACCAAACGCAAATGCTTGGCATGATCTTCCTTGTTCTTGGAGAAAACCAGGATGTCGTCGAGATAGACCAAAACGAAGTCATTGGTGTAGGCGTTGAAGATGAAGTTCATCATGCAAGAGAACTTCGGAGGAGCGTTGGCGAGGCCAAAAGACATGACAGTGTATTCATATGAACCAAAGCTTGTTCTGAATGCTGTCTTGGGAATATCTTCTTCACGAATGCGAATCTGGTGATAACCCATACGGAGATCAAGCTTGGAGAATACTTGGGCACCTTTGAGTTGTTCGAATAGCTCATCGATGTTGGGAAGTGGGTATTTGTTCTTGATGGTCTTCTTGTTCACTGGACGGTAATCAACACAAAGTCGGTCCGTTCCATCCTTCTTCTTCACAAAAAGAACACCACAACCCCACGGAGAAGAACTAGGCCGGATGAGACCCATTCTTTCTTGCTCATCGAGTTGCTTCTTCAGCTCCTTCAACTCTTCAGGTCCGAGCTTGTAAGGACGTTTGCACACAGGTTCCGTGCCAGGCTCAAGTTCAATAACGAATTCAACTGGCCGATGCGGAGGCATTCCTGGGAGCTCTTCTGGAAAGACGTCTTGATATTCGCAAACGACTGGAATTTGCGAAATAGCATCCAATTCACCCTTCTCATTGAGAGAAAACAGACGGATAGTATCATCACGAGCGGCAAAGACAATTACATCCTCAGACGAATGAGTCAATTGAATCTGCCTGGCTGCACAATCAAGCTGAGCCTTGTGCTTAGAAAGCCAATCCATTCCGAGAATAAGATCAATATCCGAGTTACCAAGAACCACCGGAGAAGAGAGAAACTTGTAATTGCCCAACGTGATAGAGACATCCGGGGCGCAATTGTTAGAAGTCATTTGCTTGCCCGGAGACACAATCTTCAATGGAATAGGAATCCTTTCGGTCACAAAATCATGCTTGGCCACAAATGGAGTTGAAATAAAAGAAAGCGATGCACCAGTGTCAAAAAGAACTTTTGCAGGAACATCGTTAACAGGAAGGTTACCCATGATCACATCTGGTGAGTCCTCTGCCTGAGCTGCATTTAGCAGATTGACCTTGGCGTGCTTGGGGTTATGCTTGACCACAGCTGTACTTGCCGATCTGACAGGAGGAGGAGGAGGAAGACACCTCTGGTTGAAACACTTGTTGGCATAGTGACCCTTCTGTTGGCACTTGTTGCACGTGACCTCTGAAAGCGGATAGTGATACGGAGCACTCGATCTTGGAGGTTGAGACGAAGTCTTGTTCTGAAGGCCAGGGTTGGGTGGGTGGGAAGAACCACTGCCACCTTTGCTCTTCTGCTGGAACGGCTGACGGAACGGAGGAGGAGGAAGCCAAAACTTCTGCTGCTTGGCCATTTGAGTAGAGGAAGAAGGAGTAACATCTCTGACTCGCTTCCTGGAAGCATCACACCTCAACTGAGCAGCCTCTTGCTTCAGTGCCATGTTGTAGAACTCATCGTATCTCAAGGGCTCGAAGAGGACAAGAGCGAGCTGAATATCTTCTCTGAGACCACCCCTGAACTGATATATCATGCTCTTCTCATCAGGCACGTCCTGCTTGGCAAAGCGGGCGAGCTTCTGGAACAACTTGTTGTAGTCATAGACAAACAAAGAGCCTTGCTTCAGATTGCGGAATTCCTCACGCTTGCTTTCAGCCACGCTCTGCGGAATATGATGAGCTCGGAAATCTCGACGGAAATCATCCCAAGTGATAACACGTCCACCTCTGGAATCCTTGTACTGCTGGAACCATTCCGCAGCTTGATCTTTGAGTTGGAAGGAAGTGAACTTGACAAAGTCCTCAGGCCTGACGTTACTACACTCGAAATGCTTACACAGATCCACAAGCCAATCGTCAGCATCGGTTGCCTCAACACAATTGCTGAAAGTCTTTGGCCCGTTAGCAAGGAACTGGTTGAGTGTAGCAAAGTGACTCTGATTGCTGCCTTGATTCCCTTGACTGCCTTGATTGCGCTCTTGAAGAATTTGCATGATCAGCTGAGTGTTTGCATCGGTTGCGGCCATCACAGCTTGCCATGCCTCTAGAGGAGGTGGAGGCGGCGGCGGATCAGGATTCAGAGTCGTGCGCGTTGGAGGAGCCATCCTGAAGAGGTTGACCACCATTAGCACATTGACAGACAAATATTGAAGTTGAATCCAACAGAGTGAAAATTGCAACATATAGTCTTCACATCCGAACAAAATGAACGAATGCATTCCTCTTCAAATGGTCACATATCCATAAATTGAGAAGCCATGTAGAATTAAGGTAGAGAAATAAATCAACAAGGTACGGATCACGAACGAATAATCGGTAAGAAATCCCAATCTCAAACCAATATCCATGGAAGAAGAACTAGAGCTACTAGAATTCCCACCTATGAAACTCCCAAACCTTTCCGGTTATGCAATCAGGTGTTGGGGATACAGGGGAAGCATAATATCTCACCCAAACTAGCAAATCCTACATCCAGCTGTATCCATCCTTCAACACATAACCGAGAAAACTTCCACTAAATCCCTGACAGGAGGCACCAAGTCAATGTTCTCATCATAAGCCATCAGAACGATTCCAAGATACTCGTGTGATCCTAAATTTTTTTTTGTGAAATTTGAGAAGAGAAGAGTCAAAACTCTACGTCAGGATGCCTTACCAGAGCGATGAGGAGACTGGGAAGTAAAAAGAATTCCTAATCTCTCCGATATATAATTCCTAAATACTCAAAACATTTTTCTAGACACAACTCGGCTGCTAAAAACGATCAAGCAATGGGGCTCCTAAGGTCGGGGAAGGCTCTGATTACCAACTTGTAACACCCTCGATGCGACTATAGCTCCCACGTGTTGAGGCACGACTTAGAGACATAATCGCATTGAAGGCATATGTCGCAAGTTAGGCAATCTTCACAACATCCCATGTAATATGAATAATAAAGGGGAGGACATAGTTGGATTACACTCGCCACGTCAATCAAGAACATGAATAACATTACATCATCCAAAACACTCATGGCCCGACTACGGCGCCAAAATAGAAGAGAACCCAACATGCGACACGGCCCCGAATCAAACCCCAACTAGGCACCACTACTGATCATCAGGAAAAGACACGTAGTAACGCTGAGAGTCCTCGTCGAACTCCCACTTGAGCTCGTACTCGTCACCTGGAGTGGAATCACCTGGACCTGCATCTGGAGTTATAGTATCTGTGAGCCACAGGGACTCAGCAATCTCGCACCCTCGCGATCAAAACTATTTAAGCTCATAGGAATGGGTAAGGCAAATATAAGTGGAGCTGCAGCAAGAGACTAGCATATATGGTGGCTATCTTATTCGCAAAGAGAGCGAGAAGAGGAGGCGAAGCACGAGCGAGAAGCTAGAAGAACAACCTACGCAAGCATAACTCCAACACCGTGTCCACTTCCCGGACTCCGCCGAGAAGAGGCCATCATGGTAACACACTCAGTTGATTCATTTTAAATAAGTTAAGGTTCAAGTTATCTACAACCGGACATTAACAAATTCCCATCTGCCCATAACCACGGGCACGGCTTTAGAAAGTTCAATCCCTGCAGGAGAGTCCCAACTTAGCCCATGACAAGCTCTCACGGTCAACGAAGGAATAGACCTCCTCCCAAGATGTTCCGATCAGACTCGGTATCTCGGTAATTCAAGACACTTCGACAGGTTAAAACAAATCCAGCAACACCGCCCGAATGTGCCGACAAATCTTGATAGGAGCTGCACATATCTCTTTCTCAGGGCACACTCAGATGAACACTACGTACAACTAAAACCAACCCTCAAGTTGCCCCGAGGTGGCGCTGCAAGTGGCTCTATTTGGACCAACACTCAGAGGAGCACTGGCCCGGGGGGTTTAAAATAAGATGACCCGCGGGCTCCGGAAACCCGAGGGAAAAAGAGGCTAGGTGGCAAATGTTAAGACCAAGGTTGGGCATTGCTGGAAAAGCTTTAATCAAGGCGAACTATCAAGGGGTTCCCATTATAACCCAACCGCGTAAGGAACGCAAAAATCCGGGAACATAACACCGATATGACGGAAACTAGGGCGGCAAGAGTGGAACAAAACACTAGGCGAGAGGCCGAGCCTTCCACCTTTTACCAAGTATATAGATGCATTAGGATAACATGGCAATATAATGATATCCCAACAAGTAAATAAATGATGTCCCAACAAGGAACGGCCTCCAGTCTTCACCTGCAACTAGCAACGCTATAAGAGGGGCTGAGCAAAGCGGTAACATAGCCAATCAACGGTTTGCTAGGACATGGTGGGTTAGAGTCTCAAAATGGCAATTGGGATGCTGACAAGCAAAAGGTAGGCATCATAGCATTGGCATAGCAAAAGAGCGAGCAAACTAGCATAGCAAAGATAGTAGTGATTTCGAGGGTATGATCATCTTGCCTGCACAGTTGTCAGAGTTGACTGGATCCTCACAAGCAAACTCAACGGGCTCCTCGGTAGAGAACTCGTCTCCCGGCTCTACCCAAACAAGACAAACAAGCAACAAGGATACAATCAACCACGTGCAAGGATCAAACGACATGATGGAATGATGACATGCTATGCGGGATGCGATGCGGGATGCAAAATGCAAGATATGACAGTAAATGCATGAAGCTGGCCTCAACTTGGAGTTCCAAGGGTGCCACTGGAAAGATGAGATGAAATCGCTTGAAAACGATATAAAGATCATCGGAATCGGAGTTACGGTTTGGAAATGGCAAGCGTTTTAAGATATGACACTGGTCTGTGATTTACAGCAAGTAGGCATCTAAATGCAATAAAATGAATATGCTACAGCCACTAAACATGACATCAAAATACATGGCAGGGATGCACACAAGATGCTTAACAAAATACTAGCACTGAGCCACGGCCAATTCATCCATTAGGAGGTTCAAACAAGCATGGCAAAAACGCAAATGCAAAACAGATTCCAGACTTGGTGAAATTAACACTTGTCTGAAATTTCAGATCACGAAGCCCTCTTTGGAGTAGCAAAACAACATGAAACATGACCTTATTAAGACAAGTAAGAACATGGCATGGAGCTACTCAACAAGCTTAACAAAAGACTCAAAGTGACCTGGGGCCAAAAGGGTTCACAAAATATATAAACGAGCACACGAACATAGCTAAAACACAATCAGTTTTCAGACTTAGTGAAAACTGAGACATGCTGAAATATAACTCATGAAGGCATGTAAACGAGCTCGATGCACTCACTACGGTGCAAGTCATGGCAAGACAAGCGTACATCCATTAAGAAGGCACAAAATACAAGCTAGACATGGAAAGAACAATGGCATAGCATGCACGGATCAACTACAATAACTCTGGCAAAATCGCAAACGAGTTGACGATCTGCCCAGATTCACCGTGAAGCAAAAGTAGAGCTCGATTGACTCAAGCTATGGTGCTCCATAATTGCAAGTAAAGACATGGATGCATAGAGCATAACATGATTAACAAAACTCCTTTACTGATCATCCTCAAAAGAGGCACGGATCACTAGGAAACAAGCTGAACACATGGCATCAAAAACTAAAATATCCCAGACTTAGTGAAAACAACTAAGTCCCTGAAAACTGAATTACCGGGTGCCTCACTTTGCAAGCTTGCACAAGTCACCACACACATCCTAAAAATGCATGGGTTGCACCTCTGGAAAGATAACAAGATGCTTAACAAAACATATGAAGGACTCACAGGCATATCATGCACACAATAATCATGGCAAAAATGACAAAAGTCTAAGATGAACTAGCAGATCTGACAATTAAATCACGAAGCCCTCTTCTAACAGCATTTTGGGCATCAAGATGAGCTCAAATGAAAATGATGCAATGGAATGAAATGATGTACACGTCGAGGCGAACATTTTGATATACTATATGCCCAAATCAGAGCTGCGGATACGAAGATACGGCCGGTCAAAGTAGGCATAAAAAATTAGAGGGAGAGGGGGAAAAGTCAACACCTACGGTTTTTAGATCTCAGATCCAGATCGTGCACGCGGAACGAGGTACGTCGAAGTCGAGGATGAGGTCGCCGGAGACGCGGGATCCGGCCGGTTCAGCGTAGAGGACGACGGGGCGGCGGCCGTGGCGTGGTTCCCGAGGCGGCGGCGGCGGCGCGGGGCCGGCTCGGGCGGGGGCGCGCGTCGGTGGGTGGAGAAGCGCCGCGGCGGCGGTGGCTGCTCCGGCCACCGGAGCCGGAAGGGGCGGCGGCGCTTCGAGCAGGAGGCGGCGGCGCGGACCGGGTCGCGCGGGGGCCCGACTTGGGCTCCGCGGGCCGGCGGCTCGGCTGGCGGCGGCGACTGCCATGTGTTCAGATCGCGGATGAAGGAGTCTTACTCGTAGTGGTTCAGATCGCGGTTGATTCCGATCTAAGCGCCGAACGACGGCGCCTCCACGTTCAACACATGTATAGTCCGGGGACGTCTCCTCCTCCTTGATCCAGCAAGGGGGAGGAGGAGTTG
>NC_041390.1:567292317-567460521 GCF_002162155.2 Triticum dicoccoides | reverse complement strand
AGGGGAGAGGGGGCCGGCCCCCTAGATCCATCTAGAGGGGGGCGGCCCCTGGGGCAGCGGCCCCTGGGGCAGCGGCCCCCTTAGGGTTTCCAACTAGGGGGGCGCCCGCCCTCCAGGGGGGCAGCAACCCCTTAGGGTTTCCAACCCTAGGCGCCTTGGGCCCTTGGGGGTGCACCAGCCCACCAAGGGGCTGGTTCCCACCCAACTACAGCCCATTAGGTCCTTCGGGGTAGGTGGACCCTCCCGGTGGACCCCCGGAACCCCTTCGGTGGTCCCGGTACAATACCGATAAACCCCGAAACCTTTCCGGTGACTGAAACTGGACTTCCCATATATAAATCTTAACCTCCGAACCATTCTGGAACTCCTCGTGACGTCTGGGATCTCATCCGGGACTCCGAACAACTTTCGGTAACCACATACAATTCCCATTACAACTCTAGCATCACTGAACCTTAAGTGTATAGACCCTACGGGTTCGGGAACTATGTAGACATGACCGACACATCTCTCCGGCCAATAACCAACAGCGGGATCTGGATACCCATGTTGGCTCCCACATGTTCCACGATGATCTCATCGTATGAACCACGATGTCAAGGATTCAATCAATCCCGTATAGGATTCCCTTTGTCTACCGGTATAGCACTTGCCCGAGATTCGATCGTCGGTATACCGATACCTTGTTCAATCTCGTTACGGCAAGTCTCTTTACTCGTTCTGTAACACATCATCCCATGACCAACCCCTTAGTCACATTGAGCTCATTACGATGATGTCTTACCGAGTGGGCCCAGAGATACATCTCCATCATACGGAGTGACAAATCCCAGTCTCGATTCGTGCTAACCCAACATATACTTTCAAGGATACCCGTAGTGTACCTTTATAGCCACCTAGTTATGTTGTGATGTTTGGCAGACCCAAAGTACCCTTACGGTATCCGGGAGTTGCACAATCTCATGGTCTAAGGAAAAGATACTTGACATTAGAAAAGCTTTAGCAGACGAACTATACGATCTTGTGCTATGCTTAGAATTGGGTCTTGTCCATCACATCATTATCCTAATGATGTGATCCCGTTATCAATGACATCCTATGTCCATGGTTAGGAAACCGTAACCATCTATTGATCAACGAGCTAGTCAACTAGAGGCTCACTAGGGACATGTTGTGGTCTATGTATTCACACATGTATTATGATTTCCGGATAAAACAATTATAGCATGAACAATAGACAATTATCATGAACAAGGAAATATAATAATAACTATTTTATTATTGCCTCTAGGGAATATTTCCAACAATCTCCCACTTGCACTAGAGTCAATAACCTAGTTACATTGTGATGAATCGAACACCCATAGAGTTCTGGTGTTGATCATGCTTTGCACGTGGAAGAGGTTTAGTCAACTGATCTGCGACATTCAGGTCCGTATGCACTTTACAAATCTCTATGTATCCATCTTGAACATTTTCACGAATGGAGTTGAAGCGATGCTTGATATGCCTGGTCTTCTTGTGAAATCTGGGCTCCTTGGCAAGGGCAATAGCTCTAGTGTTGTCACAGAAGAGAGTCATCGGGCCCGACGCATTGGGAATAACTCCTAGGTTGGTATGAACTCCTTCATCCAGATTGCTTCATGTGTAGTCTCTGAGGCTGCCATGTACTCCGCTTCACATGTAGATCCCGCCACGATGCTTTGCTTGCAACTGCACCAGCTGACTGCCCCACCATTCAAAATATACATGTATCCGATTTGTGACTTGGAGTCATCCAGATCTGTGTCGAAACTAGCATCGACGTAACCCTTTACGACGAGCTCTTCGTCACCTCCATAAATGAGAAACATATCCTTAGTCCTTTTTAGGTACTTCAGGATATTCTTGACTGCTATCCAGTGTTCCATGCTGGGATTACTTTGGTACCTTCCTACCAAACTTATGGCAAGGTTTACATCAGGTCTGGTACACAGCATGGCATACATAATAGACCCTATGGCCGAGGCATAGGGGATGACACTCATCTTTTCTCTATCTTCTGCCGTGGTCGGGCATTGAGCCATGCTCAATCTCACACCTTGCAATACAGGCAAGAACCCCTTCTTGGACTAATCCATATTGAACTTCTTCAATATCTTGTCAAGGTACGTGCTTTGTGAAAGACCAATGAGGCGTCTCAATCTATCTCTATAGATCTTGATGCCTAATATGTAAGCAGCTTCTCCATGGTCCTTCATTGAAAAACACTTATTCAAGTAGGCCTTTATGCTTTCCAAGAGTTCTATATCATTTCCCATCAATAGTATGGCATCCACATATAATATGAGAAATGCTACAGAGCTTCCACTCACTTTCTTGTAAACATAGGTTTCTCCATAAATCTGTGTAAACTCAAACGCTTTGATCATCTCATCAAAACGAATGTTCCAACTCCCAGATGCTTGCACCAGCCCATAGATCGAGCTTTGGAGCTTGCATACCTTGTCAGCATTCTTAGGATCGACAAAACCTTCCGGCTGCATCATATACAATTCTTCCTTAAGGAAACCATTAAGGAATGCCGTTTTGATGTCCATTTGCCATATCTCATAATCATAGAATGCGGTAATTGCTAACATGATTCGGACAGACTTCAGCTTCGCTACGGGTGAGAAGGTCTCACCATAGTCAACCCCTTGAACTTGTCGATAACCCTTAGCGACAAGCCGAGCCTTATATATGGTTACATTACCATCCGCGTCTGTCTTCTTCTTAAAGATCCATTTATTTTCTATGGCTTGCCGATCATCGGGCAAGTCAGTCAAAGTCCATATTTCGTTTTCGTACATGGATCCTATCTCGGATTTCATGGCTTCAAGCCATTTGTCAGAATCCGGGCCCGCCATCGCTTCTTCATAGTTCGAAGGTTCACCATTGTCTAACAACATGATTTCCAGGACAGGGTGTCCGTACCACTCTGGTGCGGAACATGTCCTTGTGGACCTACGAAGTTCAGTAGCAACTTGATCTAAAGTTTGATGATCATCATCATTAACTTCCTCTCTAGTAGGTGCAGGCACCACAGAATCATTTTCTTGAGCTGCGCTACTCTCTGGTTCAAGAGGCAATAATTCATCAAGTTCTACTTTCCTCCCACTTACTTCTTTTGAGCAAAACTCTTTCACTAGAAAGGATCCACTCTTGGCAACAAAGATCTTGCCTTCGGATCTGAGGTAGAAGGTATACCCAATAGTTTCCTTAGGGTATCCTATGAAGACGCATTTTTCCGATTTGGGTTCAAGCTTTTCAGGTTGAAGTTTCTTGACATAAGCATCACATCCCCAAACTTTCAGAAACGACAGCTTAGGTTTCTTCCCAAACCACAATTCATACGGTGTTGTCTCAACGGATTTCGATGGAGCCCTATTTAAAGTGAATGCGGCAGTCTCTATAGCATAACCCCAAAATGATAGCGGTAGATTGGTAAGAGACATTGAGGGAGTCCTGGATTAGGGGGTGTTCGGGTAGCCGGACTATACCTTCAGCCGAACTCCAAGACTATGAAGATACAAGATTGAAGACTCCATCCTGTGTCCGGATGGGACTTTCCTTGGCGTGGAAGGCAAGCTTGGCGATGCGGATATTCAAGATCTCCTACCATTGTAACCAACTTTGTGTAACCCTAACCCTCTCCGGTGTCTATATAAACCAGCGAGTTTTAGTCCGTAGGACAACTTCATCATACAACAATCATACCATAGGCTAGCTTCTAGGGTTTAGCCTCCTTGATCTCGGGGTAGATCTACTCTTGTACTACCCATATCATCAATATTAATCAAGCAGGACGTAGGGTTTTACCTCCATCAAGAGGGCCCGAACCTGGGTAAAACATTGTGTCCCTTGTCTCCTGTTACCATCTGGCCTAGACACACAGTTCGGGACCCCCTACCCGAGATCCGCCGGTTTTGACACCGACATTGGTGCTTTCATTGAGAGTTCCTCTGTGTTGTCGCTTTCAGGCCCGATGGATTCTTCGATCATCAACCACGATGCAGTCCAGGGTGAGACTTTTCTCCCCAGACAGATCTTCGACTTCAGCGGCTTCGCACTGCGGGCCAACTCGTTTGGTCACCTTGAGCAGATCGAAAGTTACGCCCCTGGCCATCAGTTCAGGTTAGGAAGCCTAAACTACACGACTGACATCTGCGGGGACTTAATCTTCGACGGATTCGAGCCACAGCCAAGCGTGCCACACTGTCTCGATGGGCATGATATAGCTCTGCCGCCGAACAGCGCCTTGGAGGCCGCACACACATCGGTTCCGACCATTGATTCGGAGCCCACTGCGCCAATCGAGGATCAGCGGTTGGACGCTGCCTCAGGGGCTGCGATCTCAGAGGCGATCGAGCCGAACTCCAGCCCCGCACTCCGCATGGCCTGTGACTCCGAGGAGCCGGATTCCTCTCCGAACTCCGAGCCCCCCGCGCCCCCACCGATCGAATCCGATTGGGCGCCGATAATGGAGTTCATTGCCACGGACATCTTTCAGCACTCGCCCTTCAGCGACATCCTGAATTCTCTAAAGTCTCTCTCTTTATCAGGAGAGCCCTGGCCGGACTACGGTCAGCAAGGTTGGGATACAGACGATGAAGAAATTCAAAACCCACCCACCACCCACTTCGTAGCCACTGTCGACGACTTAACCGACATGCTTGACTTCGACTCCGAAGACATCGACGGCATGGACGATGATGCAGGAGACGAACAAGAACCAGCACCTGTAGGGCGTTGGAAGGCCACCTCGTCATATGACATATATATATGGAGATGGCGATGGAACAGCGGTGGACGATACCTCTAAGAAACAGCCCAAGCGCCGGTGACGGTGTCCAGGACAAGGGGGTACTCAACACGTCATCTCCCGATCTGATAGATTGGGCCGAGGACCCCCGTGGCCGTATACTCATGGGCCAGTTCGGACAGCTGCCGCATACAAGGAAGATTCCACAAGACTTGGCGATCAAGACAAGGACTTCTCCTCACCGGCGTATTCGGCTAGGACTCTTGTTAACCTAGGCCTCTGGTGCATTATATAAACCAGGGCCAGGCTAGTCGATAAATTATATACAACAATCATACCATAGGCTAGCTTCTAGGGTTTAGCATCCTTGATCTTGTGGTAGATCTACTCTTGTACTACCCATATCATCAATATTAATCAAGCAGGACGTAGGGTTTTACCTCCATCAAGAGGGCCCGAACCTGGGTAAAACATCATGTTCCTTGCCTCCTGTTACCATCCGGCCTAGACGCACAGTTCGGGACCCCCTACCCGAGATCCGCCGGTTTTGACACCGACATTGGTGCTTTCATTGAGAGTTCCGCTGTGTGATCGACAAAAGGATTGATGGCTCGCCTGCAGATCAACTGCGACTTCGGCATCTTCGTCACCAGCTCGACTAGTCACCTTGGCTCGACCAAGAATTGCGCCCCGTGTTCGGATCACCATGTTCGGACGAGGGCCTTCATCAAACATCAACTCCGATATCTATCAAGATCACGGAGGAATCATCTATGGAGCTCGCGGGCTCAACGTCAACATTGCCCTCAAGCGACCGTGCTGTTTATCCAAACAACGAACTTGTATCCGCTGCCACCAACTCTTAGAGCATCGCTTTGATGATCCCTTCGGTGGAATTGTGCGTAATTGAGTCTTCAAAGACCATGCAAAATTTCATCGAGTTCCGATGGAGGAATCTCCGGCAATCTATAATATACCGGAGCCCAGTCAAATCTAGACGGGAATCTGGACGAGTTTAGGGCGTGATGTCCAGCTTCTAGCTCGGACGTCCTTTGGAAGATCCAGCCGTTGATCGGCTGCGGAATTACTATATCTACAAGCCCTCAAAATTTCAGCTCGATCCGACCGTCCAAACTCCGGGAACCTTCCGATTAATGCATCACTTTTCGGATCTGTTTTCTGCGCGAGAATGAATCTGACCCGAATTCATCTTTTTTATGAACGGGATTTCGGACATTCTTTTTGAAGGAAGTTTTGTATGGGGTATTGTGTTTTGTTCCCAAACGCGTCCCGCTAATTTTAAAGTCTTTTTCAATATGATCTTCACCATCACGTTGGTGTCAAACCAGCCTGATAACGTTGCTCTACGGCTGCCGACCTGCGCTAGACACGCTGTCACTTTATTGAGCCAAGCTCAATTTCTTCAGATCATCATCTTGGCAAGCCGAACAAGAGTTTGGCATCGCGAAGGAAAAATCATCACCAACATCGCCGCCCCACGGATTACACGGAGCGGGTATACTGGCATCGCCGCACGGTCACTTCATCAAGCCAGCATCGACCACGTCACGACCTGCATCGGCAGGGCCGCACTATTGCTTCTTCAAGCCGGTGTCTGTCATGCCGACCTAATTCGACTCATCGGCTGACATCGAGGCTTCGACATCTCGGCTGGACCGGGGGCTTCGCCCTCTCTTCATCAACCTACTCCGGAAACTTCGCCGTCACTAGCCGACCAGCTCCGTCATGTTAGCTGGACCGAGGGCTTTGCCTCGGCGAGCCAACCTTTGCCAGCATCGCCATACCGTCGCTTTATCGCCATTCAAGCAATGGGTGTGCGGATCGGGTCCCAATTTTGGGAATCACCTTTCTTCGGATTGCTACAACAAATAAACCAGGTTCTATCAATCCTAGTATTTTTGCTTGTTTGGGTTTATTTTTCCCAAGGAATTATTACTCTTGTTTGTCCATCATCTGTACCACAGGTCTATCAAATGATGGCCGCATTAACGACGGTCGCCTGGTGGTTCGGTCAGTTTCCGTACATAGTCCGGCGAACGCCGCATCCGGAACTCGGACCGACCTATGAATTCAGGCTTTGCCACGCCTTTACTGCATCACGCCGACGCCCTGCATCGACATTGACTTCGACGCCAGGCCATATTTCTTTTATTACTCACTTTGCATAAATTATTTATTATGCAACGATTTTTTTAATTATTATTATCACTATTATCTTCGGTTTGCACTACTTTTTGTGCACAGGAAAATGATCCGGGGACTTCGTCATCACTCTGTCGGTTTGCATTGACCGTGCTATGTCACCACTTCGGCGTGTCGAGCTCTCCGCTCCGCCACCTCGGGACCGGCTTGGGGGATGGAACCTTGCCCCGCATCAAGCTCGGTCCGCGTCATCAATACCGAACACATTAACCAGCTAAGTCGCTTTCATGCTCAAAGCTTTAATTTCTAACTTGTGTTCGGTTCGACCAAACATTATACTTTTTTGGAAAAAAGTTGCTTGTAAAAAGTTTCCTTGTCCAAACTTTGTTTGTGACGCATAAATTCAAATACCCCGTTTACTTGGGGGCTTCCTTTATGAAGCTTTTCCACTTGTATATGATTATACTTGTACGGCTTCGTTCCTTGTTCGTGTATTACGCCACAATATGCACCATATTGACTTAAGCGATTTGCAAGCTGGGTTGCCTCGCTCCTGTGTTTAACCCTACGTTCCTGACTGTTCGGCTAGGGAGTAAAGGGAGCACCTCTGCGATTGTCACGATCGGGTCGCCCGAGCCGGACCTCAGATTGGGTGAAGCCGAAAACTAGCGCTCTTATAGTTTTCAATGATGGTCGGCACACAACGGAACTCATGAGTACAAAAAATCTATTGCACAAGTCTCATAATAACAATGAGCACCGAAGAGAGGTATCGGTGGGGGTACTATTTTCTTCGAAGATGCTTCTTACACTTCACGGTAATATAGCATAAGTTCCCTGAGCGCGCTTTGTTTGTTACAGCCTTATGGCCTGATTGCCTGGTTATTGGAAACACCGTCGATATTCTCGACCGATGGAGTACATAACACTTTTCGGTCCTTGACCGAAGAGGGAGAAGCCGACGGTCGGTTAAGACGCGTTTAAAGTTCGGTTGAACATAGATATGATATAAGTACTTCGGTACATGCAATCATTCTTCTACCCAAGTCACTTGGGGGCTCTTAAGTTTATTTGAGCCATTTTATAATAAGTGTTCTTCTTCTTAGTCGTTGCAAAGTTTTATTATTATTTATCACTCCTTTTTTCGACGCGAGTGTGCGGTCACTAGCCGGGGAGCCTAATTTCTCTCTCAAAGCCGCTAGAGTTTAGTTTGCTAAACTGGCCTAATGAGAAGTACTCCGCCCTCGGGATAGGAGGTTGAAGCCGTAGGCTGACCCGCTCGAAGTCTTGAGATAGGATGTATCATGTTAAGGCACGACAGAAGCACTTCCTTTTTTAAGACCAATTTTCGGATTGGCACCGAACACTTGATCTTGTTCGGACGTCATGTTTTTACTGACGTTTCTTGGTTTCCCAAGCTTTTTGGCACTTTTAAACTATTTTTGCTTTTCCAGCATTAGTCTCGCAATGCAAAACCGGACACCTTTAGGGATTCGGCAAAAACATTCTCAGGTATTGCTATATATGCATCGGTTTCGAATTGTGTCTTCGGTCAATAGTTGGGTTGCCCGGCTCCTGCACTTGCTTCCTACGTTCCGTTTTGTTCGGCTAGGCGTGCAAAGGGAGAACCACTGTGATTGTGCTTCCAGCTCACATGGTTAAGCACCTCAGTGGAGAAAGCCGAAAAATGACTGTCACAATAAGCGTAAACTAGTCAGCGATCCGATGACTATGTTAAATGACGGGCCGTTCATAACATTGGCCGAAGTGTTTACGGCTTGACCCCGACTGTCGCCGAACACTACCGGGGGCTATTAACTGGCCTCCCAAACTAAATCCTCGATATTTTGCTCTTACATTAGAGCTGAGGTTTAATGATCATGCTTAGCATGATAACCCAAAGAAAGGAACCGATAGCGGGACTATTTTCTTTGGAAGACATTTCTTCTGTTAAACAGTAATATAACTCTCTGCGTACCTTTGTTTATAAAACCGTATGGCCAGATTGCCTTGTTTGTTGTAAATCTTTGCCCTCATAAAGGTTTTATAAAGTAGGACAAACACTCCTCGGCTACTGGCCGAGGAGGTGGAAGCCGATGGTCGGTCAACAAAGTTTTGTACAATACGGATCTGAGCATTAATGACGTAAAGTACTTGGATACATAGAGTCATTACACATAATTTGTGATTTTACTATGGATATTGATCCTTAATTCGGCCACCTGTGCCCGCATTAAGGCTTGGGGGCTACTGGGCTTCGGGCTTATTATTTAAAAATATTAAAGGGGCACATCGATCCCCTGATCTGGTGTTGCCACCCGACCAGTGTCTTGGGGGCTACTGCATTGCTTGTCCAATGCAAAAAAAATTATGTGCAATATAGTTTCCGAGGAGATTTTGATCCTCAGGTTGGTAGGCCGCACCCAACCGGAGTCTCGAGGACTGAGCATGCCGCTTTTAGTGTCCCGAAGTATTCTGCTGAGCTTGGACTTGATCCTCAGGACGATTTTGCAAATTAACATGAGTCTCAGCAGCTACTAGGATCAGCGGTCTTACGTCATCCTTCTGGTGCATCTCGGGTTTTAGAGCGATACACACCTTGAGGGCTACTGGCTATATATCTCGGCAGAGAATAAATTGCACCGATAAAAAATATTCACAAAAATCGGCCCACATTCAGGGTGGTGCACCACCTCGGAAGCAGTCCGCCATAAAGCTCGGGCGCTAGTGGCTGGCTCCATAGAGGGCATTTCCGGCATTAAGCTCGGCTAAACTCCTTCAAATTTTTTTGAACCAAGGTGATATGACACCTCGGATATAGTCGGCGTTGGAGCTCGGATACAGTCCGGCGTTGGAGCTCGGATACATAGTCCGGTGTTGGAGCTCGGATACATTCCGGCGTTAGAGCTGGGAAGCGGTCCGGCTTTGGTGCTCGGCTGCAAAAGATACCTCAAATACAGTCCGGCGTTAGAGCTCGGACGCAAGAGGACACTGCCTCCCGGGAACAACTTCAAACCCGAGGTGTGGCATAAAAATAATAAGGCATTGATAAAGGCCGGAAACTTAAAGGGGCTCCTCGGAATACCCGACGTATAAACTCGTCGAATGCATTTCGGCGATCCTCAAGATCGAAGATAAGAAGATTTGTTGAACCAGTTTTCAAGACCGACGACCGAAGATGAAGAACAGTTTGGAAGAATCGAGGAGCGTCCCTAACTTGAAGACCGGTTCAGGGGGCTACTTACGGTGTCCAGGACTAGGGGGTACTCAACACGTCATCTCCCGATCTGATAGATTGGGCCGAGGACCCCCGTGGCCGTATACTCATGGGCTAGTTCGGACAGCTGGCGCATACAAGGAAGATTCCACAAGACTTGGCGATCAAGACAAGGACTTCTCCCCACCGGCGTATTCGGCTAGGACTCTTGTTAACCTAGGCCTCTGGTGCATTATATAAACCAGGGCCAGGCTAGTCGATAGATCATATACAACAATCATACCATAGGCTAGCTTCTAGGGTTTAGCATCCTTGATCTCGTGGTAGATCTACTCTTGTACTACCCATATCATCAATATTAATCAAGAAGGACGTAGGGTTTTACCTCCATCAAGAGGGCCTGAACCTGGGTAAAACATTGTGTTCCTTGCCTCCTGTTACCATCCGGCCTAGACGCACAGTTCGGGACCCCCTACCTGAGATCCGCCGGTTTTGACACTGACAGCCGGCGTCAGCGGCGCCGCTCTAAATCCCGCCAAAGCAAAAACGGTGATTCCGGCACGGGAGATAATACTACTCCGGATAGCGCCGAAGAACACCCCCTCCAGCAAAATTCGGCACAGGAGGACAGAGAAGCCAGCCCTCACGAGAGGGCGGCGGACCAAGAGGTTGAGGATGATAATTATATGCCTCCCTCCGAAGACGAGGCAAGCCTCGACGACGACGAGTTCGTCGTGCCAGAGGATCTTGCCGAACAAGAGCGTTTTAAAAGCAGGCTCATGGCCACGGCAAGCAGCCTCAAGAAAAAGCGGCAACAGCTTAGAGCTGATCGGGATTTGCTAGCTGACAGATGGACTGAAGTCCTTGCGGCCGAAGAGTATGAACTCGAACGCCCCTCCAAGAGTTACCCAAAGTGCAGGCTGCTACCCCGACTAGAGGAGGAAGCACCTACATCACCAGCGCATCACATGGCTGACCGGCCACCTCGTGGCCGCGACAGAGAGGCCTCTTGGCCCTCCACTCAAGCCATGCCCCGGCACCGTGTCAAGCATACTAAGGCACGGGAAAATGCGGCCGACCTGCGCGACTTCCTGGAGGACAAGGCAAGGCAAACAAGATTGATCTACGGATCACGCAGGCACCCCACGACACGTGACGGTGATCATCACTCCGGACGCAATGAATCCGGCCGGGCCGAACTCAACAGACAAAACTCCTTCGAGCTGCGTCGTGATATAGCCCAATACAAAGGCGCCGCACACCCACTATGCTTCACAGATGAAGTAATGGATCATAAAATCCCTGAGGGCTTCAAACCCGTAAACATCAAATCGTACGATGGCACAACAGATCCTGCGGTATGGATCGAGGATTATCTCCTTCATATCCACATGGCCCGCGGCGATGATCTACATGCCATCAAATACCTCCCACTCAAACTTAAGGGACCGGCCCGGCATTGGCTTAACAGCTTGCCAGCAAACTCAATCGGTTCTTGGGAGGACCTGGAAGCCGCATTCCTTAACAACTTCCAGGGCACTTATGTGCGACCACCGGACGCCGATGACCTAAGCCACATAATTTAGCAGCCAGAAGAATCAGCCAGGCAATTCTGGACACGGTTCCTAACAAAGAAAAACCAGATAGTCGACTGTCCGGATGCAGAGGCCTTAGCGGCCTTCAAGCATAATATCCGTGACGAGTGGCTGGCCCGGCACCTGGGACAGGAAAAGCCGAAACCTATGTCAGCCCTCACGACACTCATGACCCACTTTTGCGCGGGAGAAGACAGCTGGCTAGCTCACAGTAACAACTTAACCAAGAACGCTGGTAATTCGAATACTAAGGACAAAAGTGACAGGTCATGTCGGAACAAACAAAAGCGCCGTGTTAATAGCGACAGCAACGAGGATACGGCAGTTAATGCCGGATTCCGAGGCTACAAATCCGGTCAACGGAAACAGCCATTCAAAAGAAAAACTCAGGGCCCGTCCAGTTTGGACCGAATACTCGACCGCTTGTTCCAGATACATGGCACCCCCGAAAAGCCAGCCAATCACACCAACAGGGATTGTTGGGTGTTCAAGCAGGCAAGCAAGTTAAGAGCCGAAAACAAAGACAAGGGGCTGCATAGCGACGACGAGGAGGAGCCCAGGCCGCCTAACAACAATGGACAGAAGGGATTTCCCCCACAAGTGCGGACGGTGAACATGATATACGCAACCCACATCCCCAAGAGGGAGCGGAAGCGTGCGTTACGGGACGTATATGCGATGGAGCCGGTCGCCCCAAAGTTCAACCCATGGTCCTCCTGCCCGATCACCTTCGATCGAAGGGACCACCCCACTAGCATCCGTCACGGCGGCTTCACCGCATTGGTTCTAGACCCAATCATTGACGGATTTCATCTCACAAGAGTCCTCATGGACGGCGGCAGCAGCCTGAACCTGCTTTACCAGGATACAATGCGAAAGATGGGCATAGATCCCTCGAGGATCAAGCCCACCAAAACGACCTTTAAAGGCGTCATACCAGGTGTAGAAGCCAACTGTACAGGCTCAGTTACGCTGGAAGTGGTCTTCGGATCTCCGGATAACTTTCGAAGCGAGGAGTTAATCTTCGACATAGTCCCGTTCTGTAGTGGCTATCACGCACTGCTCGGGCGAACCGCATTCACAAAATTAAACGCGGTACCGCACTATGCATACCTCAATCTCAAGATGCCAGGCCCTAGAGGAGTAATCACGGTCAATGGGAACACTGAACGCTCCCTCCGAACGGAGGAGCACACGGCAGCGCTCGCAGCAGAAGTACAAAGCAGCCTCTCTAGGCAGTTCTCCAGTTCGGCCTTCAAAAAGCTGGACACTGTCAAGCGCACCCGGAGTACCCTACAACAAGACCGCCTGGCATGTTCCGAGCTAGCGTAGCAATGCGGCCCCAACCCTAGCCCTCGCGATATAGCGAAACCAGCGCTTCACGTACATAACTACGCTCTTGAAATACCATGGGCACAAGGGAAGGGGCACTATCACGGCACGCCCAAAATACGGCTTAAACCACACCAGGGGCTGCCGGATTCCTTTTTTCTCTTACTCTCAGGACTCCATACTTCGGACGACATGTTCGGCAATTCAACTGCCGCACAAATGATGCAAGATCCAGGGAAGCAGACAAGCCACGCCGCATTATGGAACTCCCAGGTGGTCTCTATTGCGAGCAGTATACCTGTTTTTTAATACAATTCCGCGGCCTGCCCCTGGCCAGGACATGTTAAATAGTCCAATTCATTTTTCTTATCGCACTATTTATATCGTCCCGCTTTCATAGTAGCCTTTCTATAAACAACGCATAGCTTTTTGTCTATTTTTTGCATTACCCTCTTTTTATATATATGTTTATTAATAACATGCTGCACCCGTACACTGTGGTACGGAAAAATATGCCAGGGGCTTCAGTACCCATCAATATGGCGTGAGAAGTCCGTCCACTTTCACAAGTGCGGCACCACGAACTTATAGCACTATATGCATCGGCTCCGAATCATGATTTGGGTCAATAGTTGGGTTTGCCCGGCTCCTATGTTTTGGTGCCTTACATTCCGCTATATCGGCTAAGGTAGCACTAGGAGAACCACTGCGATTATGCCCCAGTTGAGTTGGGCCGAGCACCGTAGTGGAGAAAGCTAAAACTGACTGTCATGATGAGGCGAGAGACCGATCGCTGTTCGAGAGGTTTTTCGAGTCCTTAAAGGCTTATGCCGCTTCGAGCGAGGAACCGGCTTTGTCCGGCCAAGGCGTGGATAGCGCCCCGAACTCGGTCTTCCGAATACTAGGGGCTTCGCCGAAATCTAAAATTATAGAGTTCTATGGCTAAGTGAGAGTGTTCAAGCATTATAGTCCGATTGCCTTGTTCGTTGTGCTGACCGCCTCCCTCGACGGACCCAATCATGGGAAAAAGAGCGCTCAGGTTTATCCCGAACACCCCAGCACTAGTGGCATGGGGGAAGAAGCCGACGACTGGCCATCTCTCAATTTTTTGATAAACGGCCGCACAGAAAGTAATATTTTAAATTCAAGCATTGCTTAGCGCATATGAACAAGTTTTCAGCGCACAGGAGAACACGAGCGAGTTCATTCAAAAATTATATCCTTGGTACATTCATCCGCCACAAGGCGGGCACCAGCAAGAAAATCCTTGTAATAGTTCTCGGGCTTGCGATGCTCCTTCCCCGGCGGCGGCCCGTCCTTCACAAGCTTCTCACCGTCCAGCTTACCCCAGTGCACCTTTGCACGGGCAAGGGCCCTACGGGCACCTTCGATGCAGACGGAGCGCTTGATGACCTCGAGCCTTGGACAAGCCTCCACCAACCGCCGCACCAGTCCAAAGTAGCTCCTAGGCAGGGCCTCTCCAGGCCATAGCCGAACTATGAAGCCCTTTAGGGCCTGTTCGGCCGCCTTGTGGAGCTCGACCAGCTGCTTTAGCTGGTCGCTCAAGGGCACAAGGTGTCCGGCCTCAGCGTAATGAGACCAGAACACCTTCTCCGTCGAGCTGCCTTCCTCGGCTCGGTAGAATGCGGCAGCATCGGATACGCTGCGGGGAAGATCTGCGAATGCCCCTGGAGAGCTCCGGATTCAGGTAAGTAACAAGTAGTTTACTTTTATATGTCTGCTTTGCATATAGAATGCCTTACCCGCCGCTATCTTTTTCACCGCATCCAATTCCTGGAGGGCGTTTTGGGCTTCGGCCTTGGCAGATTTGGCAGTTTTAAGGGCCGCAGCAAGCTCGGACGCTCGCATCTTCGAGTCGAGCTCCAAACTCTCATGTTTTTGCATGAGAACCTGAAGCTCTTGCCGCACCTCGCCGACCTGCGCCTCAAATTTCTCCCGCTCGGCGCGCTCCGTCGCCGCTTTCTTCTCGGCCTCGGACAGTACCTGCTTGAGGGTCGCCACCTCAGTTGTGGCCCCTACAATAAGCAGTATACTCCTGTCATTTTTTGCAATTGCGCCTTCCTATAGGCATTTTTTCTATAAGGTATCTCTTACCTTCTTTCTCCTCGAGCTGCCGTTTGGCAAGGCCGAGCTCTTGCTCGGTCCGCTCGAGGCCCTGCTTCAGGGCACCCACCTCCGCAGTCAGTGCGGCGGTGGCCAGTAGCGAAGCCTGCATACATATATTGACTCATTTTTAGTTAGACTCCTGCGATATTTAATAGATCCTCTATTCGTCTTTTCTTTCCGAACGCCAAACATAGCATCAGGGGCTACTGTCTATACGGTAATATTTTTACATATTTTTACTTACCTCGAAGCCTGTTAGAAGGCTAGCACAAGCTTCAGTCAGTCCGCTTTTGGTAGACTGAACCTTCCAGACCACCGTACTCATGATGGCACGGTGCTCCTCGTCGATGGAGGCGCCCTTAAGCTCCTCCAGCAGATTGTCCGGCGCCTCCGGTTGGACGGAGTCCGCTGGCTCAGTAGGCTTGCTCCTCTTGGCAGGAGTTCGCCTACCGCGATCCGGAACCGTTGATGATTCCGGCGCAGTGTCTGGCTTAAAGCCGGACTTGGAGCCAAGGGGGTTTTTTCCCCTTCACTCCTGGAGTCCGGGAGGTCGCCTCGCGGCTCCTCCTGGACCACCTCCTCTCACCCCGGAGCTTGTCGTGACGCCACTTCGGCGTCATTCGCAGCATAGGGGGAAGCAGCGGGCGGAACTGAATTCACGTCCGATGAATCTAGGGAGCCGCTCGATGACTCGTCGAGCCCGTCCTTGGGCGGACTACATGATTATATCCGACATTAGGGAAAGTTGTGCAACAAAAGGAATATCACGAGTTACTCTGGTACCCGAACACTTACGATCTCGCCGGATGCTTGGCCCTATCCGGCCACTCCTCTTCATCCTCGTCGGCGTCGGGGACATAGTCCGGCGGAGGGGTTTTCCTCTTCTTGGACCCCTCGGCTTCCCCTACTGGGGCGGCCTTCTCTTCTCTCCTCCCCCCGCTGGAGGGGAGAGGTTTCTTCTTCCTCCTCCTCGTTTTCACGGGAGGAGTGCGTCTCGGACTCGTCGGACGATGAGTCCGACACCACCATATGCCGGGAACTCTTTTGAGTCCCCGTGGCCTTCTTCTTCTTGGCCTTCTTCTCCGGCACCACATAAGGTGCCGGAACCAGCAGCTTCTCTAGGAGAGCAGGGGCTGGGTCTTCGGGTAAGGGAGCCGGACAATTAATCTGTCCGGACTTCTCCCACCAATCCTGTCAAAGGTGAGGGAGTTTAGATCCCGCATAGAGTCAAACTATGAAAAAACTTAACATCCTGTAAAAGATGTTAATATCTTACCTCACCAGCAGGACGCTGCAAGCTGAATCCGCGGTCTTCGGAGGCGGATGTGGGAGCCTCGGCACCTTTGGTTAGCCCCCTCCAGACATCTTCGTACGTCGTGTCGAAGAGCCTGCTTAGAGTTCGGTGCTGCGCCGGGGTGAACTCCCACAAATTGAAGTCCCGTTCTTGACACGGAAGGATCCGGTGGACGAGCATGACCTGGATTACATTGACAAGCTTGAGCTGCTTGTTCACTAGGGACTAGATGCATTTTTTAAGTCCGGTCAACTCTTCTTCGTCGCCCCACGACAAGCTCGTCTCCTTCCAGGATGTGAGCCGCGTAGGGGGTCCGGATCGGAATTCAGGGGCTGCGATCCACTTCGGATCGCGTGGCTCGGTGATGTAAAACCACCCTGACTGCCACCCCTTCAAGGTCTCCACAAAGGAGCCCTCGAGCCATAGGACGTTGGCAATTTTGCCTGCCATGGCACCTCCGCACTCCGCCTGGTTGCCGCGCACCACCTTTGGCTTGACGTTGAAGGTCTTGAGCCAGAGGCCGAAATGGGGGCGAATGCAGAGGAAAGCCTCGCACACGATGATAAACGCCGAGATATTGAGGATGAAGTTCGGGGCCAGATCATGGAAATCTAGGCCATAGTAGAACATGAGCCCGCGGACAAATGGGTGGAGAGGAAAACCCAGTCCGCAGAGGAAGTGGGGAAGAAATACTACCCTCTCATGGGGCCTTGGGGTGGGGAGAAGCTGCCCCTCCTCGGGAAGCCGGTGCGCGATGTCTTTGGACAAGTATCTCGCCTTCCTTAACCTTTTGACATGGCCCTCCGTGACGGAGGAGACCATCCACTTGTCTCCCGCTCCGGACATTGTTGGAGAGGGTTGAGGTAGGAAGTGCGGGCTTGGGCGCTGGAGCTCGGGTGCGCAGAAGATGGATAGGCAAAGGAGGAAGAAGGCGTAGGTAAAAAGGTGGATCCTTATCCCCTTATATGGGCAGATGCGACTATGCGTCCCCACCAGCCTAGTAAAACTCGCTTGCCTCCCAAGCCCCGTGATAAGTGGCGCGGTTGGGTTACCCACATCTATATTAACGAGAATCCCATAAACAAAGGGGACACGATCTCTGCTTTGACAAGACGTGCCAAGGAAACCGCCTTGCAAAACATGCTGAGGTGGAGAAGTGAAAACGATTCGAATACAGGCTTGGCCATAGTGTGATGTCACGCTGCGGAATACGTCAGCAGATTAGATTTGTGTTAATATTATTCTCTCTATGGCAATACGTGGAAGCTTATTTTGCAGAGCCGGACACTACTCTTGGTGTTTACAAACTTTTATGAAGAATTTGGAGGAGGAACCCGCCTTGCAATGCCGAAGACAATCTGCGCCCCGGACTCGTCGTCATTGAAGCCTGGTTCAGGGGCTACTGAGGGAGTCCTGGATTAGGGGGTGTTCAGGTAGCCGGACTATACCTTCAGCCGAACTCCAGGACTATGAAGATACAAGATTGAAGACTCCGTCCCGTGTCCGAATGGGACTTTCCTTGGCGTGGAAGGCAAGCTTGGCGATGCGGATATTCAAGATCTCCTACCATTGTAACCGACTTTGTGTAACCCTAACCCTCTCCGGTGTCTGTATAAACCGGAGGGTTTTAGTCCGTAGGACAACTTCATCATACAACAATCATACCATAGGCTAGCTTCTAGGGTTTAGCCTCCTTGATCTCGTGGTAGATCTACTCTTGTACTACCCATATCATCAATATTAATCAAGCAGGACGTAGGGTTTTACCTCCATCAAGAGGGCCCGAACCTGGGTAAAACATTGTGTCCCTTGTCTCCTGTTACCATCCGGCCTAGACACACAGTTCGGGACCCCCTACCCGAGATCCGCCGGTTTTGACACCGACAGACATCATAGATCACACCATATCCAATAGAGTGTGATTACGACATTCGGACACACCATTACGCTGAGGTGTTCCGGGCGGCGTGAGTTGTGAAACAATTCCACATTTCCTTAAGTGCGTGCCAAATTCGTGACTCAAATATTCTCCCCCACGATCTGATCATAAGAACTTGATTTTCCTGTCACATTGATTCTCAACCTCACTCTAAAATTTCTTGAACTTTTCAAAGGTCTCAGACTTGTGTTTCATTAAGTAGACATACCCATATCTACTTAAGTCATCCATGAGGGTGAGAACATAGCAATAACCACCGCGAGCCTCAACGCTCATTGGACCGCACGCATCAGTATGTATGATTTCCAATATGTTGGTTGCTCGCTCCATTGTTCCGGAGAACGGAGTCTTGGTCATTTTGCCCATGAGGCATGGTTCGCACGTGTCAAATCATTCATAATCAAGAGACTCCAAAAGTCCATCTGCATGGAGTTTCTTCATGCGTTTGACACCAATATGACCAAAGCGGCAGTGCCACAAGTATGTGGGACTATCATTATCAACCTTACATCTTTTGGCATTCACACTATGAATATCTGTAACATCACGTTCGAGATTAAATAAGAATAAACCATTGACCAGCGGGGCATGACATAAAACATGTCTCTCATATAAATAGAACAACCATTATTCTCAGTTTTAAATGAGTAGCCATCTCGCATTAAACAAGATCCAAATACAATGTTCATGCTCAAAGCTGGTACTAAATAACAATTATTGAGGTTTAAAACTAATCCCGTAGGTAAATGTAGAGATAGCATGCCGACGGCGATCACATCGACCTTGGAACCATTCCCGACGCACATCGTCACCTCGTCCTTCGCCAGTCTCTGCTTATTCCGCAGCTCCTGTTTTGAGTTACAAATATGAGCAACCGCACTGGTATCAAATACCCAGGAGCTACTACGAGCGCTGGTTAGGTACACATCAATAACATGTATATCACATATACCTTTGGTATTGCCGGCCTTCTTATCCGCTAAGTACTTGGGGCAGTTCCGCTTCCAGTGACTGTTTCCCTTGCAATAAAAGCACTCAGTCTCAGGCTTGGGTCCATGCTTTGGCTTCTTCCCGGCAACTGGCTTACCGGGCGCGGCAACTCCCTTGCCATCCTTCTTGAAGTTCTTCTTACCCTTGCCTTTCTTGAACTTAGTGGTTTTATTCACCATCAACACTTGATGTTTGTCGGTGTCAAAACCGGCGGATCTCGGGTAGGGGGTCCCGAACAGTGCGCCTAGGCCGGATGGTAACAGGAGGCAGGGGACATAATGTTTTACCCAGGTTCGGGCCCTCTTGATGGAGGTAAAACCCTATGTCCTGTTTGATTAATATTGATGATATGGGTAGTACAAGAGTAGATCTACCATGAGATCAGAGAGGCTAAACCCTAGAAGCTAGCCTATGGTATGATTGTATGTTGTGATTGTTGTCCTACGAACTAAAACCCTTCGGTTTATATAGACACCGGAGAGGGTTAGGGTTACACAAGGTCGGTTACAAAGGAGGAGATATCCATATCCGTATTGCCTAGCTTGCCTTCCACGCCAAGTAGAGTCCCATCCGGACACGAGACAAAGTCTTCAATCTTGTATCTTCATAGTCTAACAGTCTGACCAATGGAGATAGTCCGGCTGTCCGAAGACCCCCTATTCCAGGACTCCCTCAGTAGCCCCTGAACCAGGCTTCAATGACGATGAGTCCAGCACGCAGTATTGTCTTCGGCATTGCAAGGCGGGTTCCTTCTCCGAATACATCACAGAAGAATTTGAATACGAGGATAGTGTCCGACCCTGCAAAATAAGTTCCACATACCGCCATAGAGAGAATAATATTTTTGCAATTCCAATTTGCTGACTTGTTTTGGCAGCATGACGTTATGTCATGGCCCGGTGATTATTCGAACCGTTTTTCTTCAACCAGCTCCACACATAACATGAGGCGGTTTCTTGACAAGTCTTGTCAAAGCAGAGATCGTGTTCCCCTAATTACGAGATTCTCATTAATGCGGTCGTGGGTAACCCAACCGTGTCAAGGACTCCTAGATTATAGGCAAGTCCTAAACGGCTACGGAGAGGACGCTTGATATTCACCCTCTTTATAAAGGGACAAGGTTTTCGCTTTTTCCCTCTCGTGCTCAATCAAACCCTTCCCCTGCCTCGAGTTCCAACACCCAAAGCCCAGGTTAGGTGCTCCGGATCTTCAATCATGTCCGGATCCAGCCTTCAAGGCCGATGGATTCCCTCCTCCATGATTGTCGGAGTAAATAGCCATGGGTAGCCTAGCCGGCTTCCCTGGCCCTTCTGAAAAAATTACGAGCCCGTCTGGCTCTCAAGGATCCAAGACGTGGGGCCGCCTTCCCCTTGCTGGCTGTCGCCCAGGCCGGCTATCAGAAGGCGGCCCGACTTTAGCCTTCGTGAAGAAAACCACGGGAGGGCCGGCTTCGGGAAGCCGGCCGCAAGAAGGCCGACTCCAAGAAGCCGGCTCCCACCAAGTGGTCGAGACCGTACCCTCAAAGTTTGCATCCACCTAACGACGATGTGACGGGGCGTGGCTACAGTGAAGCCTGCCCCCCCCCAATCCCGGACCACGACCGGCACAGTGCGCCGTACGGGAGGCCATGACCCGTCCGGTGCAGCACTGTTGCCATGTTGACCCTGATGTCATCCACGATGGACTACCAGTACAGCCCACGGGCTGTGGGCCCCTTCGGGCAGAGAGACACCCAAAGGCGGCCATGCCTCCCCCAGTCGGCCCAAGACAGAGCCGGCTTCCCGCAGCCGGCTTGCCGCCTCCCTCGAAGGAGACGCCCCATTAAGGAGACAAGACGCGGTGAGGCTACAGCAATCGCCCGCCGGACGGTGGCACTATAGCCACGCCTACCCCGACGAAGCCCACGTCACCAAGATAGAACAACAGTAACCAGCCGCCAATAGGGTCCTAGACGGTGGGGCCTGCCTGTCGACCAAGGGGCCGGCAGCCGGCGGGACCCACCAGTCGGCGGGCCCCAGCAGCCGGCGTAGAAGCCGGCGAGCGTAGTCACAGACGGCTGGGCCCCGCGCCCAGTCGGATTACCATTGTACCCCCGGGGGGTAGGCCTATATAAACCCCCCGGGGCACCCATGCAAAGGGTTCGATCCCCAGCTAGTTTTAGACACCACACAAGGAGAAGAAGCAAGCCAGCCGTGCCCTTCTTCCTCCTCCCACCGAACAGCTCAAGGAGCATCGTGTAGCTACTTGTCCATCTAGTGATCATGTGGAGACCCCGCAGAGCAATAGTAGGGGTGTTATCTCCACGGAGAGCCCCGAAGCTGGGTAAGATTCGCCGGCGTGCATGTCTTCGCCTCATCCCGTTTCCAAGCACCGGCGATGTCTTACTAGCTCCCACAATGATAAGCCACCCGTTGGCATATGTCGCACCTACCACCCGACATTTGGCGCCCACCGTTGGGCCAGGTGCACCGTCGTCCAGAGACCTATTCTGGACGGGAACCCTCTTCCTCCCCAGCGAGCGTAGCCAGCCCGGCACGCCCGATGGTGCTTGCCACGACGCGCTGCAAGGCGTCACCAGCATCTGCGCAGCGAGCAGCCTCGCTGATCTCCTCGACGAAACCCTCATCTCCGACGAGCTCGCCTCCGATGCGGGCACCGACCACCTCGCCAACCTCCTCAGCCAGCTCCATGTCTCCGGCGAGCCTGCTGTGGATTTGGAGTCGGTTGGCTCCACCGACCCGATGCCTGTCGACTCCGACACGGCCTCGCTCGACACCTTCCCCACCAACGTCGCGATCTACAACGACCCGCTTCCCCGGACCGATGGCTGCGATACTGTCACCACCGAGGTGATGGTCATCGGCCACGGCGGCACGGCTGACGAGAGCGCCCATGATGCCCAGCACGCGGCGGCCCACGACTTGTCCGTCCCGCTCCCGGCTGATGCCGACGATGAAGCATTGGAGGCACGCCGCCTCGCTCTCCTCGCAGAGGGCCGGAGGCTGGCTTCCATGAGACGCCTCACTGAGGCCTACCAGCGCGAAGCTGACCGCGCCGCCTTCGGCACGCCGGCCCCGAGCGGGCCAAGCCGGGCCGGCGTTGTCAAGCAACGCAGTGCTGTCGTCGCTAACACGCTGGGAGTCGACCGCCCGGTCTATGCCACTCCACTCGAGAACTTGCGTGCCGCCCAGGCGGCCGTAGACGAGTTGGACGGATTGGAGGCCGAAGAACTCCCCCACATGACCCGGTGCATCCAGCAGCTGATTGACGTGGCCGCACGGCGACACGAAGCTGACGCCTGCGCGGGAAGCCCTCCCCCGCGCCGAGATCATGGCGCGACGTCCCAGACACCGACTACGAGCAACACCCGCGCGTGGCGCGAGAAAGAGCCGGCTGCCAGCCGAAGCCGGAGCCGAATCTCCATCGAGCGAGACGCAGAAGGCCATCCCCGAGCCATGGAATGGCAGGGCAACCCGCCTCCGCCTCGGCCCCGTGGAGAGAGATATCCCACCCCGCCGCCTGTGGCGCATCCGACTCTCAGCGGCTGACTAGGTCGCCGCGAAGGAGTCGGCGAGAACGACGCCCGCCATCGGATCGACCGCCTGGCGCGATCCCTGGCACTGGAAGAAGAAGACGATGTCGGCCCGCCTTGTTTCGGCCCCCGCATCCGCGACGAGCCCTTCCCCAAAGGGTTCTCGCTCCCAAGAGACACGCCCAAGTACAACGGCTCCGTGAAGCCGGAGGATTGGTAGATCGACTACTCCACGGTGGTTAGAATAGCCAATGGCAACCGGCGCGTTGCCGTGAAGTACGTGCCCCTCATACTGCAAGGCACGGTGCGGACCTGGATCAATAGCCTCAAGCCCTTCAGCATCAATAGCTGGATACATTTCACTGAAGCTTTCATCCGCAACTTCACCAGCACCTACAAGCGGGCTCCCAAGCCCAGGCAGCTCTCCTTGTGCGTGCAAGGCCCAGCCGAGTCCACTCGCGACTACCTCACGCGTTGGGCCGAGCTCCGCAACTCCTGCGAGGGGGTGCACGAGGTGCAAGCCATAGAGTACTTCACTGCCGCGTGCCGAGAAGGCACCCTCCTCAAGCACAAGCTCCTCTGCGACGAGCCGACTACCCTCGACGAGCTTCTGGACATAGCGGACAAATACACCACCGCCGACTCTTCGATGAAGACTGAGCTCCGGGTAGACGCGTCCGGGAAAGTACTCAACCCGGCGCCCAAAATGCCGGCAGGGGATTCCGGCTGACGCCCACACCCGAACGATCACAAGCGCAAGGGCCCTGCGCCGCCTCCCGCCAGTCGACAGGTGGCCACAGTCGAAGACGCGCCGCCTGAAGGGCGGCCCGCACCCAAGAAACCCAAGGGCGGCCGGCCGGCTTGGCAGCCGGCCTTCTCCTACGAGCAAACTCTCGACGCCCCGTGCAAATTCCACAGCGACGCGAAGCCGTCCAACCACACAACCCGGAAGTGCCATTGGCTTACCCGAATCTCCAAAGGCGAAGGGCTCGCGCCGCCTCCGCCTGCCGGCCCGCCGCCTCCAGCTCCGCCGCTGCCGGCCGCTCGGCCCGCAGTCGTATCTATGCACGATGAGTTCCCCGACGAGCATGCGACCTACATCGTCTTTACAAGCCAGCCCGAAGACCAGCGCGGCAAAAACCGAGAGCACCAGGAAGTTAGCGTGGTCGCTGCCAACCCCGCCGGACACATGTATTGGTCAGAAAAACCTATCAGCTGGAGCCGGGCCGACCACCCAGAGGTGATGACGTCTCTCGGCTCTTATGCGTTGGTCCTGGAAGCCACCCTCGCGACGGACAGACACGCCGCCCGTTTCTCCCGTGTGTTCATAGACGGTGGGAGGAGCATCAACATCCTGTACCGTGACACCCTGGAGAAACTGAATGTCAAGATGAAGCAACTCATGCCTACTCGGACAGTGTTCCATGGCATCGTACCCGGCTTGTCCCGCGCCCCCATTGGCAAGATCAAGATCGATGTACTCTTCGGGGACAAGGAGCATTTCCGCCGGGAAGCGATCTAGTTTGAAGTGGTGGACCTGGAGAGCCCCTACCATGCGTTGCTTGGCCGACCCGCCTTGGCCAGGTTCATGGCAGTCCCCCACTATGCATACCTCAAGATGAAGATACCGAGTTCCAAGGGCGTCATCACCATAGCCGGCGACTACAAGAAGTCCTCCGAGTGCGCTGCCGCCAGCAGCCGGCTGGCCGAGTCCCTTGTGATTGCCGAAGAGAAGAAGATGTTGGACCGGGTCGTGGCCATGCCGGCAAGCAGCCGAACATGTCCCCCGATCGCAAGGAGTATGATGCCCAAGGATCTTTCCAACCGGCCAAAGAAACAAAGAAGATACCCCTTGACCCCGAGCACCCCGAGAGGTTTGCCGTCATCGGGGCAAGCCTGAACAGCAAATAGGAAGGCGAGCTTGCCGATTTCCTCCGTGAGAATCGGGACATATTTGCATGGTCCCCCAAGGACATGCCGGGTGTTCCGAAGGAATTCGCCGAGCACAAACTACACGTCCGAGAAGACGCAAAACCAGTCAAACAGCCCCGCTGCCGACTATCGGAGGAAAAGAGAAGGATTGTAGGGGAAAAGATAGCCCGGCTTCTGGCAGCCGGCTTCATTATGGAAGTTTTCTTTCCAGAGTGGCTCGCCAACCCGGTCCTCGTGCTGAAGAAGAACAACAAGTGGCGTGTGTGTATAAACTACACAAGCCTCAACAATGCCTGCCCTAAAGATCCCTTTGCCCTGCCGAGGATTGACCAAGTGATAGACTCCACGGCCGGATGCGAGCTGTTGAGTTTCTTGGATGCTTACTCAGGATACCACCAGATAAAGTTAGATCCGGCTGACCGCCTGAAGACCGCCTTCATCACGCCATTCGGAGCCTTCTGCTACCTGACCATGACATTCGGCTTGAGAAATTCTGGTGCCACTTTTCAGCGTTGCATGCAGAAGTGCCTCCTCAAGCAACTCGGCAGAAATGCTCACGTCTACGTAGACGACATTGTGGTGAAGACGGAGAAGCACGACACCTTGCTGGAAGACCTCAAAGAAACATTTGAGAACCTACGCCGGTTCCAAATCAAGCTCAACCCCGAGAAATGCGTGTTCGGAGTGCCAGCCGGCCAGCTCCTCGGCTTCCTGGTCTCCGAACGCGGCATCGAATGCAACCCAGTGAAGATCAAGGCCATCGAGAGAATGGCGATTCCCACCGAGCTTCGAGACATCCAGAAGTTCACCGGATGCTTGGCCTCCCTGAACCGCTTCATCAGCCGGCTCGGAGAGAAAGCCCTCCCCCTCTACCGCCTCATGAAGAAGACCACTCACTTCGAGTGGAATGACCAGGCCGACCAAGCTTTTCACGAGCTGAAAAAGATGCTGGCCACACCGCCTATCCTAGCGGCGCCGACTGAGAAAGAGCCCATGCTCCTTTACATTGCCGCAACCAGCCGGGTGGTCAGCACCGTCATCGTAGTACAACGCCCAGAAGAGGGCCGAGCCCAGCCGGTCCAGAGGCCAGTGTACTATTTGAGCGAGGTATTGTCCGCCTCGAAGTAGAACTACCCGCACTACCAGAAGATGTGTTACGGCATGTACTTCACCGCCAAGAAGCTGAAGCCCTACTTTCAAGAGCATCCCGTCACGGTCGTATGCACCGCCCCGCTGGCCGAGATCATAGGCAGCCGGGATGCATCCGGCCGGGTGGCGAAATGGGCCATCGAGCTGGCCCCTTACACGATGTTCTACCAGCCCCGCACCGCCATCAAGTCCCAAGCACTGGCCGACTTCCTCGTCGACTGGGCCGAGACTCAGTACCTGCCACCGGCTCCCGACTCCACCCATTGGTGCATGCACTTCGACGGGTCCAAGATGCGCACCGGCTTGGGAGACGGCGTCATCCTTACCTCTCCCAAAGGCGACAAGCTCAAATACACGCTGCAGATTCACTTTGCCGCTTCCAACAATGTAGCTGAGTACGAGGCGCTCATACACGGGCTCCGACTTGCCAAAGAACTCGGCATTCGCCGGATCCTATGTTATGGCAACTCGGACTTGGTGGTCCAGTAATCATCCGGCGACTAGGACGCCAAGGACGCAAATATGGCAAGCTACCGCTTCCTTGTTCAGCAAATCAGTAGATACTTTGAAGGATGCGAGTTCCTCCACGTACCGCGAGCCGACAACGAGCCGGCCGATGCCCTGGCTCGAATAGGGTCCACTCGGCAAGCAATACCAACCGGTGTCGCTCTACAACGCCTCCTCAAGCCATCCATCAAGCCGTCTCCAGAGTCCGATTTATCTTCGTGCCGCCTGACCCCGACGCGGCCGGGTCCGGCTCGAAGAACCAAGCAGGCGACCTTGGGACTTCAGCAGTCGGCCCGGGGACTTCGGTAGCCGGCTCGGGGACTTCCGCAGTTACACCCGATCCGGGGACTGCCGCACCCGGCTCGGGGACTGCGGTAGTCGGCCCGGGGACTGCACCAACAAAACAGCCGGCGGCCGACTCCAGCATTTCACCACCCAGCCCGCCCACCCTGGTGGCAGTAGCCACATTGGCAATAGGAGAAGTCGCGGCTCCATCATGGGCTCAGCCCATCCTCAACTTCCTAATAAACCAAGATCTGCCGGCTGACGAAACAGAGGCAAGACAAGTCCAATGCCGAGCCGGAGCATACACAATCGTCAACGGAGAGCTCGTCAAGCGCAGTGTCACTGGAGTCCTCCAACGATGCGTCGAGCAAGAGAAGGGCATTGCAATCCTCAGAGACATCCACCAAGGAGAATGCGGCCACCATGCGGCTTCAAGATCACTCGTCGCCAAAGCTTTCCGCCATGGTTTCTTTTGGCCGACTGCTTTGGATGACGCCAAAGAATTGGTTAAACATTGCAATGGGTGCTAACTCTTCAGCTCCAAGCAACACATGCTGGCTTCGGCACTCAAGACCATTCCCCTCACCTGGCCCTTCGCCGTTTGGGGACTGGACATGGTGGGCCCATTCAAGACGGCGCGCGGCGGCATGACACATTTGCTCGTCGCCGTGGACAAATTCACCAAGTGGATTGAGGCAAAGCCAATCAAGAAGCTGAATGGGCCGACTTCCGTGACATTCATCGCAGATATAACAACTCGGTACGACGTGCCACACAGCATCATCACCGACAATGGCACGAATTTTGCCAAGGGAGCCTTGGCATGTTTCTGCGCAACGCAAGGTATCCGGCTGGACTTAGCGTCTGTTGCCCACCCGCAGTCAAACGGCCAGGTCGAGCGAGCCAACAGCCTCATCCTTTCCGGCATCAAGCCCCGACTGGTCGTACCACTGGAGCGTTCAGCCCGCTGTTGGCTCGATGAGCTGCTGGCTGTCCTCTGGAGCCTGCGCACTACTCCAAACAAGTCAACCGGCTTCACTCCTTTCTTCCTCGTGTACGGTGCCGAGGCGATCATTCCAACTGACATCGAGTTCGACTGGCCCCGGGTAACCATGTACACGGAGGCGGAGGCCAAGGAAGCATGAGAATACGGCGTCGACCTGCTGGAAGAAGGCCGGCTATTAGCCCTCAGCCGGTCTGCCATCTACCAGTAGGGTTTGCGCCGCTACCACAGTCGGAAGGTCAGGCCAAGATCCTTCCAAGAGGGCGACCTTGTGCTCCGGCTGATCTAGTGAACAGCTGGCCAGCACAAGCTCTCAGCCCCTTGGGAGGGCCCCTTCTTCATCAGCAGAGCTTTAGGCAACGACTCCTACTACCTAATCGACGCACAGAAGCCCAAGGCACGCAAGAGAGACGACTCCAGCAAAGAGTCGGAACGACCATGGAACGCCAACCTCCTCCGAAGATTTTACAGTTGAAACGCAGTATGTATCACGCTAACTTTTGTACTAAGTACGAGACAATAGGCCCCCCGAGGAGAGCTCGGGGACTGCCATCTTTTATCTACGAATGAAGAGTATCATGCTTATGACCCTATCATTTCATTTACTTGTTCCGTCCGGCACCGGGTTCGACTAGTCGGCCCGGGGACTGGCCGACTGGAGTTATATTAGAAGTCCTACCCGCGGTCAGACAAGTAGTGTGCCGACACCCAAGCTTAACTCTTGCCAAAAGTCGCAGTTTGAAGAACCGGCTGTCCGGCTGGCAAGAGTTAAAAGCAGGAAAGGATGCCCACACGAAAATGGCTAGGGACTAATGGACCAATATAACGAAAGCCGGTTTGCCTCCTACCACCGACCGACTACCAGAGTAGCCAGCCGGCCGGTTTCCATTCACTTCACTTCAATCCAAGAAAGCTCGAGTACTTGCCTCCCCAAAGAGGGAAGGCGGCAAAGGAAAAAGGCTAAGGATAAAAAGCATACGTGAATGGAAACAAAACATGCACACAATAATATTTACACAAAAGACCTCCAAGAGGCCAGCATTCAACATAGTTTGGATACACCCCCAGTGGGTGGAACTGCGAAAGCTTAATAAAGTTGTTCAGAAGGCAACAAGCAGGAAAAACAAGGACGGCAGATTAAGCCGGCGGAGCGACCGACGAGCCGGGCTGGTCGGTGGAGACGGCTGTGCCGGCTGAAGGAGTGGCCGGCTGGCGAACCTCGTCTTGATCACCGCCTCCCGCACACGCAAGATCATGGTGATGCACAGCAACGAGGGGAGAGTGTGATCTATGTACCCTTGTAGATCAACAACGGAAGCGTTTGGTTGATGTACTCGTACGTCTTCACGGCCCGACCGATCAAGCACCGAAACTACGGCACCTCCGATTTTTAGCACACGTTCAGCTCGATGACGATCCCCGGACTCCGATCCAGCAAAGTGTCGGGGAAGAGTTCCATCAGCACGACGGCCTGGTGACGATCTTGATGTACTACTGTCGCAGGGCTTCGCCTAAGCACCGCTACAATATTATCGAGGACTATGGTGGCAGGGGGCGCCGCACACGGCTAAGAATAAGATCACGTGGATCAACTTGTGTTCATGGGGTGTCCCTTGCCTCAGTATATAAAGGATGGAGGAGGAGGAGGCCGGCCAAGGCAATAGGTGCGGCCAGGATGTGGAGTCCTACTAGGACTCCAAGTCCTAGTGGGAGTCCACCAAGAGGGGAGGAAGGGAGAAGGAAGTGGAGGAGAAGGAAAGGTGGCCGGCCCCCTTTTCCCTAGTCCAATTCGGACCAGAGGGGAGGGGGGGCGCAGCAGCCCCTTGGCCCTTTCTCATCTTCCCACTAAAGCCCATCAAGGCCAATTGCTTCTCCCGTAACTACCCGGTACTCCGAAAAATACCCGAATCACTCGGAACCTTTCCGATGTCCGAATATAGTCGTCCAATATATCGAACTTTACGTCTCGACCATTTCGAGACTCCTCGTCATGACCCCGATCTCATCCGGGACTCCGAACTCCTTCGGTACATCAAAACTCATAAACTCATAATGTAACTGTCATCGAAACCTTAAGCGTGCGGACCCTACGGGTTCGAGAATGATGTAGACATGACCGAGACATGTCTCCGGTCAATAACCAATAGCGGGACCTGGATGCCCATATTGGCGCCTACATATTCTACGAAGATCTTTATCGGTCAGACCACATAACAACATACGTTGTTCCCTTTGTCATCGGTATGTTACTTGCCCGGGATTCGATCGTCGGTATCCAATACCTAGTTCAATCTCGTTACCAGCAAGTCTCTTTACTCGTTCTGTAATACATCATCCCGCAACTAACTCATTAGTTACAATGCTTGCAAGGCTTAAGTGATGTGCATTACCGAGAGGGCCCAGAGATACCTCTCCGACAATCGGAGTGACAAATCCTAATCTCGAAATACGCCAACCCAACATGTACCTTTGGAGACACCTGTAGAGCTCCTTTATAATCACCCAGTTACGTTGTGATGTTTGGTAGCACACAAAGTGTTCCTCCGGCAAACGGGAGTTGCATAATCTCATAGTCATAGGAACATGTATAAGTCATGAAGAAAGCAATAGCAACATACTAAACGATCGGGTGCTAAGCTAATGGAATGGGTCATGTCAATCAGATCATTCATCTAATGATGTGATCCCGTTAATCAAATAACATCTCTTTGTCCATGGTTAGGAAACATAACCATCTTTGACTAACGAGCTAGTCAAGTAGAGGCATACTAGTGACACTCTGTTTGTCTATGTATTCACACATGTATTATGTTTCCGGTTAATACAATTCTAGCATGAATAATAAACATTTATCATAAGGAAATAAATAATAACTTTATTATTGCCTCTAGGGCATATTTCCTTAAGTCTCCCACTTGCACTAGAGTCAATAATCTAGATCACATCATCATGTGATTAACATCGATAGTTCACATCATCATGTGATTAACACCCATAGTTCACATCGCCATGTGACCAACACCCAAAGGGTTTACTAGATTCAGTAATCTAGTTCACATCGCTATGTGATTAACACCCGAAGAGTACTAAGGTGTGATCATGTTTTGCTTGTGAGAGAATCTTAGTCAACAGGTCTGCCACATTCAGATCCACATGTATTTTGCAAATTTCTATGTCAACAATGCTCTGCATGGAGCTACTCTAGCTAATTGCTCCCACTTTCAATATGTATCTAGACCGAGACTTAGAGTCATCTAGATTAGTGTCAAAACTTGCATCAGCGTAACCCTTTACGATGAACATTTTTTGTCACGTCCATATTCGAGAAACATATCCTTATTTCACTAAGGATAATTCTGACCGCTGTCCAGTGATCTACTCCTAGATCACTATTGTACTCCCTTGCCAAATCAGTGCAGGGTATACAATAGATCTGGTATACAGCATGACATACTTTATAGAACCTATGGCCAAGGCATAGGGACTGACTTTCATTCTCTTTCTATCTTCTGCCGTGGTCGGGCTTTGAGTCTTACTCAACTTCACACCTTGTAATATAGGCAAGAACTCTTTCTTTGACTGCTCTATTTTGAACTACTTCAAAATCTTGTCAAGGTATGTACTCATTGAAAAAAACTTATCAAGCGTCTTGATCTATCTCTATAGATTTTGGAGCTCAATATGTAAGCAGCTTCACCGAAGTCTTTCTTTGAAAAACTCCTTTCAAACACTCCTTTATGCTTTACAGAATAATTCTACATTATTTCTGATCAACAATATGTCATACACATATACTTATCAGAAATGTTGTAGTGCTCCCACTCACTTTCTTGTAAATACAGGCTTCACAGCAAGTCTGTATAAAACTATATGCTTTGATCAACTCATCAAAGCGTATATTCCAACTCCGAGATGCTTGCACCAGTCCACAGATGGATCACTGGAGCTTGCACATTTTGTTAGCACCTTTCGGATTGACAAAACCTTCTGGTTGCATTATATACAACTCTTTTTTAATAAATCCATTAAGGAATGCAATTTTGTTTATCCATTTGCCAGATTTTATAAAATGCGGCAATTACTAACATGATTCGGACAGACTCAAGCATAGATACGAGTGAGAAGCTCTCATCGTAGTCAACACCTTGAACTTGTCGAAAAACTTTTTGCGACAATTCTAGCTTTTTAGATAGTAACACTACTATCAGCGTCCATCTTCCTCTTGAAGATCCTTTTATTCTCAATTGCTTGCCGATCATCGGGCAAGTCAACCAAAGTCCAAACTTTGTTCTCATACGTGGATCATATCTCAGATTTCATGGCCTCTAACCATTTCGCGGAATCTGGGCTCATCATCGCTTCCTCATAGTTCGCAAGTTCGTCATGGTCTAGTAATATGACTTCCAAAACAGGATTACCGTACCACTCTGGTGCGGATCTTACTCTGGTTTACCTACGATATTCGGTAGTAACTTGATCTGAAGTTACATGATCATCATCATTAGCTTCCTCACTAATTGGTGTAGTAGTCACAAGAACAAATTTCTGTGATGAACTACTTTCCAATAAGGGAGAAGGTACAATTACCTTATCAAGTTTTCTACTTTCCTCCCACTCACTTCTTTCGAGAGAAACTCCTTCTCTAGAAAGTTTCTGAATTTAGCAACAAAAGTCTTGCCTTCGGATCTGTGATAGAAGGTGTATCCAACAGTTTCCTTGGGATATCCTATGAAGACACATTTCTCCGATTTGGGTTTGAGCTTATCAGGTTGAAACTTTTTCACATAAGCATTGCAACCTCAAACTTTAAGAAATGACAGCTTAGGTTTCTTGCCAAACCATAGTTCATACGGTGTCGTCTCAACGGATTTAGATGGTGCCCTATTTAACGTGAATGCAGCTGTCTCTAATGCATAACCCCAAAACAATAGTGGTAGATCAGTAAGAGACATCATAGATCGCACCATATCTAATAAAGTACGGTTATGATGTTCGGACACACCATTACATTGTGGTGTTCCAGGTGGCGTGAGTAGTGAAACTATTTCACATTGTTTTTAACTGAAGGCCAAACTCGTAACTCAAATACTCTTCTCTACGATCAGATCGTAGAAACTTTATTTCCTTGTTACGATGATTTTTCACTTCACTATGAAATTCTTTGAACTTTTCAAATGTTTCAGACTTATGTCTCATCAAGTAGATATACTCATATCTGCTCAAATCATCTGTGAAGATCAGAAAATAATGATACCTGTCGCGAGCCTCAATATACATCGGACCACATACATCAGTATGTATGATTTCCAACAAATCTTGTTGCTCGCTCCATTGTTCAGAAGAACGGAGTCTTAGTCATCTTGCCCATGAGGCATGGTTCGCAAGCATCAACTGATTCATAATCAAGTGATTCCAAAAGCCCATCAGCATGGAGTTTCTTCATGCGCTTTACACCAATATGACCTAAACGGCAGTGCCACAAGTAAGTTGCACTATCATTATTAACTTTGCATCTTTTGGTTTCAATATTATGATTATGTGTATCACTATGATCGAGATCCAACGAACTATTTTCATTGGGTGTGTAACCATATAAGGTTTTATTCATGTAAACAGAACAACAATTTATTCTCTTACTTAAATGAATAACAGTATTACAATAAACATGATCAAATCATATTCATGCTGAACGCAAACACCAAATAACACTTATTTAGGTTCAACACTAATCCTGAAATTATAGGGAGTGCGCGATGATGATCATATCAATCTTGGAACCACTTCCAACACACATCGTCACTTCACCCTTAACTAGTATCTGTTTATTCTGCAACTTCCGTTTCGAGTTACTAATCTTAGCAACTGAACTAGTATCAAATACTGAGGGGTTGCTATAAACACTAGTAAAGTACACATCAATAAGATGTATATCAAATATACTTATGTTCACTTTGCCATCCTTCTTATCCGCCAATCACTTGGGGTAGTTCCACTTCTAGTGACCAGTCCCTTTGCAGTAGAAGCACTTAGTCTCAGGCTTAGGAACAGACTTGGGCGACTTCACTTGAGCAGCAACTTGGTTGCCGTTCTTCTTGAAGTTCCCCTTCTTCCCTTTGCCCTTTTCTTGAAACTAGTGGTCTTGTTAACCATCAACACTTGATGTTTTTCTTGATTTCTACCTTCGTCAATTTCAGCATCACGAAGAGCTTGGGAATTACTTTTGTCATCCCTTGCATATTATAGTTCATCACGAAGTTCTACTAACTTGGTGATGGTGACTAGATAATTCTGTCAATCACTATTTTATCTGGAAGATTAACTCCCACTTGATTCAAGCGATTGTAGTACCCAGACAATCTGAGCACATGCTCACTAGTTGAGCGATTCTCCTCCATCTTTTAGCCATAGAACTTGTTGGAGACTTCATATCTCTCAACTCGGGTATTTGCTTGAAATATTGACTTCAACTCCTGGAACATCTCATATGGTCCATGACGTTCAAAACGTCTTTGAAGTCCCGATTCTAAGCTGTTAAGCATGGTGCACTAAACTATCAAGTAGTCATCATATTGAGCTAGCCAAACGTTCATAACGTCTGCATCTGCTCCTGCAATAGGCCCGTCACCTAGCGGTGCATCAAGGACATAATTCTTCTATGCAGCAATGAGGATAAAGCTCAGATTACGTATCCAATCCGCATCATTGCTACTAACATCTTTCAACACAATTTTCTCTAGGAACATATCAAAATAAACATATGAAAGCAACAACGCGAGCTATTGATCCACAACATAGATATGCTAATACTACCAGGACTATGTTCATGATAAATTAAAGTTCAATTAATCATATTACTTAAGAACTCCAACTTAGATAGACATCCCTCTAATCCTCTAAGTGATTACGTGATCCAAATCAACTAAACCATGTCCGATCATCACGTGAGATGGAGTAGTTTCATTGGTGAACATCACTATGTTGATCATATCTACTATATGATTCACGCTCGACCTTTCGGTCTCCGTGTTCCGAGGCCATATCTGTATATGCTTGGCTCGTCAAGTATAACCTGAGTATTCCGCGTGTGCAACTGTTTTGCACCCGTTGTATTTGAACGTAGAGCCTATCACACCCGATCATCATGTGGTGTCTCAGCACGAAGAACTTTCGCAACGGTGCATACTCAGGGAGAACACTTCTTGATAATTAGTGAGAGATCATCTTATAATGCTACCATCAATCAAAGCAAGATAAGATGCATAAAAGATAAACATCACATGCAATCAATATAAGTGATATGGTATGGCCATCATCATCTTGTGCTTGTGATCCCCATCTTCGAAGCACCGTCGTGATCACCATCGTCACCGGCGTGACACCTTGATCTCCATCGTAGCATCGTTGTCGTCTCGCCAATCTTATGCTTCCACGACTATCGCTACCGCTTAGTGATAAAGTAAAGCATTACAGCGCGATTACATTGCATACAATAAAGCGACAACCATATGGCTCCTGCCAGTTGCCGATAACCCGGTTACAAAACATGATCATCTCATACAATAAAATCAGCATCATGTCTTGACCATATCACATCACAACATGCCCTGCAAAAACAAGTTAGACGTCCTCTACTTTGTTTGTTGCAAGTTTTACGTGGCTGCTACGGGCTTAAGCAAGAACCAATCTTACCTACGCATCAAAACCACAACGATACTTTGTCAAGTTGATGCCATTTTAACCTTCGCAAGGACCGGGCGTAGCCACACTCGGTTCAACTAAAGTTGGAGAAACAGTCACCCGCAATCCACCTATGTGCAAAGCACGTCAGGAGAACCGGTCTCGCGTAAGCGTACGCGTAATGTCGGTCCGGGCCGCTTCATCCAAAAATACCGCCGAACCAAATTATGACATGCTGGTAGGTAGTATGACTTATATCGCCCACAACTCACTTGTGTTCTACTCGTGCATATAACATCAAACCATAAAACCTAGGCTCGGATGCCACTGTTGGGGAATGTAGTAATTTCAAAATTTTCCTACGCACACGCAAGATCATGGTGATGCATAGCAACGAGGGGAGAGTGTGATCTACGTACCCTTGTAGATCGACAACGGAAGCGTTTGGTTGATGTAGTCGTACGTCTTCACGGCCCGACCGATCAAGCACCGAAACTACGGCACCTCCGAGTTTTAGCACACGTTCAGCTCGATGACGATCCCCGGACTCCGATCCAGCAAAGTGTCGGGGAAGAGTTCCGTCAGCACGACGGCGTGGTGACGATCTTGATGTACTACTATCGCAGGGCTTCGCCTAAGCACCGCTACAATATTATCGAGGACTATGGTGGCAGGGGGCGCCGCACACGGCTAAGAATAAGATCACGTGGATCAACTTGTGTTCATGGGGTGCCCCTTGCCTCAGTATATAAAGGATGGAGGAGGAGGAGGCCGGCCAAGGCAATAGGTGCGGCCAGGATGTGGAGTCCTACTAGGACTCCAAGTCCTAGTGGGAGTCCACCAAGAGGGGAGGAAGGGAGAAGGAAGTGGAGGAGAAGGAAAGGTGGCCGGCCCCCTTTTCCCTAGTCCAATTCGGACCAGAGGGGAGGGGGGCGCAGCAGCCCCTTGGCCCTTTCTCCTCTTCCAACTAAAGCCCATCAAGGCCCATTGCTTCTCCCGCAACTACCCGGTACTCCGAAAGATACCCGAATCACTCGGAACCTTTCCGATGTCCGAATATAGTCGTCCAATATATCGATCTTTACGTCTCGACCATTTCGAGACTCCTCGTCATGTCCCCGATCTCATCCGGGACTCCGAACTCCTTCGGTACATCAAAACTCATAAACTCATAATGTAACTGTCATCGAAACCTTAAGCGTGCGGACCCTACGGGTTCGAGAACGATGTAGACATGACCGAGACATGTCTCCGGTCAATAACCAATAGCGGGACCTGGATGCCCATATTGGCTCCTACATATTCTACGAAGATCTTTATCGGTCAGACCGCATAACAACATACGTTGTTCCCTTTGTCATCGGTATGTTACTTGCCCGGGATTCGATCGTCGGTATCCAATACCTAGTTCAATCTCGTTACCAGCAAGTCTCTTTACTCGTTCTGTAATACATCATCCCGCAACTAACTCATTAGTTACAATGCTTGCAAGGCTTAAGTGATGTGCATTACCCAGAGGGCCCAGAGATACCTCTCCGACAATCGGAGTGACAAATCCTAATCTCGAAATACGCCAACCCAACATGTACCTTTGGAGACACCTGTAGAGCTCCTTTATAATCACCCAGTTACGTTGTGACGTTTGGTAGCACACAAAGTGTTCCTCCGGCAAACAGGAGTTGCATAATCTCATAGTCATAGGAACATGTATAAGTCATGAAGAAAGCAATAGCAACATACTAAACGATCGGGTGCTAAGCTAATGGAATGGGTCATGTCAATCAGATCATTCATCTAATGATGTGATCCCGTTAATCAAATAACATCTCTTTGTCCATGGTTAGGAAACATAACCATCTTTGACTAACGAGCTAGTCAAGTAGAGGCATACTAGTGACACTCTGTTTGTCTATGTATTCACACATGTATTATGTTTCCGGTTAATACAATTCTAGCATGAATAATAAACATTTATCATAAGGAAATAAATAATAACGTTATTATTGCCTCTAGGGCATATTTCCTTAAGTCTCCCACTTGCACTAGAGTCAATAATCTAGATCACATCATCATGTGATTAACATCGATAGTTCACATCATCATGTGATTAACACCCATAGTTCACATCGCCATGTGACCAACACCCAAAGAGTTTACTAGATTCAGTAATCTAGTTCACATTGCTATGTGATTAACACCCGAAGAGTACTAAGGTGTGATCATGTTTTGCTTGTGAGAGAATCTTAGTCAACAGGTCTGCCACATTCAGATCCACATGTATTTTGCAAATTTCTATGTCAACAATGCTCTGCATGGAGCTACTCTAGCTAATTGCTCCCACTTTCAATATGTATCTAGACCGAGACTTAGAGTCATCTAGATTAGTGTCAAAACTTGCATCGGCGTAACCCTTTACGATGAACATTTTTTGTCACGTCCATATTCGAGAAACATATCCTTATTTCACTAAGGATAATTCTGACCGCTGTCCAGTGATCTACTCCTAGATCACTATTGTACTCCCTTGCCAAATCAGTGCAGGGTATACAATAGATCTGGTATACAGCATGACATACTTTATAGAACCTATGGCCAAGGCATAGGGACTGACTTTCATTCTCTTTCTATCTTCTGCCGTGGTCGGGCTTTGAGTCTTACTCAACTTCACACCTTGTAATACAGGCAAGAACTCTTTCTTTGACTGCTCTATTTTGAACTACTTCAAAATCTTGTCAAGGTATGTACTCATTGAAAAAAAACTTATCAAGCGTCTTGATCTATCTCTATAGATTTTGGAGCTCAATATGTAAGCAACTTCACCGAAGTCTTTCTTTGAAAAACTCCTTTCAAACACTCCTTTATGCTTTACAGAATAATTCTACATTATTTCCGATCAACAATATGTCATACACATATACTTATCAGAAATGTTGTAGTGCTCCCACTCACTTTCTTGTAAATACAGGCTTCACAGCAAGTCTGTATAAAACTATATGCTTTGATCAACTCATCAAAGCGTATATTCCAACTCCGAGATGCTTGCACCAGTCCACAGATGGATCACTGGAGCTTGCACATTTTGTTAGCACCTTTCGGATTGACAAAACCTTCTGGTTGCATTATATACAACTCTTTTTTAATAAATCCATTAAGGAATGCAATTTTGTTTATCCATTTGCCAGATTTCATAAAATGCGGCAATTACTAACATGATTCGGACAGACTCAAGCATAGATACGAGTGAGAAGCTCTCATCGTAGTCAACACCTTGAACTTGTCGAAAAACTTTTTGCGACAATTCTAGCTTTGTAGATAGTAACACTACTATCAGCGTCCATCTTCCTCTTGAAGATCCTTTTATTCTCAATTGCTTGCCGATCATCGGGCAAGTCAACCAAAGTCCAAACTTTGTTCTCATACATGGATCATATCTCAGATTTCATGGCCTCTAACCATTTCGCGGAATCTGGGCTCATCATCGCTTCCTCATAGTTCGCAAGTTCGTCATGGTCTAGTAACATGACTTCCAGAACAGGATTGCCGTACCACTCTGGTGCGGATCTTACTCTGGTTTACCTACGAGATTCGGTAGTAACTTGATCTGAAGTTACATGATCATCATCATTAACTTCCTCACTAATTGGTGTAGTAGTCACAAGAACAGATTTCTGTGATGAACTACTTGCCAATAAGGGAGAAGGTACAATTACCTTATCAAGTTTTCTACTTTCCTCCCACTCACTTCTTTCGAGAGAAACTCCTTCTCTAGAAAGTTTCTGAATTTAGCAACAAAAGTCTTGCCTTCGGATCTGTGATAGAAGGTGTATCCAACAGTTTCCTTTGGATATCCTATGAAGACACATTTCTCCGATTTGGGTTTGAGCTTATCAGGTTGAAACTTTTTCACATAAGCATTGCAAGCTCAAACTTTAAGAAACGACAGCTTAGGTTTCTTGCCAAACCATAGTTCATACGGTGTCGTCTCAACGGATTTAGATGGTGCCCTATTTAACGTGAATGCAGCTGTCTCTAATGCATAACCCCAAAACGATAGTGGTAGATCGGTAAGAGACATCATAGATCGCACCATATCTAATAAAGTACGGTTATGACGTTCGGACACACCATTACATTGTGGTGTTCCAGCTGGCGTGAGTAGTGAAACTATTTCACATTGTTTTTAACTGAAGGCCAAACTCGTAACTCAAATACTCTTCTCTACGATCAGATCATAGAAACTTTATTTCCTTGTTACGATGATTTTTCACTTCACTCTGAAATTCTTTGAACTTTTCAAATGTTTCAGACTTATGTCTCATCAAGTAGATATACTCATATCTGCTCAAATCATCTGTGAAGATCAGAAAATAATGATACCTGTCGCAAGCCTCAATATACATCGGACCACATACATCAGTATGTATGATTTCCAACAAATCTTGTTGCTCGCTCCATTGTTCAGAAGAACGGAGTCTTAGTCATCTTGCCCATGAGGCATGGTTCGCAAGCATCAACTGATTCATAATCAAGTGATTCCAAAAGCCCATCAGCATGGAGTTTCTTCATGCGCTTTACACCAATATGACCTAAACGGCAGTGCCACAAGTAAGTTGCACTATCATTATTAACTTTGCATCTTTTGGTTTCAATATTATGATTATGTGTATCACTATGATCGAGATCCAACGAACTATTTTCATTGGGTGTGTAACCATATAAGGTTTTATTCATGTAAACAGAACAACAATTTATTCTCTTACTTAAATGAATAACAGTATTACAATAAACATGATCAAATCATATTCATGCTGAACGCAAACACCAAATAACACTTATTTAGGTTCAACACTAATCCTGAAATTATAGGGAGTGCGCGATGATGATCATATCAATCTTGGAACCACTTCCAACACACATCGTCACTTCACCCTTAACTAGTATCTGTTTATTCTGCAACTTCCGTTTCGAGTTACTAATCTTAGCAACTGAACTAGTATCAAATACTGAGGGGTTGCTATAAACACTAGTAAAGTACACATCAATAAGATGTATATCAAATATACTTATGTTCACTTTGCCATCCTTCTTATCCGCCAATCACTTGGGGTAGTTCCACTTCTAGTGACCAGTCCCTTTGCAGTAGAAGCACTTAGTCTCAGGCTTAGGAACAGACTTGGGCGTCTTCACTTGAGCAGCAACTTGCTTGCCGTTCTTCTTGAAGTTCCCCTTCTTCCCTTTGCCCTTTTCTTGAAACTAGTGGTCTTGTTAACCATCAACACTTGATGTTTTTCTTGATTTCTACCTTCGTCGATTTCAGCATCACGAAGAGCTTGGGAATTACTTTTGTCATCCCTTGCATATTATAGTTCATCACGAAGTTCTACTAACTTGGTGATGGTGACTAGATAATTCTGTCAATCACTATTTTATCTGGAAGATTAACTCCCACTTGATTCAAGCGATTGTAGTACCCAGACAATCTGAGCACATGCTCACTAGTTGAGTGATTCTCCTCCATCTTTTAGCCATAGAACTTGTTGGAGACTTCATATCTCTCAACTCGGGTATTTGCTTGAAATATTAACTTCAACTCCTGGAACATCTCATATGGTCCATGACGTTCAAAACGTCTTTGAAGTCCCGATTCTAAGCTGTTAAGCATGGTGCACTAAACTATCAAGTAGTCATCATATTGAGCTAGCCAAACGTTCATAACGTCTGCATCTGCTCCTGCAATAGGCCTGTCACCTAGCGGTGCATCAAGGACATAATTCTTCTATGCAGCAATGAGGATAAACCTCAGATTACGTATCCAATCCGCATCATTGCTACTAACATCTTTCAACACAATTTTCTCTAGGAACATATCAAAATAAACATATGAAAGCAACAACGCGAGCTATTGATCCACAACATAGATATGCTAATACTACCAGGACTAAGTTCATGATAAATTAAAGTTCAATTGATCATATTACTTACGAACTCCAACTTAGATAGACATCCCTCTAATCCTCTAAGTGATTACGTGATCCAAATCAACTAAACCATGTCCGATCATCACGTGAGATGGAGGAGTTTCATTGGTGAACATCACTATGTTGATCATATCTACTATATGATTCACGCTCGACCTTTCGGTCTCCGTGTTCCGAGGCCATATCTGTACATGCTTGGCTCGTCAAGTATAACCTGAGTATTCCGCGTGTGCAACTGTTTTGCTCCCGTTGTATTTGAACGTAGAGCCTATCACAACCGATCATCATGTGGTGTCTCAGCACGAAGAACTTTCGCAACGGTGCATACTCAGGGAGAACACTTCTTGATAATTAGTGAGAGATCATCTTATAATGCTACCGTCAATCAAAGCAAGATAAGATGCATAAAAGATAAACATCACATGCAATCAATATAAGTGATATGGTATGGCCATCATCATCTTGTGCTTGTGATCCCCATCTTCGAAGCACCGTCGTGATCACCATCGTCACCGGCGTGACACCTTGATCTCCATCGTAGCATCGTTGTCGTCTCGCCAATCTTATGCTTCCACGACTATCGCTACCGCTTAGTGATAAAGTAAAGCATTACAGCGCGATTGCATTGCATACAATAAAGCGACAACCATATGGCTCCTGCCAGTTGCCGATAACCCGATTACAAAACATGATCATCTCATACAATAAAATCAGCATCATGTCTTGACCATATCACATCACAACATGCCCTGCAAAAACAAGTTAGACGTCCTCTACTTTGTTTGTTGCAAGTTTTACGTGGCTGCTACGGGCTTAAGCAAGAACCAATCTTACCTACGCATCAAAACCACAACGATACTTTGTCAAGTTGATGCCATTTTAACCTTCGCAAGGACCGGGCGTAGCCACACTCGGTTCAACTAAAGTTGGAGAAACAGTCACCCACAATCCACCTATGTGCAAAGCACGTCGGGAGAACCGGTCTCGCGTAAGCGTACGCGTAATGTCGGTCCGGGCCGCTTCATCCAAAAATACCGCCGAACCGAATTATGACATGCTGGTAGGTAGTATGACTTATATCGCCCACAACTCACTTGTGTTCTACTCGTGCATATAACATCAAACCATAAAACCTAGGCTCGGATGCCACTGTTGGGGAACGTAGTAATTTCAAAATTTTCCTACGCACACGCAAGATCATGGTGATGCATAGCAACGAGGGGAGAGTGTGATCTACGTACCCTTGTAGATCGACAACGGAAGCGTTTGGTTGATGTAGTCGTACGTCTTCACGGCCCGACCGATCAAGCACCAAAACTACGGCACCTCCGAGTTTTAGCACACGTTCAGCTCGATGACGATCCCCGGACTGCGATCCAGCAAAGTGTCGGGGAAGAGTTCCGTCAGCACGACGGCGTGGTGACGATCTTGATGTACTACTGTCGCAGGGCTTCGCCTAATCAGCGCTACAATATTACCGAGGACTATGGTGGCAGGGGGCGCCGCACACGGCTAAGAATAAGATCACGTGGATCAACTTGTGTTCATGGGGTGCCCCTTGCCTCAGTATATAAAGGATGGAGGAGGAGGAGGCCGGCCAAGGCAATAGGTGCGGCCAGGATGTGGAGTCCTACTAGGACTCCAAGTCCTAGTGGGAGTCCACCAAGAGGGGAGGAAGGGAGAAGGAAGTGGAGGAGAAGGAAAGGTGGCCGGCCCCCTTTTCCCTAGTCCAATTCGGACCAGAGGGGAGGGGGGCGCAGCAGCCCCTTGGCCCTTTCTCCTCTTCCCACTAAAGCCCATCAAGGCACATTGCTTCTCCCGCAACTACCCGGTACTCCGAAAAATACCCGAATCACTCGGAACCTTTCCGATGTCCGAATATAGTCGTCCAATATATCGATCTTTACGTCTCGACCATTTCGAGACTCCTCGTCATGTCCCCAATCTCATCCGGGACTCCGAACTCCTTCGGTACATCAAAACTCATAAACTCATAATGTAACTGTCATCGAAACCTTAAGCGTGCGGACCCTACGGGTTCGAGAACGATGTAGACATGACCGAGACATGTCTCCGGTCAATAACCAATAGCGGGACCTGGATGCCCATATTGGCTCCTACATATTCTACGAAGATCTTTATCGGTCAGACCGCATAACAACATACGTTGTTCCCTTTGTCATCGGTATGTTACTTGCCCGGGATTCGATCGTCGGTATCCAATACCTAGTTCAATCTCGTTACCAGCAAGTCTCTTTACTCGTTCTGTAATACATCATCCCGCAACTAACTCATTAGTTACAATGCTTGCAAGGCTTAAGTGATGTGCATTACCGAGAGGGCCCAGAGATACCTCTCCGACAATCGGAGTGACAAATCCTAATCTCGAAATACGCCAACCCAACATGTACCTTTGGAGACACCTGTAGAGCTCCTTTATAATCACCCAGTTACGTTGTGACGTTTGGTAGCACACAAAGTGTTCCTCCGGCAAACGGGAGTTGCATAATCTCATAGTCATAGGAACATGTATAAGTCATGAAGAAAGCAATAGCAACATACTAAACGATCGGGTGCTAAGCTAATGGAATGGGTCATGTCAATCAGATCATTCATCTAATGATGTGATCCCGTTAATCAAATAACATCTCTTTGTCCATGGTTAGGAAACATAACCATCTTTGACTAACGAGCTAGTCAAGTAGAGGCATACTAGTGACACTCTGTTTGTCTATGTATTCACACATGTATTATGTTTCCGGTTAATACAATTCTAGCATGAATAATAAACATTTATCATAAGGAAATAAATAATAACTTTATTATTGCCTCTAGGGCATATTTCCTTAAGTCTCCCACTTGCACTAGAGTCAATAATCTAGATCACATCATCATGTGATTAACATCGATAGTTCACATCATCATGTGATTAACACCCATAGTTCACATCGCCATGTGACCAACACCCAAAGGGTTTACTAGATTCAGTAATCTAGTTCACATCGCTATGTGATTAACACCCGAAGAGTACTAAGGTGTGATCATGTTTTGCTTGTGAGAGAATCTTAGTCAACAGGTCTGCCACATTCAGATCCACATGTATTTTGCAAATTTCTATGTCAACAATGCTCTGCATGGAGCTACTCTAGCTAATTGCTCCCACTTTCAATATGTATCTAGACCGAGACTTAGAGTCATCTAGATTAGTGTCAAAACTTGCATCGGCGTAACCCTTTACGATGAACATTTTTTGTCACGTCCATATTCGAGAAACATATCCTTATTTCACTAAGGATAATTCTGACCGCTGTCCAGTGATCTACTCCTAGATCACTATTGTACTCCCTTGCCAAATCAGTGCAGGGTATACAATAGATCTGGTATACAGCATGACATACTTTATAGAACCTATGGCCAAGGCATAGGGACTGACTTTCATTCTCTTTCTATCTTCTGCCGTGGTCGGGCTTTGAGTCTTACTCAACTTCACACCTTGTAATACAGGCAAGAACTCTTTTTTTGACTGCTCTATTTTGAACTACTTCAAAATCTTGTCAAGGTATGTACTCATTGAAAAAAAACTTATCAAGCATCTTGATCTATCTCTATAGATTTTGGAGCTCAATATGTAAGCAGCTTCACCGAAGTCTTTCTTTGAAAAACTCCTTTCAAACACTCCTTTATGCTTTACAGAATAATTCTACATTATTTCCGATCAACAATACGTCATACACATATACTTATCAGAAATGTTGTAGTGCTCCCACTCACTTTCTTGTAAATACAGGCTTCACAGCAAGTCTGTATAAAACTATATGCTTTGATCAACTCATCAAAGCGTATATTCCAACTCCGAGATGCTTGCACCAGTCCACAGATGGATCACTGGAGCTTGCACATTTTGTTAGCACCTTTCGGATTGACAAAACCTTCTGGTTGCATTATATACAACTCTTTTTTAATAAATCCATTAAGGAATGCAATTTTGTTTATCCATTTGCCAGATTTCATAAAATGCGGCAATTACTAACATGATTCGGACAGACTCAAGCATAGATACGAGTGAGAAGCTCTCATCGTAGTCAACACCTTGAACTTGTCGAAAAACTTTTTGCGACAATTCTAGCTTTGTAGATAGTAACACTACTATCAGCGTCCATCTTCCTCTTGAAGATCCTTTTATTCTCAATTGCTTGCCGATCATCGGGCAAGTCAACCAAAGTCCAAACTTTGTTCTCATACATGGATCATATCTCAGATTTCATGGCCTCTAACCATTTCGTGGAATCTGGGCTCATCATCGCTTCCTCATAGTTCGCAAGTTCGTCATGGTCTAGTAACATGACTTCCAGAACAGGATTACCGTACCACTCTGGTGCGGATCTTACTCTGGTTTACCTACGAGATTTGGTAGTAACTTGATCTGAAGTTACATGATCATCATCATTAACTTCCTCACTAATTGGTGTAGTAGTCACAAGAACAGATTTCTGTGATGAACTACTTTCCAATAAGGGAGAAGGTACAATTACCTTATCAAGTTTTCTACTTTCCTCCCACTCACTTCTTTCGAGAGAAACTCCTTCTCTAGAAAGTTTCTGAATTTAGCAACAAAAGTCTTGCCTTCGGATCTGTGATAGAAGGTGTATCCAACAGTTTCCTTTGGATATCCTATGAAGACACATTTCTCCGATTTGGGTTTGAGCTTATCAGGTTGAAACTTTTTCACATAAGCATTGCAACCTCAAACTTTAAGAAACGACAGCTTAGGTTTCTTGCCAAACCATAGTTCATACGGTGTCGTCTCAACGGATTTAGATGGTGCCCTATTTAACGTGAATGCAGCTGTCTCTAATGCATAACCCCAAAACGATAGTGGTAGATCGGTAAGAGACATCATAGATCGCACCATATCTAATAAAGTACGGTTATGACGTTCGGACACACCATTACATTGTGGTGTTCCAGGTGGCGTGAGTAGTGAAACTATTTCACATTGTTTTTAACTGAAGGCCAAACTCGTAACTCAAATACTCTTCTCTACGATCAGATCGTAGAAACTTTATTTCCTTGTTACGATGATTTTTCACTTCACTCTGAAATTCTTTGAACTTTTCAAATGTTTCAGACTTATGTCTCATCAAGTAGATATACTCATATCTGCTCAAATCATCTGTGAAGATCAGAAAATAATGATACCTGTCGCGAGCCTCAATATACATCGGACCACATACATCAGTATGTATGATTTCCAACAAATCTTGTTGCTCGCTCCATTGTTCAGAAGAACGGAGTCTTAGTCATCTTGCCCATGAGGCATGGTTCGCAAGCATCAACTGATTCATAATCAAGTGATTCCAAAAGCCCATCAGCATGGAGTTTCTTCATGCGCTTTACACCAATATGACCTAAACGGCAGTGCCACAAGTAAGTTGCACTATCATTATTAACTTTGCATCTTTTGGTTTCAATATTATGATTATGTGTATCACTACGATCGAGATCCAACGAACTATTTTCATTGGGTGTGTAACCATATAAGGTTTTATTCATGTAAACAGAACAACAATTTATTCTCTTACTTAAATGAATAACAGTATTACAATAAACATGATCAAATCATATTCATGCTGAACGCAAACACCAAATAACACTTATTTAGGTTCAACACTAATCCCGAAATTATAGGGAGTGCGCGATGATGATCATATCAATCTTGGAACCACTTCCAACACACATCATCACTTCACCCTTAACTAGTATCTGTTTATTCTGCAACTTCCGTTTCGAGTTACTAATCTTAGCAACTGAACTAGTATCAAATACTGAGGGGTTGCTATAAACACTAGTAAAGTACACATCAATAAGATGTATATCAAATATACTTATGTTCACTTTGCCATCCTTCTTATCCGCCAATCACTTGGGGTAGTTCCACTTCTAGTGACCAGTCCCTTTGCAGTAGAAGCACTTAGTCTCAGGCTTAGGAACAGACTTGGGCTTCTTCACTTGAGCAGCAACTTGCTTGCCGTTCTTCTTAAAGTTCCCCTTCTTCCCTTTGCCCTTTTCTTGAAACTAGTGGTCTTGTTAACCATCAACACTTGATGTTTTTCTTGATTTCTACCTTCGTCGATTTCAGCATCACGAAGAGCTTGGGAATTACTTTTGTCATCCCTTGCATATTATAGTTCATCACGAAGTTCTACTAACTTGGTGATGGTGACTAGATAATTCTGTCAATCACTATTTTATCTGGAAGATTAACTCCCACTTGATTCAAGCGATTGTAGTACCCAGACAATCTGAGCACATGCTCACTAGTTGAGCGATTCTCCTCCATCTTTTAGCCATAGAAATTGTTGGAGACTTCATATCTCTCAACTCGGGTATTTGCTTGAAATATTAACTTCAACTCCTGGAACATCTCATATGGTCCATGACGTTCAAAACGTCTTTGAAGTCCCGATTCTAAGCTGTTAAGCATGGTGCACTAAACTATCAAGTAGTCATCATATTGAGCTAGCCAAACGTTCATAACGTCTGCATCTGCTCCTGCAATAGGCCTGTCACCTAGCGGTGCATCAAGGACATAATTCTTCTATGCAGCAATGAGGATAAACCTCAGATTACGTATCCAATCCGCATCATTGCTACTAACATCTTTCAACACAATTTTCTCTAGGAACATATCAAAATAAACATATGAAAGCAACAACGCGAGCTATTGATCCACAACATAGATATGCTAATACTACCAGGACTAAGTTCATGATAAATTAAAGTTCAATTGATCATATTACTTACGAACTCCAACTTAGATAGACATCCCTCTAATCCTCTAAGTGATTATGTGATCCAAATCAACTAAACCATGTCCGATCATCACGTGAGATGGAGGAGTTTCATTGGTGAACATCACTATGTTGATCATATCTACTATATGATTCACGCTCGACCTTTCGGTCTCCGTGTTCCGAGGCCATATCTGTATATGCTTGGCTCGTCAAGTATAACCTGAGTATTCCGCATGTGCAACTGTTTTGCACCCGTTGTATTTGAACGTAGAGCCTATCACACCCGATCATCATGTGGTGTCTCAGCACGAAGAACTTTCGCAACGGTGCATACTCAGGGAGAACACTTCTTGATAATTAGTGAGAGATCATCTTATAATGCTACCGTCAATCAAAGCAAGATAAGATGCATAAAAGATAAACATCACATGCAATCAATATAAGTGATATGGTATGGCCATCATCATCTTGTGCTTGTGATCCCCATCTTCGAAGCACCGTCGTGATCACCATCGTCACCGGCGTGACACCTTGATCTCCATCGTAGCATCGTTGTCGTCTCGCCAATCTTATGCTTCCACGACTATCGCTACCGCTTAGTGATAAAGTAAAGCATTACAGCGCGATTGCATTGCATACAATAAAGCGACAACCATATGGCTCCTGCCAGTTGCCGATAACCCGGTTACAAAACATGATCATCTCATACAATAAAATCAGCATCATGTCTTGACCATATCACATCACAACATGCCCTGCAAAAACAAGTTAGACGTCCTCTACTTTGTTTGTTGCAAGTTTTACGTGGCTGCTACGGGCTTAAGCAAGAACCAATCTTACCTACGCATCAAAACCACAACGATACTTTGTCAAGTTGATGCCATTTTAACCTTCGCAAGGACCGGGCGTAGCCACACTCGGTTCAACTAAAGTTGGAGAAACAGTCACCCGCAATCCACCTATGTGCAAAGCACGTCGGGAGAACCGGTCTCGCGTAAGCGTACGCGTAATGTCGGTCCGGGCCGCTTCATCCAAAAATACCGCCGAACCGAATTATGACATGCTGGTAGGTAGTATGACTTATATCGCCCACAACTCACTTGTGTTCTACTCGTGCATATAACATCAAACCATAAAACCTAGGCTCGGATGCCACTGTTGGGGAACGTAGTAATTTCAAAATTTTCCTACGCACACGCAAGATCATGGTGATGCATAGCAACGAGGGGAGAGTGTGATCTACGTACCCTTGTAGATCGACAACGGAAGCGTTTGGTTGATGTAGTCGTACGTTTTCACGACCCGACCGATCAAGCACCGAAACTACGACACCTCCGAGTTTTAGCACACGTTCAGCTCGATGACGATCCCCGGACTTCGATCCAGCAAAGTGTCGGGGAAGAGTTTCGTCAGCACGACGGCGTGGTGACGATCTTGATGTACTACTGTCGCAGGGCTTCGCCTAAGCACCGCTACAATATTATCGAGGACTATGGTGGCAGGGGGCGCCGCACACGGCTAAGAATAAGATCACGTGGATCAACTTGTGTTCATGGGGTGCCCCTTGCCTCAGTATATAAAGGATGGAGGAGGAGGAGGCCGGCCAAGGCAATAGGTGCGGCCAGGATGTGGAGTCCTACTAGGACTCCAAGTCCTAGTGGGAGTCCACCAAGAGGGGAGGAAGGGAGAAGGAAGTGGAGGAGAAGGAAAGGTGGCCGGCCCCCTTTTCCCTACTCCAATTCGGACCAGAGGGGAGGGGGGGCGCAGCAGCCCCTTGGCCCTTTCTCCTCTTCCCACTAAAGCCCATCAAGGCCCATTGCTTCTCCCGCAACTACCCGGTACTCCGAAAAATACCCGAATCACTCGGAACCTTTCCGATGTCCGAATATAGTCGTCCAATATATCGATCTTTACGTCTCGACCATTTCGAGACTCCTCGTCATGTCCCCGATCTCATCCGGGACTCCGAACTCCTTCGGTACATCAAAACTCATAAACTCATAATGTAACTGTCATCGAAACCTTAAGCGTGCGGACCCTACGGGTTTGAGAACGATGTAGACATGACCGAGACATGTCTCCGGTCAATAACCAATAGCGGGACCTGGATGCCCATATTGGCTCCTACATATTCTACGAAGATCTTTATCGGTCAGACCGCATAACAACATACGTTGTTCCCTTTGTCATCGGTATGTTACTTGCCCGGGATTCGATCGTCGGTATCCAATACCTAGTTCAATCTCGTTACCAACAATTCTCTTTACTCGTTCTGTAATACATCATCCCGCAACTAACTCATTAGTTACAATGCTTGCAAGGCTTAAGTGATGTGCATTACCGAGAGGGCCCAGAGATACCTCTCCGATAATCGGAGTGACAAATCCTAATCTCGAAATACGCCAACCCAACATGTACCTTTGGAGACACCTGTAGAGATCCTTTATAATCACCCAGTTACGTTGTGACGTTTGGTAGCACACAAAGTGTTCCTCCGGCAAACGGGAGTTGCATAATCTCATAGTTATAGGAACATGTATAAGTCATGAAGAAAGCAATAGCAACATACTAAACGATCGGGTGCTAAGCTAATGGAATGGGTCATGTCAATCAGATCATTCATCTAATGATGTGATCCCGTTAATCAAATAACATCTCTTTGTCCATGGTTAGGAAACATAACCATCTTTGATTAACGAGCTAGTCAAGTAGAGGCATACTAGTGACACTCTGTTTGTCTATGTATTCACACATGTATTATGTTTCCGGTTAATACAATTCTAGCATGAATAATAAACATTTATCATAAGGAAATAAATAATAACTTTATTATTGCCTCTAGGGCATATTTCCTTCACATGGCTGCCGCGTCGGCCTGCTCCTTCGCCGCCTGGGCGGCCGCTTGTTCCGCCGCCTCCCGCTCCTCCCGCGCCTCACGGGCGTTCCGCTCCGTGGCCTCCCTGAGGTCGGCGCGGGGGTCCACGCGGCGGGAGCCTGAAGACCCTCCAGTCGGCCCGACTACGGAGCCGCCCAGACCCCGCTCAAGGGAAAGCGGTGCCCTGTCCGGCGAGCAAGGAAAGGTTAGGAAGAGTGTTCAATCGAAGAGAACAATGAAAAGCATGCGTCCAAGCATTCGATGACTTACGCTGAGACCGCCTGTGGCTGCTTCACCGCCTTGCGGAAGCGGGCCGCCTTCGCGGCCGCCTCATCTCGCTTGGTCGCCGTGGTGGAGGCGTTGGACTTCTTCGGCCGGCTGCGGAAGAGGATCGATGCGGCCCGGCACTTCTGGGCGCCGCTGCTGACAGCCAGCACGGCGGATGAGCCCGCGCCTTGATGATCAGGCACCGGCTGGCGACGCGGGGCGACTTCGACCTCGGCATCATCCGGCCAGTCCTCGAAGCCGGCAGTGAGCGCCGTGCCTCCGGGCTCGTCGTTGTCCCCCACGACGGCGTCTTCCATGGCGGCCGCTCCCAAGTCCGGGTCGTCGGCGTCGTCCACCGTGCGGTCGGGGACGTACTGGCGCTCTATCCCTGCGGCCCCGGTCGTCAGCGGAAGGAGAGGGTTCTGCTAAGGGAGAACCGACTAATCAGAAGCCGGCTATCATGAGGCCGGCTACCAACAAATAAGAAAGAGGAAAAACTTACCATGGGCGGAGGGTTGGCGCGAGAATACGGCGCCTTGCCGTATCGCCAGTCCTCGGCGAGCTTGCAGTTGGAGATGTAATTCACCATGTACGACACCTCCGAATGAGGCATCTACCTGGTGCTTAGCCGGCTTGGGTCAAAGCGGCCGCTCATCTGACACATCATGTGGGGCCGGCTTTGGAGAGGAAGTAACCGGCGCTCCACGAAGGCGGCCACCAAGTCGGCTCCGGTCAGGCCTTCCGACTGGATCATCACCCGAAGCCGGGAGACGGCTGCGTTCCCGGCCTGAGACAGTGACCTGGACCGGAAGCTCCATGAGGGTTGCCTCCCAGTCGGCGGGCCGCCTACGTAAGCCGGCAGGTTGACGTGGTCGCCTTGCTGGGCGACGTTCTTCACATAGAAGTACGACTTCTGCCAGATCTTCACCGACTGGATCAGCGGGATGGGCGGGAACGGGTTGTTCCCGCCCGACCTCCTCATGGCAATGTAGGCCCCGCAGGGGGCGGGCACGCCCGCGACGACGGTGCCGAGTTTGCTCTGGAAGAATTCCCCCTAGAGCTCAAGCGTGGGGAGCACCCCAAGAAACCTTCGCAGAGAGAGACGAAGGCCGACAGCAGCATCACCGCATTGGGCGTGAGGTGATGCGGCTGAAGGTTGTAGAATTCGAGGAAGGAATGGAGGAACTCGCTCGCCGGAAGGCCGAAGCCGCGCAGGAAGTGCGAGCGGAAGACAACCTGCTCGCCCTCCTCCGGTGCCGGCGAAATCTCCCTCTCCGGCGCCAGGCGGACCCGCACGAAGTTGGCGTCGGGCAGGCGCCGCATCCGGCGGAGGAACTCAACGTGGTCCTCATGGACGTTGGAGCCGTCCCACGAGCTTGACAGCGCCATGGGAGCAAGACGATGTGGCGGCACGGCAGCGCTGCGATGGGAGGCTGCGGCGGCAGCAAGAAGAAGAAGGAAGATGAGGAGGGGCGGGGTGAGGGAGAGCGTGCGAACCTCTGTCTCTCCCCCTCCTCCCCCTACTTATAGGCTCGCGTGGCGGAGCCGAGGAGGCGTGGCATGGGGGAACGTGGGGATCGACTGTGGCCACTCCCCCACGTCCCGCGATTATTGCGCCCTAATGGCATAATAAAATCGCCGCGGGAAGGCGAGCGGTCCGCATGGGCCGCAGAAGATCAGTGCTCGGGCCGAGGCCTAGGAGTGGCGGGCCCGGGCCTGCGGCGGCGTCTTGTCACGCGCGTGCACTGGCAGGGTTTCACTGCCACGTGGCCCGCGGGAGGGCCCGCGGTCAGCTCACGGGTCGACCACGTTCCCACCTGCAAGACACGGAGCTCTCCGAAATCGGCATACACCAGCAAAGCCGGCTCCTCAGGGTAGGAAGCTGACCAAGCTTCTCGTCCCCCTGTCCGCCTCGAAGCTCGATCAGCTTCAGGGACTACTATAGGAGTAAATAGCCATGGGTAGCCTAGCCGGCTTCCCCTGGCCCTTCTGAAAAAATTACGAGCCCGTCCGGCTCTCAAGGATCCAAGACGTGGGGCCGCCTTCCCCTTGCTAGCTGTCGCCCAGGCCGGCTATCAGAAGGCGGCCCGACTTTAGCCCTCGCGAAGAAAGCCACGGGAGGGCCGACTTCGGGAAGCCGGCCACGAGAAGGCCGACTCTAAGAAGCCGGCTCCCACCAAATGGTCGAGACCGTACCCTCAAAGTTTGCATCCACCTAACAACAATGTGACGGGGCGTGGCTACAGTGAAGCATGCCACCCCTGAATCCCGGAGCATGACCGGCACAGTGTGCCATACGGGTGGCCATGACCCGTCCGGCGCAGCACTGTTGCCATGTTGACCCTGATGTCATCCACGATGGACTATCAGTACAGCCCACGGGCGGTGGGCCCCTTCGGGCAGAGAGACACCCGAAGGCGGCCACGTCTCCCCCAATCGGCCCAAGACGGAGCCGGCTTCCCGCAGCCGGCTTGCCGCCTCCCTCGAAGGAGATGCCCCATTAAGGAGACAAGACGCGGTGAGGCTACAGCAATCGCCCGCCGGACGGTGGCACTGTAGCCACGCCTACCCCGACGAAGCCCACGTCACCAAGATAGAACAACAGTAACAAGCCGATAGGGTCCTGGACGGTGGGGCCTGCGTGTCGACCAAGGGGCTGGCAGCCGGCGGGACCCACCAGTCGGCGGGCCCCAGCAGCCAGCGCAGAAGCCGGCGAGCGTAGTCACAGACGGCTGGGCCCCACGCCCAGTCAGATTACCATTGTACCCCCGGGGGGTAGGCCTATATAAACCCCCCGGGGCACCCATGCAAAGGGTTCGATCCCCAGCTAGTTTTAGACACCACACAAGGAGAAGAAGCAAGCCAGTCGTGCCCTTCTTCCTCCTCCCACCGAACAGCTCAAGGAGCATCGTGTAGCTACTTGTCCATCTAGTGATCATGCGGAGACCCCGCAGAGCAGCAGTAGGGGTGTTATCTCCACGGAGAGCCCCGAAGCTGGGTAAGATTCGCCGGCGTGTATGTCTTCGCCTCATCCTGTTTCCAGGCACCGGCGATGTCTTACTGGCTCCCACAATGATAAGCCACCCATTGGCATATGTCGCACCTACCACCCGACAATGATGGTAGAGGACATCAAGAAGTTGAGGGAGGCCAGATACCTGACCACGGAGGTTTCGCATCGGCTTCCTGCTCGAGGGCAGGTCGTCCCTACTCCCGAACCCAACGAGAACGTCATGTTTGTCTCCCACTTCCTCCGAGGCCTAGGCCTCACTATGGATCCCTTCGTCAGGGGTTTGATGTTCTATTACGGGATAGATTTCCACGATCTAGCTCCGGACTCCTTTCTCCACATCTCAACATTTATTGTCGTGTGTGAGGCCTTCCTCCGCATTACCCCTCACTTTGGCCTGTGGCTCAAGACCTTTGAACTGAAGCCGAAGATGATCGAGGGGCAACATGCAGCGTGCAGAGGTGCATCAAGGCAAGATGGCAGGAGCTCCCTGGACGAAAGGTTCCTTTCTAGAGGTGTCCGAATTATGGCAACGGGAGTGGCTTTACGTCACAGCTCCCAGAAGTGCTAGGTGGGCGGCTGCCCCCGCTTTCCACTCGGGCCCCCCACCACGACTAATGTCATGGATTAGCAGAGGTCTGAGCTGGGGTCCAGCCAAGGACGTGCCTATACTGCAAAGCCGCATTCGAGATCTCTTCGAGGGAGATTTTAATTTGGTCGTGGTAATACAAGTTATGTTGGTTCGTCAAGTCCAGCCTTGCAAATGCCGGCCCCTTCGCTTGTGGGAGTTCAACCCAGAAGGACAGTGTGCCATTCAAAGTTTCCTCAGCCTAACGCACGAGGAGATGTACAAGTCATTCTTCGAACCTCAAATAGTGTGTCCAGATGCTACTGAGGACATGGTCCTGAGCAGTAACTATGCCGCCGAACAAGTAAGAAATCTTCTAGCCGAACACATTGTCCTTTATTCATTATGAAGTTATTTCTGAGAGATCGCTCTTTGACCAGGACTGGCTAACAAAGGCGAAGATGATTCGGTGTTTGGCCCCCCTCCCTGAGGGTTTGGAAAACCCGGTATTGGAGAAGATGCTCGAGCTCGCATCTTGCCCGGAGCCCTCGAAGGAAGATACAGGGGGGAATAATATGGGCGGAAGCGGGCCCCCATTGCTGCCAGTTCCAACCGAGGGAATGAGCGCCTCCTTAAAGGAGGATAACCGGGGGAGGAAGAGGAATGTTTCCGAGGATCCGGAAGCTGAGGCCTCCAAACGAGAGAAGAAGTCTCCAACAGAGGGTCCTGCCTCGGGGGGTGCTCTTGCCGCACAAAGTCCGCGGGGGGACCAGCCCTCCAATGAGTCGTAAGTGATCCATAAAATGTTTTAATAGTGAAGGTATAATATCTTTCTTCTGAGAAAATAACCGCCGCATATATCTTGCAGTTCGGGTCTTAGCCCTTCTCAGCTGAGCTCGTCTTCGGGGGATCTTCTTCCGGAGATGATGGAAAGCGAAATGCCTCCCCCGGACTCCTCCGCTCAAGAAGCGGGCGACCACGAAGTGTCATCACGGAGGGCCTCTCCGGATCAGGTGAGGCCAGAAGATAATACCATAGACCCCCAAAGTCCCCAACGTCCGGCTCTCGAAGAGAGCAAACAAAAGAGTCCGGCACCGCCTGGTATGCGGTCGGACGTTCTGAGGGAGCTGTTGGGGCGAGCCGCCATCTCAGAAGAACAACGTACACTGATGGGTACGGTGATGGAAAGAATTTCGTCCACCAAAAGCAGATTACATGAAGCCTTTATGAGTCTACTGACAGGCTTTGAGGTACGTGAGATAATATGTGATAGTACCGCACATGTTAGGTGTGCCCTGTGTAGATAGTAGCCCCTGAGACTCTGGTTGTCGTCGGGAACGGCGGCAAATAGAGGATCATAGTCCCACGCAATAACCAGACTGCCTTTATGTGCAGGTGGTGGAGGCTCCGGTGGCTGGCCGGACTAGTGAGTTTGCCGAATTAAAACGGCAACTGGATGTGGCAGACGCCGACATCGAGCTTGTTAACAAGCGGCTTGACGAATCACAGGGTAAGTAATGTTTTCCGGTGAATGTCACACAGTAAGAGCGGCATGATGCCAGTATCTTTAATATGCTGTGACTACAGACGGAGCTGCCACCGTGGAGACCCTTCGGCCGGAACTCGCCCGAGCCAAGGAACAAGCGAGGGTTAGTAATGCGGCTGCCTTGAAGGCGGCCAAAGAGTTAAGAGCCGAGAAGGCCGCCCATTGCGAAAGCAAAGAAAAGATGGCCAAGATGGCCGTAGAATTAAAAGGCACTGCCGACCGTTGCCAGTTCCTTGAAGAAGAGAACTGAGTGAAGGCAGCGGACCTTGAGAAGGCCACTATGGCGACCAAAGACAGTCGCTCTGCTATGAGGGCGAAGAAGGAGGAGCTATGCGAAGACGGGGATATTGCGGCTGGGAAGCCCTTTCTGCTGCGGAGGAAGTTCGGGGATCCATGGTATGCCCATATGGATCGGCTGTGGAGTTCGTCAGACGCATATATGGACTTGGCGGTGAGCGCTGTCGATGTGGTCGAATACTTCCAAGATCAATCAGATCGTGAAGTGGACAAGCTATTCTGGTCGCAATTCAACGTTCCAGAGCGTCCGCTTCCCTTGACTGATCAGCTAGCCGAATGGGCCGAACTTAATAGGTTGTCCGAACTCGCCATGAGATCTATTGTAGATCATTTGTGGCCGGAGAAGCCGAAGCCGAACATCTATTTCAGCTTAGTGCAGTAGTTCCTTGGTGCGGTGACGCGCATCAACGCGATGAAGAGGTCGGCGTGCATAGAAGGCTCGCGGATGGCCTTTGCCCGTGTCAAGCCATACTGGGCGGAGATGGATGCTACCACTATTGCGGTGCAAGGTTCGGCCATAGGCCGAGTGGCTGTCGAGCACTATTTTGAAAAGGTTCTTGAGGGTGCTCGTTTGATAGAGTCCCAGTGCTCGAAGAATATTATGTTTGAATGACATGTATTCCCATTGTAAACACAATGTTTTTATAAAATATAGTAAGGCTGTATTTATACTTTTGCCGGAAAGTAATGTGATGCCTCATGTGCGGCCGTTTGCGTATATATGTATATAACCTGAAAGATTGCAGTCGTCGTCTTCAACCCCCATGCATATAACGCGGAGGTGCTCGCAAAAACGCGTGTTCACACTTAACCCAACGTCTTGGTCCTATTAAGGAGGTGATAGCGCAGCGAACGAGGCAACTGGACTATAATGCTTTAACACTTTCACTTAGCCATAGGAGTTTGACAGTGGGGCTACTAGATAGCCCCTGGTGGCTCCGCACTCTCCCGATCTCGGGGTGCGTACATGCCTGGCCGGAAAACAGCCCTTCGTTAAGGCGGAGGAATTCTAACATTCTGATAGGTCATCGAGTGGTTGACCAGTCTCACGCTATATCATGACAGTCAGTTTTCGGCTTTCTCTATTGAGGTGCTCGTCCGGATGAACGAGGGCACAATCGCAGTAGTTCTCCTGGTCCTGCCTTAGCCGATAAAGCGGAACGTAAGGCACCAAAACACAGGAGCTGGGCAAACCCAACATTTGACCAAAGACAATGATTCGGAGCTGATGCATATAAGGCCAAACTCGCGACGCCGAACACTCCCTAAGGTATACGATCTTTATGATATAAATCGGGCCTAAATAGTGCCCTTTGTAAGAAGCCCCTTGTGTCCAGGTACGTGCATTATTCTAACGTGGCCACATGTCAAGACGTCAGCATCCTTCTCAATTGTGCTGAGAATTCGAGGGATGTGTATCAACAAGAGATGGTAAAAAAGGTTTACGCAGGGTCTTAATCTAAAAAGAATCCTTGGAGCGGGTCCTTGCTGCACGTCTGCGCCTGTGTCTCCGTTGTGCCGTATCCTGGACGGGTGTAGCACGATGATCATCTGTAAAAGAGAGGGACTTAGGTAAAAAAAGTTGTCGTGCAAAAAGATAGTTTTTAAAGAAACCACGTATAACTAAAAATGAGTAGAAATTGCCACTTGTCTGCACGTGTTGAGCCCCTTGTATTTGTAATAGGGGTGTGGCCATCAATCCGGTACAAATTACATATAGCAGCGCCGGACTCGTCTAACCGCATCCGTGGTCTTGACGACCTATCAAATGGTTTAGTTGGTGAGGCCGTTTTAAGTGTGCGGCTACCAAGGCAGTCGCATTCTCTTCGGCGCGCAAAGATCGCTTAATACTTCCGTTCACTATAATGATGCCGCGTGGACCAGGCATCTTGAGCGTCAGGGAAGCGTAATGTGGTATTGCATTAAAGCGAGCAAAAGCTTCGCGTCCAAGTAGTGCTTGATAGCCACTTTGGAACGGAGCGATGTGGAAGGTTAAATGTTCGCTACGGAAGTTATCGGGGAAGCCGAATATAACCTTTAGTATCAGGGAGCCCGTGCAATGAGCCCCTAGGCCTGGCATTACTCCTTTAAAGGTAGTATTGCTATGGCAAATTTTCGTTGGGTCTATCCCCATTTCGCGCATTGTATCCTAGTATATCAGGTTGAGACTGCTGCCACCATCCATCAGGACTCGTGTGAAGTGGTATCCGTCAATTATTGGGTCTAATACCAGGGCAGCCCATCCTGCATGCCGGATACTTGCTGAGTAATCACGATGGTCGAAAGTGATCGGTTGAGACGACCAGTGGCAGGACTCCGCGGTGATATGCCTTTGGGCATATTTTTTTGGGAGTGCCCTTTTGTTTCTCCCCTTGATCACGTGTAACACATTTACTGTTTTGACTTCTGGTGGAAATTTCTTTTGTTCCCCAGTGTCTTGCTTGAGAGGATCATCCTCGTCTTCGCTTGGTGTATCCTCCCCCTTGTGTATGTCGTTGAGCTTGCCGGACTGCTTGAAGACCCAACATACTCTGTGGGTATGATTAGCGGGTTTACCAGGGGTGCTATGGATCTGACATATTTGGTCCAGAATTTTGTTTAGGCTGGACAGTTCGTCTCTGGCGCCTTTAGAGGGCGGCTTTTGCTGACCTGGCCGAGAGCTTTTGAATCCGGCGTTTACTGCCGTGCTCTTCGTGTTGTCTTCTTTATTCCGGCGTTTGTTATTGCTGTTGCGCCGTGATTTCTCGTTTCCATCTCTAACTTCAGACGTACTGGGGTCACTGGTGCTGCATCTGGCTAGCCAGCTGTCCTCACACACGCAAAAGCGGGTCATGAGGCTTGTTAATGCTGCCATTGTTCTCGGCTTTTCTTGGCCGAGGTGTCTGGCAAGCCATTCGTCACGGACGCTATGCTTAATAGCTGCCAAGGCTTCGGCGTCCGGACAGTTGACAATTTGGTTCTTTTTAGTAATAAACCTGTTCCAAAGCTTTCGGGCTGACTCTCCGGGCTGTTGAGTTATATGACTCAAATCATCCGCGTCCGGAGGTCTGACATAAGTCCCTTGAAAATTTGCTCGAAAAGCGTCTTCAAGCTCTTCCCAGCTTCCAATGGAGTTTTTGGGGAGGCTTTTAAGCCAGTGACGAGCTGGCCCTTTGAGCTTGAGGGGTAAGCACTTGATGGCGTGGAGATCATCTCCTCGAGCCATATGGATATGGAGGATATAGTCCTAAATCCAGACCCCGTGGTCTGTTGTTCCGTCGTATGCCTCTATGTTTACGAGTTTGAATCCCTTTGGAAATTCATGGTCCAGCACCTCATCGGTGAAACATAGGGGGTGTGCGGCACCCCTATATCTGGGTGTACCGCATTGTTCGGATGTTTGCTGTGTTACATCGTATGTTGGGGCGCACTTGCGTGGTCCATAGATGGATCTGGTTGCGCCGTCCTTTTGGTGCGAGCCCTCGCGTGGATCGCGTATTGGCTTGTGAGTGGCGTTGTTTGCCGCTCTATGTTGGCCGTGAGTCGTCTATCCGGCCAGGTGGCCGTTTTGATTTTTGGTTGTGGGGGGTCTGAGGCCTCCTCATCGAATTCAGGTAGCAACTTCCGCTTTGGGTAGCTCTTGGTGGGGCGATTGCCGCCGTACTTCGCTGCTGTTTTGAGTACTTTACTCCATCTGATTTGGAGTGTGTCCTGCGCAGCCTTCAGCCTTTGCTTCTGCTTTTTCAGACTCCTCGCAGTGGCAACAAGCCTTTGACGGGCATTCTGCTGCTCCGGGTGCCTGTCCGGCGTTATGTCGTCCGGACTATTATCTTTGACAGAATTGGTTTATTCGGTTTGATTCTCCGTATTGCCATGGTCCGGCAGTGGTTCGCCCTGCTCCAACGCTGGGTCTGTATGATCGTTATTTCTGCCGAGGCGGGATTTGGGGCGGCGCTTGCGCCGCCGCTTTGACTGCTTCTCGAGGGAACAAGCCCTCGGTGCGTCCTTCCATTCCTCGTCGCCGTCTTCTTTTGGTGTGTCCACCATGTATACGTCCTATGATGAGGTGGACGTCCAGCGCCCTGTGGGCGGTGGTTCCTCTTCGCCTCCCGCATCGTCGTCCATACCGTCGATGTCTTTGGAGTCGAAGTCGAGCATGTCGGTTGAGTCATCGACAGTGGCTATTAAGTGGGTGGTGGGTGGGCGTCGAATTTCTTCGTCGTCCGCATCCCAATCATGTTGGCCATAATCCGGCCAGGGCTCTCCTGACAAAGAGAGAGACCTTAGTGAATTCAGAATGTCACCGAAGGGCGATTGCTGAAAGATATCCACGGTGGTGAATTCCATGATCGGCGCCCAATCGGATTCGATTGGCAGGGGCGCGGGTGGTTCGGAGTCAGAAAAAGAGTCCGGCACCTTGGAGTCATGGGCTGCGCAGAGGATTATGCTGGTGTTCGGCTCGATTGCCGTTGAGACTGCAGCCCCTGAGGCGGTGTCTAACCACCCGTCCTCGATTGGAACAGTTGGCTCCGAGCTAAGGGTCGGAGCTGATGCGGGCGCGGCCTCTAGGGTACTGTTCGGCGGCAGAGCTAGGTCATACCCATCATGACAGTGCGGCGCGTCCGGCTGCGGCTCGAATCCGTCGAAGATCAAGTCTCAGCGGATGTCGGCTGTGTAGTTCAAACTTCCAAATCTGACCTGACGGCCAGGGGCATAGCTTTGAATCTACTCTAGATGGCCAAGCGAATTAGCCCGTAGTGCAAAGCCGCCGAATACGAAGATCTGTCCGGGGAGAAAAGTCTCACCCTGGAACGCATCGCTATCAATGATAGTAGGAGCCATCAAGCCTAACGGCGATGACACAGAGGAACTCTCAATGAAAGCACCAATGTCGGTGTCAAAACCGGCGGATCTCGGGTAGGGGGTCCCGAACTGTGCGTCTAGGCCGGGTGGTAACAGGAGGCAGGGGACACAATGTTTTACCCAGGTTCGGGCCCTCTTGATGGAGGTAAAACCCTACGTCCTGCTTGATTAATATTGATGATATGGGTAGTACAAGAGTAGATCTACCACGAGATCAGAGAGGCTAAACCCTAGAAGCTAGCATATGGTATGATTGTATGTTGTGATTGTTGTCCTACGGACTAAAACCCTTCGGTTTATATAGACACCGGAGAGGGTTAGGGTTACACAAGGTCAGTTACAAAGGAGGAGATATCCATATCTGTATTGCCTAGCTTGCCTTCCACGCCAAGTAGAGTCCCATCCGGACACGAGACGAAGTCTTCAATCTTGTATCTTCATAGTCTAACAGTCCGGCCAATGGAGATAGTCCGGCTGTCCGGAGACCCCCTAATCCAGGACTCCCTCAATGTTCCTTTTTTATCTCCACCTCCGCTAATTTCAGCATTGAATATACCTCAGGAATGATCTTTTCCTTCCCCTGCATATTGAAGTTCATCACAAAGCTCTTGTAGCTAGGTGGGAGTGACTAAAGGATTCTGTCAACGACCGCATCATCTAGGAGATTAACTCCCAGTTGAGATAAGCGGTTGTGCAACCCAGACATTTTGAGTATGTGCTCGCTAACAGAACTATTCTCCTCCATCTTACAACTGTAGAACTTGTTAGAGACTTCATATCTCTCGACCCGGGCATGAGCTTGGAAAACCATTTTCAGCTCTTGGAACATCTCATATGCTCCGTGCTTCTCAAAACACTTTTGGAGCCCCGGTTTTAAGATGTAAAGCATGCCGCACTGAACCAGGGAGTAATCATCACTACGCGACTGCCAGGCGTTCATAACGTCTTGAGTTGCTGGGAAAACAGGTGCATCACCTAGCGGTGCTTCAAGGACATATGCTTTCTTGGCAGCTATGAGGATAATCCTCGGGTTACGGACCCAATGCGTGTAGTTGCTACCATCATCTTTCAGCTTGGTTTTCTCTAGGAACGCGTTGAAGTTGTGGGCAACAGTAACGTGGGCCATTTGATCTACAAGACATATTGCAAAGTTTTTACACTATGTTCATGATAATTAAGTTCATCTAATCAAATTATTTAATGAACTCCCACTCAGATAGACATCCCTCTAGTCATCTAAGTGATACATGATCCGAGTCAACTAGGCCGTGTCCGATTATCACGTGAGACGGACTAGTCATCATCGGTGAACATCTTCATGTTGATCGTATCTTCTATACGACTCATGTTCCACCTTTCGGTCTTCCGTGTTCCGAGGCCATGTCTGTACATGCTAGGCTCGTCAAGTCAACCTAAGTGTATTGCGTGTGTAAATCTGGCTTACACCATTGTATTCGAACGTTAGAATCTATCACGCCCGATCATCACATGGTGCTTCAAAACAATGAACCTTCGCAATGGTGCATAGTTAGGGGGAACACTTTCTTGAAATTATTGCGAGGGATCATCTTATTTAAGCTACCGTCGTTCTAAGCAAATAAGATGTAAAACATGATAAACATCACATGCAATCAAATAGTGACATGATATGGCCAATGTCATTTTGCTCCTTTTGATCTCCATCTTCGGGGCGCCATGATCATCATCGTCACCGGCATGACACCATGATCTCCATCATCGTGTCTTCATGAAGTTGTCTCACCAACTATTACTTCTACTACTATGGCTAACGGTTAGCAATAAAGTAAAGTAATTACATGGCGTTTTCATTGACACGCAGGTCATACAATAAATTAATACAACTCCTATGGCTCCTGCCGGTTGTCATGCTCATCGACATGCAAGTCGTGATTCCTATTACAAGAACATGATCAATCTCAGACATCACATATATCATTCATCACATCCTTTTGGCCATATCACATCACACGGCATATGCTGCAAGAACAAGTTAGACGTCCTCTAATTGTTGTTGCAAATTTTACGTGTCTGCTATAGGTTTCTAGCAAGAACGTTTCTTACCTACGCCAAAACCACAACGTGATATGCCAATTTCTATTTACCCTTCATAAGGACCCTTTTCATCGAATCCGATCCGACTAAAGTGGGAGAGACAGACACCCGCTAGCCACCTTATGCAACTACTGCATGTCACTCGATAGAACCTGTCTCACGTAAGTGTACGTGTAAGGTTGGTCTGGGCCGCTTCATCCCATGATGCCGCCGAATCAAGATAAGACTAGTAATGGCAAGTTAATTGACAAAATCGACGCCCACAACAACTTGTGTTCTACTCGTGCATAGAAACTACGCATAGACCTAGCTCATGATGCCACTGTTGGGGATCGTTGCAGAAATTAAAAAAATTCTACGCATCACCAAGATCAATCTATGGAGTTTACTAGCAACGAGAGGGGAGTGCATCTTCATACCTTTGAAGATCGTGATGCGGAAGTGTTACAAGAACGTGGATGAAGGAGTCATACTCGTAGCGATTCAGGACGCGGTTGATTCTGATCTAAGTGTCGAACGACGGAGCCTCCGCGTTCAACACATGTACAGCCCAGGGACGTCTCCTCCTTCTTGATCCAGCAAGGGGGAGGAGAAGTTGAGGGAGAGCTCCGGCAGCACGACGGCGTTGTGGCGGTGGATCTCGTGGTTCTCCGGCAGAGCTTCGCTAAGCGCTACGGAGGAGGAGAAGGTGTAGGAAGGGGGGACGGCTGCACCAGGAGAAGGGGTGCGGTTGACCTCCCACCCCCCCCCCCACTATTTATAGGGGGAAGGGGAGAGGGGGACGGCCCCCTATATCCATCTAGAGGGGGGCGGCGGCCCTTCGGGGGGCAGCGGCCCCCTTAGGGTTTCCAACTAGGGGGCGCCCGCCCCCTGGGGGGGCAGCGGCTCCTAGGGTTTCCAACCCTAGGCACCTTGGGCCCTTGGGGGGTGCACCAGCCCACTAAGGGGCTGGTTCCCACCCAACTACAGCCCATTAGGTCCTTCGGGGCAGGTGGACCCTCCCGGTGGACCCCTGGAACCCCTTCGGTGGTCCCGGTACAATACCGATAAACCCCGAAACCTTTCCGGTGACTGAAACCGGACTTCCCATATATAAATCTTCACCTCCGGACCATTCCAGAACTCCTCGTGATGTTCGGGATCTCATCCGGGACTCCGAACAACTTTCGGTAACCACATACAATTCCCATTGCAACTCTAGCGTCACCGAACCTTAAGTGTGCAGATCCTACGGGTTCGGGAACTATGCAGACATGACCGAGACATCTCTCCGGCCAATAACCAACAGAAGGATCTGGATACCCATGTTGGCTCCCACATGTTCCACGATGATCTCATCGGATGAACCACGATGTCAAGGATTCAATCAATCCCGTATGCGATTCCCTTTGTCTACCGGTATAGCACTTGCCCGAGATTCGATCGTCGGTATACCGATACCTTGTTCAATCTCGTTACGGCAAGTCTCTTTACTCGTTCCGTCACACATCATACCGTGACCAACCCCTTAGTCATGTTGAGCTCATTACGATGATGTCTTACCGAGTGGGCCCTGAGATACCTCTCCATCATACGGAGTGACAAATCCCAGTCTCGATTCGTGCCAACCCAACAGATACTTTTGGGGATACCCTAGTGTACCTTTATAGCCACCCAGTTACATTGTGATGTTTGGCACACCCAAAGTACCCTTATGGTATCCGGGAGCTGCACAATCTAATGGTCTAAGGAAAAGATACTTAACATTAGAAAAGCTTTAGCAGACGAACTACACGATCTTGTGCTATGCTTAGGATTGGGTCTTGTCCATCACATCATTATCCTAATGATGTGATCCCGTTATCAATGACATCCTATGTCCATGGTTAGGAAACCATAACCATCTATTGATCAACGAGCTAGTCAACTAGAGGCTCACTAGGGACATGTTGTGGTCTATGTATTCACACATGTATTATGATTTCCGGATAACACAATTATAGCATGAACAATAGAAAATTATCATGAACAAGGAAATATAATAATAACCATTTTATTATTGCCTCTAGGGCATATTTCCAACACGCCGAGGCCGCCCAAGGTCGCTGCTAGGCGCTGGAGGCCGAGCTGAAGATCCTGCGTGACGAGCGTGCTGAAGTTGCCCGTGGCCGTAAGGCGGAGGAAGAGAGGATGAAGGCCTAGGAGGACGCCGTCAAGGGTCACGACGCCGGGCTGGAGCACCTGGTGCAGGCGCAGGCCGCTGAGCGCTGTCGGCTAGAGGCACTGGAGCAAAAGGTGCAGGCTGAAAAGGCCGAACTTGATGCCAAGGCAAAGGTTTTGGCCGAGGACCACGCGGCCTTCGCGCTTCTGGAGAAGAGGTCTCGCGAGGCCCTAAAGTCGCTCTATGAGAAGGGCTTGGAGAAGCTGTTGGCCACCAATGAGGACGGCCCTGCCCAGTTGCTTCCCTACTTGGTCTAGGCGCTTGAGGAAGTCGTGCGCGGCATCGTCCCCATGGCAGAGGCAGAGGCTCGCGTCCTTTCTTCAGCCACGCTGATGCGCGTCTTTAGCCACCTCCATCGATCCTGCCGCTAGCCTTGACGAGCTGCTGGAGCCCGTGGCTGATGAACACTGCTCAGCTGCCGCCGCAGCCGTGAAAGGTCAGGTGGAAGCTCTGCTAGAGAAGTTCGACGCCTTGGCCCCCGCGCCTTTGACCGGTGGTGCAGGTGAAGGCGATGCCACCCAAGAGGGGGCACCTCTTGCAGGTGCCAGCGGTATCGAGGGATGACTGGCTTGCGGCTCCTTTCCTGTTGAAACTCCTGCAGCATGTAGCATGCCTCGTAGAGGTGTTTAAACTTGTGTTTGATATTCGGAGAACAATATGTCTTGTAATATTTGCTTTGAGATTTTGTGATTTCCTTCCCATTTGCTTTACGTTCTATGTCAGCAGAGCCCGACCCCATGCATACCTCAGCTGCCGTTAGGCCAACCGGATCACCAGGACGGTCCAAGGAGTGAGGGGCTACATGGTCAATTAGGCTCCTGAGTCGCGATGCTCAGGAGTCCCCCTTGAGGCGCAAACAGCTTGTGGAAAGGAGATGCAATGGTAGGTCTTGTGTTCTACATCGGCAGGGCCTGACCCCGCGCATACCTCAACCACCATTGGTTCGACCCGATCACCAGGACAGGCCAAGGAGTGAGGGGCTATGTGATCAGTTAGGCTCCTGAGTCGCGATGCTCAATAGTCCCCCTTGACGTTCAAACGACCTTCATACATTAGCTCTGCTTGGGAGGGCGCATGACGAACAGGTCCGAGGGACCTGGCGGGGTGGCGTACGCTTGGGAGTGACCTGAGTGCAGCCCCCGTGCCCAGCCCCTCGCGCGGCTCTCCCGAGGGAAGGCGTTGCGTTGAGGCCAGACACCAAGCCCGGAGGCTCCCTGAGGTTGATACGGCCGTGAGGCCGCCCTCAGTTGTTTATCACCAGGACGGACCATGGCACTTCCGCACTTGCACGGGCATATCCGCTCCTCGGCAGTGTCGACTACCAGCGCGGAACATGGTGCTTCCACTGGTACGTGGGAGGGGACTCCCTACTGCGGAGAGCCCCCAGGGCGTCTATAGCCCCGCCCTGACACGTGGCTTGCACGGCAGGGCTAGACGAGGTGTGTCTGGGCACTCGTGAGCCAGCGCGGGACTCACGAGGCCCTACCTCAAGGCGGGTTATGCCTGGTCTTGATTCTTGTTCGCTGTGTTGGTCCTGTGAGGTGGTCGGACAACCCACGCCGAACGAATCTCCTTAGGTTATCGCATGAGAAGGCCAAGCACCAATGGCACCAGGAGGTGACGTGAACGGGGCCAGCCCGCCGGACAGAGCTCAGTCGTTGGATTTATCAACGCTGCAGGGACGGACCCAAGCACAAACGCCGTGCCTAACCCTCTCACGCGAAGGGTCCTGAAGAAAAACAACCGGCGCACACTCCCGCTGTGGGCGACAATCAAGAAGGTGATAATCATAGATAGATTAAGCATGGAAGGCAAACTAGCTCAGGTAAATGCATGAACGATACGCGCCACTGGGTCTGGCTCGAGCGACTTGGGGATGATGCAGCCCGAGGGGCGCCCCCAGCAAGGTAAGCAAAAGACATAAAAAGGGATACATGCCACATGGACGGACCCACTTGTCCTGGGAATGATGCATCCCTGAGGGCGCTCCTAGCTAAATAAACTCAGAAAATGTCACCTGATTCTGTTGATGAAGGAGAGTTGGGGCGGCTGAAGGTACGCAGCGAAGGGGTCGCTCCTCACGAGCCACCGGGGCCCTAAGCCTCGGGAGGCTCTGGGGGTCCAGGCGGTTCCTTGAGGGCCGTCTCCATTTCCGTCAGGATGGCGTGGTGCCTGGCCTCCTGAGTAGCCAGGGCACTCCGCAGGTTGCGCTGGAAGGCAGCAGCCATGCTTGGCAGGCCGAACGGCATACAAACGTAGTTGTGAGGTGGACCTTCGCAACGCCCAACATGTGAAGGCCAGAAGCACTCCCGAGATGCGGCTCGGTTGAGCCCTGATATGTGTAGGATCGAAAGTATGTCTAGAGGGGGTGATTAGACTACTTGACCAATTAAAAATCTATCCTTTTCCCAATTTTAGTCTTTGGCAGATTTTAGCTATCTTAGCACAAGTCAAGCAATCTTAACACAATTCAAGCAAGCATGCAAAGAGTCTATGAGCAGCGGAAAGTAAAGCATGCAACTTGCAAGAATGTAAAGGGAAGGGTTTGGAGAATTCAAACGCAATTGGAGACACGGATGTTTTTGTCGTGGTTCCGATAGGTGGTGCTATCGTACATCCACGTTGATGGAGACTTCAACCCATGAAGGGTAACAGTTGCGCGAGTCCACGGAGGGCTCCACCCACGAAGGGTCCACGAAGAAGCAACCTTGTCTATCCCATCATGGCCATCGCGCACGAAGGACTTGCCTCACTAGCGGTAGATCTTCACGAAGTAGGCGATCTCCTTGCCCTTACAAACTCCTTGGTTCAACTCCACAATCTTGTCGGAGGCTCCCAAGTGACACCTAGCCAATCTAGGAGACACCACTCTCCAAGAAGTAACAAATGGTGTGTTGATGATGAACTCCTTGCTCTTGTGCTTCAAATGATTGTCTCCCCAACACTCAACTCTCTCTCACAAGATATGGATTTGGTGGAAAGAAGATTTGAGTGGAAAGCAACTTGGGGAAGGCTAGAGATCAAGATTCATATGGTGGGAATGGAATATCTTGGCCTCAACACATGAGTAGGTGGTTCTCTCTCAGAAAATGTGTATTGGAAGTGTAGGTATGTTCTGATGGCTCTCTCCACGAATGAAGAGTGGGTGGAGGGGTATATATAGCCTGCACACAGAAACTAACCGTTACACACAATTTACCAATCTCGGTGAGACTGAATTGAGAAACTCGGTCGGACCGATTTAGCAAACCTAGTGACCGTTAGGATTTTCGGTGGGACTGAGATGCAACTCGGTAGGACCGATATGGTTAGGGTTAGGGCATAACGTAATCTCGGTGTGACCGATTACACAAAGTCGGTGGGACCGATTTTGGTAATAAGCTAACCAGAGAGTTGGTCAGGTAAACTCAGTGGGACCGATTTGCTCATTTCGGTGGGACCAAAATGTTACAAAAGGGAAACACAGAGTTTACATTGCAATCTCGGTGGGACCGAAACGTTACGAAGGGAAACAGAGAGATTACAACCCCATCTCGGTGTGACCGAAATCCCTATCGGTGAGACCGATTTGCCTAGGGTTTGTGGAAGTGGCTATGACATCTGAACTCAGTGGCGCCGGATAGAAAGAATCGGTGGGGCCAAGTTTGACTTTTGGTTTAGGTCATATGTGGATGTGGGAAGGTAGTTGAGGGTTTTGGAGCATATCACTAAGCACTATGAAGCAAGAACCTCATCAAGCAACACCTCATCCCTCCTTGATATATTGGCTTTTCCTATAGACTCAATGTGATCTTGGATCACTAAAATATAAAATGTAGAGTCTTGAGCTTTGAGCTTGAGCCAATCTTTTTGTCCTTAGTATTTTGTGGGGTCCACTTTCCTCATCCATGCCATGCCATTCATTGAGCTTTTCTTGAAATATTAATCTTGGAATAATGTTAGCTCAACGATCTATATGTTGTTAAATTACCAAAACCACCCAGGGATAGTTGCACTTTCAATCTCCCCCTTTGTGGTAATTGATGACAACATATAGATCAAAGCTTCGACGAATGATAATAAGAGTGAAAAACATTGTCGCTTTGAGAAGTATGTGAAAAGCAAGAGCTCCCCCTAAATTTGTGCATAATTTATGATTTGCTTTGGACTGCAAATGCACAGAGAGTTAGGCTCATGGGTTACTTTTCCATGTCACATACATCTTGGTGGAGCGCTCAAAATGAAAATAATTAAATACATGCACTCATCACCAAGCAAAGTGAATGATCATATAGGGATAAAATGATAATGTCATCCAACAAGCATTAATGTAGCATATGATCAAACACACATGATCATCCAAGTATCACACAGACAGAAAGTATCTCAATCAAGCAAATAAAGTTCAACCACCAAAGCAAGAGAGAATAAAAAAAAGAAACACTCTCTCTCGAAGCCTATGATCTATACATTTTTCTCCCCCTTTGGCAATAAGTTACCAAAAAGTTCATAGAAAATGCATAGCACTAAATGGTCTCTCAGGCTTGGTCTTCAGGTGGTGGTGTCTGGATAACTCCAAGAACGAAGGCTTCAGTCGATATAGATGGAGCTAATGGAGTAGGTGCTGGAGCTTATGGCACTGAAGCTGTAGCTGGTGCAGATGAAGTGGCTCGGGTGTCTGTTACTGGCACTGCAGTTGACCTCTGAGATCTAGGCACTCTGGCAAATGCATCAGTGGTTGTCTTGCCCTTCCTCTCCTGCATATCATCCTGAAGTTGCTCCACAACAGACTGGATCTCAGTTACCTTCACATCCATGTCATAGAACTTCTACTCCACGATCCTTTCCAAGCTCTCCTGGTTTTGAGTCGGGGTGGCCAGCCCTTTCTCAATCCTTAGAGTGGATGCAATCAAGTATCCAAGCTGATTTTGCTTGCTCTTCAGAAGATACTGAGATGCCTCTTCCATGGTTGGCATCTTTGCAGCTTTCTCAGCCTTTGCCTTCTCCCTCTTTGCTTGAACGTGCACAGAAGATGGTTCATCCTCATTCATAACCACTTGGTTGTCCTCAAAGTCAGGATAGATAGGCATCTGCTCCTTGTCCAACAAGTATGTGCCAGTGCCCATCTTGGAGTTAATCAACTCCTGGATTTGTGGTGCATACCCACAGCTTCTCTTTTGGTCAGCAACTGTCCTCTTGATAGTTTCAACTATAAGACTCATGACCTTGAACTTTTGTGGCACATCAAATATATGTAGCAGATTGATGGAGTGGCCTCTGATCATTCTGTGATCACCAGACTTGGGCAGAAGAGTGTGCCTGAGGATCCAATTGATAGTAGGCAGTCCTGACAGCAGGTGTTTTACTGGTCTAAATTGGTGAGTCTCAAGATCTGCATCAGGAATCTCCTTGTACATGCTGGCCATGGAGTTGTGATCCTTCTTCTTCTTGGCATAGACATCCAAGTCATCTTCATTCTCCTCAGGAGCATTGATCAATTGAGCCCATTCTGCTACTGTTGACTGGTATCTAGTGCCTTCAGACATCCAGACTATCTTGCCATCTGGGTAGAAGTGAGCTGTGGAGTAGAACGGCATGATTAGCTCATCATTCCACTTTGTGAGCTTTTGAGCCACAAACTCATCAAATCCACAAGCCTTGAAACTGTCATATACTCCTGGATAGTGTTCTTCATTCTCCTTGATGTACTCCCAGTTGACCCATCTCATGTCACATACTATTGGTTTCTTGTCAAGCAACACTATCTCATAAAAATCCTGTTGTTCTTTGGTATGGAACCTGTAGTCCACAGCAGTTCTCCTTCTGGTGGCATATGGATCTGACTCTCTCCATAGCCTCAATCTTGAGTCCTTCCTGATCTTCATGTTTTTTGCTACAGGATGAGCATCATTATGATCTGGAATTTTTGGCTTTAACTTCCTCAAAACATGTGTCTCATCATCTTCTTCTTCAGCAACAGTTTCAGGCACTGGGGCCTTGTTTTTCTCAGCAGCTAGAATGTTCCTGTCACTTCTCTTTGGTGCAGTTTTGGGTTTTGGAGCAGCTGGCTTGGGAGCTTCTTTGGGCTTAGATGAAGCAGCCCCTGATCTTATGGCATCTCCCATAAGTTTCTGTGCCTTAGGTGCTGGTGCAGCATCCTCTTCCTCTTCTTCAGAGTCTTTCATGATTGAAGATCTCCCAAGCACTCTGGCAGTGGTCTTCTTGACCCTCTCTTTCCTTTTCTTTTCTGCCACAACCTGCTCTTTGGGTGCAGATCCCAAAGTCTCTTGAGTAGATGCTCTGGCTTTAGACATTGGTTGTCTTCCTGCTGGCCTCTTGGTCTTCGGACCTGGCTTAGTTGCAACAGTAGTGCTATATTCCTTTTTAACCACTTTCTTCTTGGAAGTGGTCTCATCCTCAACTTCCACATAGTCTTCATCCTCAGATTCAGAAGTTTTCTTCTTTCTGGCCCTGGTGGCAGCTTTTGGCAAGTTGTTGGGTGTGCTCCTGCTTCCATGATCTGAGCTGCTAGAGGGACTAGTGCCCTCACTCATGTGAACCTGCTCCTCTGACTTGTTCTGACTGTCACTTTGATCAGACATAATGCAATCTCTGACAGCTGACCTTGTGAATAGATTATAGATGAGGTAGAGTGGGTGAGCATCACAAAATACAGAGGTTTTTGCAAAAGAATGAATCAAAAACTTAGTTTTAGTTTTCCTCAGAAAGCATTTCAGATCAACCAATTTGTAAACTCGGTGATACCGAAGCAGCTGTTGGAACCTAAACTAGTGAACTTGGTCAGACCGAGTCACAGTTCGGTGGCACCGAGACTGCTAGGGTTTCACAAAGTCCTGAACTCGGTCACACCAATTTTCAATTCTCGGTCAGACCAAGAATCACATGTGGAATGGCCTGAGCCGAATCGGTGGTACCGAGTTCCACAACTCGGTTGGTCCGAGATGGTTTCGGCGGAAACCTAACCCTAAATTTTCAAATCATCTCTAATCTACGGAGTGTTTTTTGACTGGATAAGATAGTTTCAATCGTGGCAAGATTCATGGTGAACACAATGTGCTAGAAATCAGATAAGGATAGCACAGTGATCAAGTTCATACCCTAGTTCGGCGATGAACTCGCTACTGTGGCAACGGCGGGGATGATTCCCGTTGATGGCAGCGGAGACCAGCGGCAGGAGGCAAGTGGCGACGAGGAGGACGATCCGGAGACCCTGGAGGCAGAGCGGGCTAAGTGCGGGCGAAAGAGTTCGGAGAAAATTTCCAAAATTTTGCCCGTGGGTATATATAGCCTGACCCTGTCGGTGTGACCAATTGGAACAACTCGGTGGCACCGAGATGCATAACTGCAAGCAGTTGCTGCAACTCGGTGTGACCGAAAAGTTCAAATCGGTTGCACCGAGATTGAAAACCTAGATCGACTTAGTGATCTTGGTATGACCGAAATGGGTGAATCGGTCACACCGAAACGCACAAAAAAGTTTTGGAAGTTTAAGTCTATGACGAATCGGGGACTCCGAGTGCTCCTCACACAGAGTGGTTCGAATCTGACTTGATCAAATTTTGTGATGTAGCATGAATAGAGTTTGAGACGAGAAAAGCATAGATAGCTAGAGAAGGTTCTTAGGCATTCTTGTCCATCCACTTGGCAAGAGAAAAATAAACCAATCAACCAAAACAACAAGTGGATGTCCTTGAATGAGTAAATTATGCAACCAACATGCTCACACAATAAAATGGCAATTGAAATATGTGGCAAAGCATGCATAACGAATTCTAGCATCTATCAAGCAATTGGCGATGACCAGGTCATCTATATATGAGTATATTGACTTAGGAGTCAAATGAGAACATTTTATCATAGGTCATACTCATCGTTTAAGCACAAGTGGGGTTACCACTTTTACATAAAGCGTTGTTGTGTTCACACCATTAGAGTTGCTTTAACTCAATTGTTAGAGTAAATCCCCCCTAGATGTGAGATCCCCCCTAAGAGGGATGAACTAACCTTGGGTTTTTTCGATGATGACTTCATGTAGGTGTTGAAGATGTGGATGCTCTAAGTTGATGTAGATCATTCAGGGCTATCCTTTGGAGTGAGTTGCACTTTCAATACCTACACGGGTTAGTCCCACAAGGAACAAACAAGGATGTCCATAGACATAGAGTGATGCACACACAAGATGATGTCTATGAGAGCATTAGGTTACCTTGTCCCTTGTCTTACCAACAAGAGGGTTTGTGACTCCTTGAACTAGTGCAAGATGTGGAAGTTGATTGCACTTGTTTTTGCCAAAATGATAAGAGTGAAGTATGTTGGTGGAGTCACCCCCAAGAACTTTCTAGTTCTTCTTCTTCGGGATCCACACCATCTTGACGGGAATCCTCGGAGTTGTAGTTGTACTTGATGAAGTGGAACTTGATGAAGTCTTGGGAACCCACTTGACCAAGGCCTTAGGAGCTTCTTCAAATGCATCAATTTCCTCTTGAAGCTTGTCCTTGCCTTTTTGCTTGTGGTCTTGTGGTGGAAGATCATCTTGAGCTTGTGTCCCTATGGAAGAAGTAGGATCATACTTCTCTTGTTGACGAACAAACTTCGTCTTGGGGTATTGATCTTCTTCCCACTCAACTCCATTTGCATTGAACATTCGTTCAAAACCAATACCTTGATTCTTTCGGTGCCTTCCTTGCTTGCGTACAATTTCCTCGAATTGCTTACACCCGGCAAGGCTCTTATAAACACCTTTCTCTATGATTCCCTTCAATAAGCTATTTTCTTGCTCAAGTGTAACTTGGCTAAGAGAATCATTAGTGGAATCAAGAGAACTACTAGAAGCAAAAATATTGGATTTAGCATGATTATTGTTACTACTAGAGGAAGAATCTTTCTTGTTCTTGTTACTAGACTTGACTTGAGGCATGTAAGTGGATAAGAGTAAACGCTTGGCAATGTAAGAAGAACTTTTCTTGCGAAGATCATCATTGATTGCCTTCAAGAACTCATGCTCTTGCTCAAGGTTGAGCTTTTCAAAACGTAATTTCTCATGAGTCCTTAAAAGTTCTCGATGATCTCCTAAGATAGTTTCATGAGCTAACTTAAGAGTGTTTAGTTCTTTAGTTAGAGACTCAATCTTCTCCGTATCATTGTCATTCATTTCATCTTGATTAACATGATTAATTGACGTTTCATCATAGTATTCATCACTAGAGTTGTCAACAAGTAAATCATCATCACCTAATAAGTCATCTTCATCACTATTGAAATCAACATACTCAGGTGTGATACCATTGGACCTTTGGCCATGAAGCATCTTCCAATTCCTTCATTTGGTGAATCAAATATGTCGTAGGAGTTGGTTGACACAAGTGCTAGACCGGCAACACCTTCATCTTGAGTATATTCGGAGTCGGAGTGATAGCTTCTCTCGGAGTCATTGTATTGTAGCATCTTCAACTCTTCCGTGGTAGCTTCACGATTCGGTTCTCTCCCATCAAAGAATTCACCTTGCAAGCCAACACACACAATAGCCCAAACGGCGGGGTTATGTCCAAGAATATGCATTTTCATCTTATGCTTCCAACTAGCAAAATTAGTACCATCAAAGTAAGGACCTCTACGGTGGTAATTTCCCTCGCTAGACGCCATACTCTCCTAGGTTGTGAAACCAAGGCTATGACTTCCAAAAGCTATGAAAATCGAGGCAAATGGATACCAAAGCTCTGATACCACTTATAGGATCAAAAGTATGCTAGAGGGGGGTGATTAGACTACTTGACCAATTAAAAATCTATCCTTTTCCCCATTTTAGTGTTTGGCAAATTTTGGCTATCTTAGCACAAGTCAAGCAATCTTAACACAATTCAAGCAAGCATGCAAAGAGTCTATGAGCAGCGGAAAGTAAAGCATGCAACTTGCAAGAATGTAAAGGGAAGGGTTTCGAGAATTCAAATGCAATTGGAGACACAGATGTTTTTGTCGTGGTTCCGATAGGTGGTGCTATCGTACATCCACGTTGATGGAGACTTCAACCCATGAAGGGTAACGGTTGCGCGAGTCCACGGAGGGCTCCACCCACGAAGGGTCCACGAAGAAGCAACCTTGTCTATCCCATCATGGCCATTGCCCACGAAGGACTTGCCTCACTAGCGGTAGATCTTCACGAAGTAGGCGATCTCCGTGCCCTTACAAACTCCTTGGTTCAACTCCACAATCTTGTCGAAGGCTCCCAAGTGACACCTAGCCAATCTAGGAGACACCACTCTCCAAGAAGAAACAAATGGTGTGTTGATTATGAACTCCTTGCTCTTGTGCTTCAAATGATAGTCTCCCCAACACTCTACTCTCTCTCACAGGATATGGATTTGGTGGAAAGAAGATTTGAGTGGAAAGCAACTTGGGGAAGGCTAGAGATCAAGATTCATATGGTGGGAATGGAATATCTCGGCCTCAACACATGAGTAGGTGGTTCTCTCTCAGAAAATGTGTATTGGAAGTGTAGGTATGTTCTGATGGCTCTCTCCACGAATGAAGAGTGGGTGGAGGGGTATATATAGCCTGCACACAGAAACTAACAGTTACACACAATTTACCAATCTCGGTGAGACTGAATTGAGAAACTCGGTCGGACCAATTTAGCAAACCTAGTGACCGTTAGGATTTTCGGTGGCACTGAGATGCAACTTGGGAGGACCGATATGGTTAGGGTTAGGGCATAACGTAATCTCGGTGTGACCAATTACACAAACTCGGTGGGACCGATTTTGGTACTAAGCTAACCAGAGAGTTGGTCAGGTAAACTCGGTGGGACCGATTTGCTCATTTCGGTGGGACCGAAATGTTACAAAAGGGAAACAGAGAGTTTACATTGCAATCTCGGTGGGACCGATCGCTCATCTCGGTAGGACCAAAACGTTACGAAGGGAAACAGAGAGATTACAACCCCATCTCGGTGTGACCGAAATCCCTATCAGTGAGACGGATTTGCCTAGGGTTTGTGGCAGTGGCTATGACATCTGAACTCGGTAGCGCCGGATAGAAAGAATCGGTGGGGCCGAGTTTGACTTTTGGTTTAGGTCATATGTGGATGTGGGAAGGTAGTTGAGGGTTTTGGAGCATGTCACTAAGCACAATGAAGCAAGAACCTCATCAAGCAACACCTCATCCCTCCTTGATAGTATTGGCTTTTCCTATAGACTCAATGTGATCTTGGATCACTAAAATATAAAATGTAGAGTCTTGAGATTTGAGCTTGAGCCAATCTTTTTGTCCTTAGTATTTTGAGGGGTCCACTTTCCTCATCCATGCCATGCCATTCATTGAGCTTTTCCTGAAATATTAATCTTGGAATAATGTTAGCTCAATGAGCTATATGTTGTTAGGAATTACCAAAACCACCTAGGGATAGTTGCACTTTCAGTATGTCGATGCAGACGCGCAGCTCAACACCCTCGCCTGTGTGGGGAGCAATGCCAGGTGGGCGGCGGTCGCTGCTTATTGCTCTTGCTTCCTGAAGCTCCTGAGATACCTTGGTGATGAACTCCTGAGCATTGGGCGCTCCTTGCCCAGTGTCCTCCTGAGGGAGACGTGCCGCGAAAAACGCCTCCAAGTGGTGCCCGAGCGCCTCCCTCGTGACGTTGGCAAGGTCTGAGGCCCTCCAGAAGGGAGCCCCCGAGACCTGCCCTAGGAGGGCGTCGGGCGCGCCTTCCTATGCGTCAGAGGGAGGCGCCCCAGGTGCGGGTGCTGATCCTGACGAGGTGCCACTTGCGGCACTGCCCTCCCAAGGTCCGGCATGGAGTAGCTTCTTCTTCTTCTTGGGGACGACCTCAGGAGAGTACCGAGCTGCATTGTTTCCGGGGTCTTCGATTGACGCTGCTTGGAAGGCACACTCGAGGGAGCACATCGCATCTCTTTCTTTGTAGGGGACTGGGATGATCCCGCCGCTTCTTGGCATCTTGAGGATGTTGTAGCCATGGTGCCTCACGGCCATGAACTTGGCCAGGGCCGGATACCCGAGGATGGCATTGTATGGCAGACGGATGTGGGCGACGTCGAAGTCGATGAGCTCGATGCGTTAGTTGTCGCACTGTCCGAAGGTGACGGGGAGGCGGACCTTCCCGATCGGGGTGGTGGAGCCATCGGTCACTCCTGAGAAAGGCTTGGTGGGCTGAAGCTGATCATACGGCACTTGGACGTTGTCGAACGTGTCGACGGACGGGACGTTGAGCCCTGCGCCGCCATCGATGAGAGTCTTGGTAACTTGTACATTGCTAATGACTGGTGAGCCAAGCATCAGGAGGGCGCCGGCGGTAGCCGCGCACTTGAGCTGATCTGTCGAGCTGAACATGATGGCGCACTTGGACCATCTGAGCGGGCGCGTGGCCTCGAACTTGGGAAGGACTGCATTCACTTCACGAGAGAACTGTTTGAAGATACACTGTGAGGCTGGGGCTTGAGCTTCGCCCAAGATGCAGGCAATGGCACGCGGCTCCTGGAAGCCCCCAGCCCCCTCGTCCTGATGGTGGTCGTCATTCCTTCTTAGTGGTGGCGGTAGTGGAGGCGCTCCATGGGCCACGCCGCTCGCAGCTGGCGGAGGGCGAGGCAGCAAGAGGGACGGCGCAGGGGAGCCCCCTGCGGCGCGGACAAGCTCAGCGATGCGGTCGAGCCAGTCCTCGTAGAGGTCGTCGACGGGTCAGTAGCGCAGGAGCTCGCGCGCCATGCACAGAGCGGCCTGCGCGACCACGGGAGCGCGACGAGCGTGGGATGACGAACCGGCCGGGGTCAGCGATGGAGTGGCGGTGTGGTCGTCCCACCGCACCGAGGGGTGCGGCGAGGATGCTTGCTGCTTGTTCCCCGCCAAGCCGATGGCGGCGTTGGCGGCAGGCGATGGAGAACGACGGGGAGGCCCGCCGACGGGAGCCGTCTAAGCAATGCGGGCGGCGAGGGCACCTCGGGGCTCAGCGCGAGCGCGGCGAGCGTCCACCATGGAGACAATGAAGCAACGGGACGTAGAGCGACAGAAGGGAAGCTTCGGCGCACCCTACCTGGCGCGCCAAATGTCGAATCTTAGGTTCCGGCAAAACCCGCAAGGCTCGAACACTGGGGTGCGCGCAAAGATCTCCCCCTACGGATCCACGTCCTAGCTTCGCTAAGATCTCAACGGCTAACTCGACGAACTCGCAACACAAAGGACACCAGATTTATACTAGTTCGGGCCACCATTTTGGTGTAATACCCTACTCCAGTGTGGTGGTGGTGTATTGCCTCTTGGGCTAAGGATGAACAACACAAGGGGAAGAACAGCCTCCTGAGGCGAGGTGTTCTTGTGCTTGGTGAACTTGTGGTTGTTCGGATCTCGTCCCCTAGCTATGGTGGTGGCTATTCCTAATTATAGAGGCACTGGTCCTCTCCCCAAATATTGAGCGGGAAGGGAGCTAACAACGGCCAATTTGAAAGGGGACAGCTAGTACAGCTTATCCTGACAAAAGCAGTCTTCGCCTGCAAAAGGCTTTGGTGGTGACGCCGCCTTGGGCTCCATGGTGACATCCGTCTTGCCGTCCTGCTAGTCATGGTCTCGTTGCACTAATATGGAAACCTTTGCTTGATGCCATGGTACTCCGTGCCTGCGCTTGCTTCCTTAGCACCAAAGAGGAAACAAGTACACTGTGTGTGCTGGCGCCCGCCTGATCTTGATCGTCATGGCTCACGTCATTGAAACCTCGTGAGGTTTTTCTTGTCTTGGTCTCTCCGCCCCTCGTGAGCTAGCCTGGTGCGGCCGCTCCTGAGGGGGTCTTGTGTCGTCCGCCTCGCGAGGCTTGGCCCCTCGCGAGGGTCTTGAACGCTTGTTGGTGAAGATGGGCCGTACGGGCCCGCTTGCAGCGCCACGCCATGGGCCGCAGGCAGGCAAGTCTGGGGACCCCCATTCCTAGAACGCCGACAGGTGATATTAGAGTGTGCTAGTTGAGTAGTTGTGAATTTGAGAAATACTTGTGTTGAGGATTGCAAGTCCCGTAGCATGCACGTATGGTAACCGTTGTGTAACAAATTTGAAACATGAGGTGTTCTTTGATTGTCTACCTTATGAGTGGCGGTCGGGGACGAGCGATGGTCTTTTCCTACCAACTATACCCCTAGGAGCATGCACATAATGCTTGGTTTTTGATGACTTGTAGATTTTTGCAATAAGTACGTGAGTTCTTTATGACTAATGTTGAGTCCATGGATTATACGCACTCTCACCTTTCCATCATTGCTAGCCTCTTCGGTACCGTGCATCGCCCTTTCTCACCTTGAGAGTTGGTGCAAACTTCGCCGGTACATCTAAACCCCGTGATATGATACGCTCTGTCACACATAAACCTCCTTATATCTTCCTCAAAACAGCCACCATACCTACCTATTATGGCACTTCCATAGCCATTCCGAGATATATTGCCATGCAACTTTCTGCCATTTCATTTATGACACGCCTCATCGTTGTCATATTGCTTTGCATGATCATGTAGTTGACATCGTATTCGTGGCAAAGCCACCATGCATAATTTATCATACATGTCACTCTTGGTTCATTGCCCTTCTAGGTACACCATCAGAGGCATTAATATAGAGTCATATTTTGTTCTAGTATCAAGTTGTAACCATTGAGTTGTAAATAAATAGAAGTGTGATGATCATCATTAATAGAGCATTGTCCCAAATAAAAAAGGGGAGAAAGGCCAAATAAAAAAAGGAAGGCCCAAAAAAAGGGACAACGCTACTATCCTCTTTTTCCACACTTGTGCTTCAAAGTAGCACCATGATCTTCATTATAGAGAGTCTCTTGTTTTGTCACTTTCATATACTAGCGGGAATTTTTCATTATAGAACTTGGCTTGTATATTCCAACAATGGCCTTCCTAAAATGCCCTAGGTCTTCGTGAGCAAGCAAGTTGGATGCACACCAACTTAGTCTCTTTTGTTGAGCTTTCATGCATTTATAGCTCTAGTGCATCTGTTGCATGGCAATCGCTACTCCTTGCATTGACATCAATTGATGGGCATCTCCCTAGCCCGTTGATTAGCCGCGTCAATGTGAGACTTTATCTTTTTTGTCTTCTCCACATAACCCCTATCATTATATTCTATTCCACCCATAGTGTTATATCCATGGCTCACGCTCATGTATTGCGTGAAAGTTGAAAAAAGTTTGAGATTACTAAAGTATGAAACAATTGCTTGGCTTTTCATCGGGGTTGTGCATGATGAGAGCATTCTTGTGTGACGAAAATGGAGCATGACCAAACTATATGATTTAGTAGGGATGAACTTTCTTTTGCCATGTTATTTTGAGAAGACATGATTTCTTAGTTAGTATGCTTGAAGTATTATTATTTTTATGTCAATATTAAACTTTTGTCTTGAATCTCTCGGGTCTGAATATTCATGCCACAATAAAGAAAATTACATTGAGAATTATGCTAGGTAGCATTCCACATCAAAAATTCTGTTTTTGTCATTTACCTACTCGAGGACGAGCAGGAATTAAGCTTGGGGATGCTTGATACGTCTCCAACGTATCTATAATTTTTGATTGTTCCATGCTATTATATTCTCTGTTTTGGATGTTTAATAGGCTTTATTATACACTTTTATATTATTTTTGGGACTAACCTACTAACCCAAGGCCCAGTGCAAATTGCTGTTTTTTTGTCTATTTTAGTGTTTTGCAGAAAAGGAATATCAAACGGAATGAAACCTGCGGGAGAGAGTTATTTTTGGAACAAACGTGATCTAGGGGACTTGGAGTAGACGTCAAGAAAGAAGCAAGGTGGCCACAAGGCAGGGAGGCGCACCCCCACCCTCGTGGGCCCCTCGCAACTCCACCGACCTACTTCTTCCTCCTATATATATCCATATACCCCGAAAACATCCGGGAGCACCACAAAACCCTATTTCCACCACCGAACCTTCTGTACCCAAGAGATCCCACCTTGGGGCCTTTTTCGGAGCTCCGGCGGAGGGGGAATCAATCATGGAGGGCTTCTACATCAACATTATAGCCTCTCCAATGATGCGTGAGTAGTTTACCACAGACCTTCGGGTCCATAGTTATTGGCTAGATGGCTTCTTCTCTCTCTTTGGATCTCAATACAAAGTTCTCATCGATCTTCTTGGAGATCTATTCGATGTAACTCTTTTTGCGGTGTGTTTGTCGAGATCTAATGAATTGTGGGTGATCAAGTTTATCTATGAACAATATTTGATTCTTCTCTAAAATCTTTTATGTATGATTGGTTATCTTTGCAAGTCTCTTCGAATTGTCGGTTTGGTTTGGCCTACTAGATTGATCTTTCTTGCAATGGGAGAAGTGCTTAGCTTTGGGTTCAATCTTGCGGTGTCCTTTCCCAGTGACAGCAGGGGCAGCAAGGCACGTATTGTATTGTTGCCATCGAGGATAAAAAGATGGGGTTTATATCATATTGCTCGAGTTTATCCGTCTACATCATGTCATCTTGCCTAATGCATTACTCTGTTCTTATGAACTTAATACTCTAGATGCATGCTGGATAGCGGTCGATGTGTGGAGTAATAGTAGTAGATGCAGAATCGTTTCGGTCTACTTGTCGTGGACGTGATGCCTATATACATGATCATGCCTAGATATTCTCATAATTATGCACTTTTCTATCAATTGCTCGACAGTAATTTGTTCACCCACTGTAATACTTATGATGTCTTGAGAGAAGCCACTAGTGAAACCTATGGCCCCCAGGTCTATCTTTTATCATATAAGTTTCCAATCTATTTTACTTTGTGATCTTTACTTTCAATCTATATCATAAAAATACCAAAAATATTTATCTTATTATCTCTATCAGATCTCACTCTCGTAAGTGACCGTGAAGGGATTGACAACCCCTTTATCACGTTGGTTGCGAGGTTCTTATTTGCTTGTGTAGGTATGAGGGACTTGCGTGTAGTCTCCTATTGGATTGATACCTTGGTTCTCAAAAACAGAGGGAAATACTTACGCTACTTTGCTGCATCACCCTTTCCTCTTCAAGGAAAAACCAACGCAGTGCTCAAGAGGTTACATCGCCCACCTTGAGCGTCTTGGGGGGGACGCTGCGGTAGTGCTACCGTCGCAGTGCCTGCCGGTATCTCGTCACCGGGAGCGAGGCTTGGCGGCGGCGTTCCTCCCCCAGCACGAGGTCCATCCCCTGCATGGCATCCTGACGCGCTTCGTCGAATGCCAGGGCCCGCACCAAGCGATGCCTGACCTCGTGAGGGAGAACCGCTTCGGCTCCGTAGACGAGGAAGAACTGGGTCTCGCCTGTTGGCTTGGTGGCGATGGTGCGGATGGACCACAGCACGGACTGGAGCTTGTCGTGCCAGCCCCTACCGCAAGCCTCGAGCTTATTCTTAAAGGTCCTGGTCTTGAGGCCTCTCAAGACCTCCACGTTGGTGCGCTCGGCTTGGCCATTGCTCCTGGGGTGTGCCACTAAGGCGTAGCATATCTGCGTTCCAAGGATAGCACAACATGTCTTGAAAAGATTGCTAGTGAACTGCGAGCCATCGTCGGAGATGATGCGGTTAGGGACCTCGAACCGACTCATGAGGTCCTTGATGAACTTGACTGCGGAGCCTGCTGGGATGGTGCGAACGACTTCCACCTCCACCCACTTGGTGAACTTGTTGATGGCGACATAGAGGTAGCCATAACCCCCAGGCGCTCGAGGGAAAGGGCCCAGGATGTCCAGCCCCCAGACCGCGAACAGCCACGAGAGCGGGATAGTCTGGAGGCCCTGGGCAGGCTGGTGGATTTGCTTGGCATGGAACTGGCAGGTCTCGCAGGATCTCACCAGCTCGGTTGCGTCATTGAGTGTCGTGGGCCAATAGAACCCGCTGCGGAACACCTTGCCCACCAGGGTCCGCGATGACGAGTGATGCCCGCAATCTCCACCATGTATGTCAGCTAGCAGCTCGCCCCCTGCTTCCTAGAGATGTATCGCAAGGAAATATCATTTGGTCGCTTTCTGTATAGCTCACTATCTTGGATGCAGTACGCCGTAGCCTGCCGGGCCACGCGTTCCGCGTCCTCCTCCTTCTCCGGTAGCGTTCCTCGCCCGAGGTATGCCCTGAACTATTTGGTCCAACACCCCTCCTAAGGCTCGAGCGCGAGGAGTAGACGCGCTCCTAAGGTCAGGCCGCAAGCGGGGGCTCTGGAGGCTGGTAGCCGGGGAAGCTCCTCTTGGGGCGGTGTTGGCTCCGCAGCTGGAGGGGCCGTAGAAGGCTTGAAGAGCCACTCCTTGAAGATGCCTGGTTCCTGTGCCTGACGCTTGGACGCCCTCTTCGTGATGTCGTCGGCTTCCCTGTTCGTGCCGTGGGGCACATGTGGCAGCTCCAGACCCAAGAATTGCTTCTCCATCTTGCGTACCTCCGCGAGGTATGCCTCCTTGTGCTCGTCCTTAGGCTCGTACACCTTGTTGGAGAAGTTGACGAGGAGCTAAGAGTCACCCTTGATGGTGAGACGCTTCACCCCCAAGGCTTATGTGGCCTTGAGGCCAGCGATTAACCCCTCGTATTCCGTGATGTTGTTGGAGACCTTCTCACCCTGCTAGAAGCAGAGCTGCACGACATAGTATAGATTGTCTTGAGTAGGCGAGATGAGCACGGCGCCAGCCCCCGCGCCCTGGTGTGCAAAATCACCGTCGAAGTACATGACCCGGCCATCTGGCGCTTCACTTCCTGGCAAGAGGGATCGGTTATCGCCTGCTTCAGGTTTCGGAGCGTCAGTCCATTCTGCCACGAAGTCGGCGAGGGTGGCTCCCTTGATGACCCTGGTGGTGCTTAACTCCAGCTGAAACGCCTGTAGTTCGATGTTCCACTCGGCGACTCTTCCCGCAACATTGGGACTCCGGAGCACCCTCTCTAGCGGGTAGGCTGAGACGACCTTAATTGGGTGACCTTCGAAGTAATGACGCAGCCTGCATGAGGCCACTAGGAGTGCAAGCAGAAGCTTCTGTGGCATGGGGTATCGTGCCCTTGCGTCCCATACTACCGTGTTGATGATGTAAATTCGATGCTCGACGAGGGCACAAGCGTCGATGGGGCCCAAGGCCTCCGGGGGTTGGGACACCTCCTAAGGTGGAGGGACCTCAGGAGCTTGGTCTCCCATCTGGACCTCCGCTGGCCCAAGAGCTCCGCCTTGTGGGCCCTGATCTTTCGCTGGCGTTGTTGCGGCTCTAGTGGCGCCGTCCTGGTGCCACCTCACCCCTGCTGAAGGTGTGGCACTGCGCGGCGGGCTCTTGACCTGGCGCTCCTCCCAAACAGCCACCAGCGCCGCGCTGGCGGAGTGAGGCGTGGCGGCCAGATAGAGCACCAGGGGCTCAAGGGAACGAGGCGCTACCATCACTGGTGGGTGATGTCTACTACACAACCTTCTTCTTGTAGACGTTCTTGGGCCTCCAAGTGCAGAGGTTTGTAGGATAGTAGCAAATTTCCCTCAAGTGGATGACCTAAGGTTTATCAATCCGTGGGAGGCGAAGGATGAAGATGGTCTCTCTCAAACAACCCTGCAACCAAATAACAAAGAGTCTGTTGTGTCCCCAACACACCCAATACAATGGTAAATTGTATAGGTGCACCAGTTCGGCGAAGAGATGGTGATACAAGTGCAATATGGATGGTAGATAAAGGTTTTTGTAATCTGAAAATATAAAAACAGCAAGGTAACTAATGATAAATGTGAGCACAAACGGTATTGCAATGCGTTGAAACAAGGCCTAGGGTTCATACTTTCACTAGTGCAAGTCCTCTCAACAATAATAACATAAATGGATCATATAACTATCCCTCAACATGCAATAAAGAGTCACTCCAAAGTCACTAATAGCGGAGAACAAACGAAGAGATTATGGTATGGTATGAAACCACCTCAAAGTTATTCTTTCTGGTCGATCTATTCAAGAGTCTGTAGTAAAATAACATGAAGCTATTCTTTCCGTTCAATCTATCATAGAGTTCGTACTAGAATAACACCTTAAGACACAAATCAACCAAAAACCTAATGTCACCTAGATACTCCAATGTCACCTCAAGTATCCGTGGGTATGATTATACGATATGCATCACACAATCTTAGATTCATCTATTCAACCAACACAAAGAACTTCAAAGAGTGCCCCAAAGTTTCTACCAAAGAGTCAAGACGAAAACGTGTGCCAACCCCTATGCATAAGTTCACAAGGTCACGGAACTCGCAGTTGATCACCAAAACATACATCAAGTGAATCACATGATATCCCATTGTCACCACAGATAAGCACATGCAAGACATACATCAAGTGTTCTCAAATCCTTAAAGACTCAATCCGATAAGACAACTTCAAAGGGAAAACTCAATTCATCACAAGAGAGTAGAGGAGGAGAAACATCATAAGATCCAACTATAATAGCAAAGCTCGCGATACATCAAGATCGTGCCGACTCAAGAACACGAGATAGAGAGAGAGAGAGAGAGATCAAACACATAGCTACTAGTACATACCCTCAGCCTCGAGGGTGAACGACTCCATCCTCGTCATGGAGAGCGTCGGGATGATGAAGATGGCCACCGGAGAGGGATTCCTCTCTTCGGCAGGGTGCCGGAACGAGTCTAGATTGGTTTTCGGTGGCTACTGTGGCTTCTGGCGGCAGAACTCCTAATCTAGGTTTCTTTCTGGAAGTTTTGGGTTATATAAGAGGTGTTGGAGTCGGGGACAAGTCAGGGGGGTTCCCGAGGCGGCCACGAGGTAGGGGGCGCGCCCCCCACCCTCGTGCTGGCCTCGGGACTCTTCTGGCTCACCTCCGGTACTCCGTGGGCTTCTTCTGGTCCAAAAATGATCTCCGTGAAGTTTCAGGTCAACTGGACTCCGTCTGATTTTCCTTTTCTGTGACACTTGAAAACAAGGAAAAAAGAAAAACTGGCACTTGGCTCTAGGTTAATAGGTTAGTCCCAAAAATCATATGAAATAGCATATTAATGCATATAAAACATCTAAGGTTTATAATATAATAGCATGGAACAATAAAAAATTCTAGATACATTGGAGACGTATCAGTGGGCTGGTCAAGTATCTCTTGAGGTCTTGAAACGCCAGGTCGGCCTCTGGGGTCCACTCGAACGGGCCCTTCTTCTTCATCGGCTTGAAGAACAGTAGGGCGCGCTCCCCTAGCTTGGAGATAAAGCGCCACAGCAAGGTCACGCACCCCGCGAGCTTTTGCATGTCCTTGAGGGTTTGTGGCAGGCTCATATCTTCTATCACCTTGACCTTCTCCGGATTCGCCTCGATCCCCCTGTGTGATACGAGGAAACCCAACAGCTTGCTGGAGGGGACGCCGAACACACACTTCTCCGGATTGAGCCACAGGTCCACCTGGCGTAGGCTGGTGAAAGTCTCCTCCAGGTCTTGAATGAGCGTCCTCGCCACCCGAGACTTTACCACGATGTCGTCGACGTAGGCCTCAGCGTTCCTCCCGAGCTACTGGCCCAGGGCGATGTGCATCAGTCACTGAAAAGTCGCCCCGGCATTGCGCATCAGTCGCTGAAAAGTCGCCAAGGCGTTGCACAGTCCGAACGGCATGCAGGTGTAGCAGTATACCCCACATGGGGTCAGGAAGGCCGTCTTCTCCACGTCCTCCACCGCCATCTTGATCTGGTGATAACCCGAGAAAGCATCTATAAAACACAGCATCTCGCACTCGGCGGTGGAGTCGACGATCTGGTCGATGCGCGGAAGAGGGAACGGGTCTTGAGGGCAGGCTTTGTTGAGGTTGGTGAAGTCGACGCACATGCATTCCTTCCCGCCTTTCTTGGGCACGACGACGGGGTTCGCTAGCCACTCTGGGTACCGGACCTCGCAGATGACACCCGCCGCTTGTAGCTTGCGGGTTTCCTGTACGATGAAGGATTGCTTCTCCGTGGACTGTCATCGCGCCTTCTGCTTCACAGGGTGCACATTGGGGCACACCCTCAAGTGATGCTTGATTGCCCCCCTTGGGACCCCCACCAGTTGCTTGGTCTCCCAGGCGAATACCTCCTTGTTCGCGCACAGGAACTTCACCAGTGCCTTTTCTTGGTTAAGGTCGAGCTTGGCGCCTATGGTGAAGGTGGCTCCCGAGGCCCCGTCCTCCTCGACCAACACTTGCTTTGTTTCGGTCCGGTCTTGAGTGAACAACTGCTTCTTTTTTGGTGGCATAGCCCCCTTAGCCCCCGGGGCGGCTCCGTCAGCCGGGCACGCTACCGCGGCTGCCCTGAAGACGAGCTTGAGAGCCGTCAGGGCTCCCTTGGTGTCCCCGGCCACGGTAAGAACATCACTGCTCCGCGGCATCTTCATGAGGTTGTAGGCTGGGTGGGTCGCTGCCATGAACTGAGCTAGGGCAGGGTACCCGAGGATGGCGTTGTAAGGGAGGCTAATCCGAGCGATGTCAAAGTCGATCAGCTCGGTGCGGTAGTTGTCGCGGGTGCCGAAGGTGACCGGGAGGCGTATTTGCCCTAGGGGGCTGGTGGAGCCGATGCCGACTCTGGAGAAATGCTTGGTGGGGCGGAGCCGGCCGTATGGTACGTGAAGCAAACCAAAAGCTTCCTTGGAGAGCATGTTGAGGCCAGCTCCACCATCGATGAGGGTCTTATCACACCTACGTTGCAGATGGTGGGTGTGCAGAGCATCGGCAGCGCGCCCAAGTGAGCAGTGGTCGCGTGGTGATCCCTCGAGTCTAAGGTGAGGTCGGCCTTGGGCACCGCCCATCCTGGAGGGGCTCCCTGTTGCGCAAAGGCGGCGCCAATCTGGCGGAAGAACTGCTTGGCGTGGCGGTCGAAGGGCGGTGCCTGTGAGCCGCCGAGGAGGGCCGCAACGGCGAGTGGCACTGGCGCCATGAAACGTGCATTGAAAAGGCCGCGTAGCTCCCCCCAAGAAACCACAGAAGATCCTGGCAGGCCGAGCAGCCAGGCACGCGGTGCGCCAGCGAGGGCCATGGGGAACTAGTTGGCCATGACCTTGTCGTTGCCTCTAGCTTCCAGAACAGCCTCCTCGTACGCTCGTAGGAAGGCCGATGGATCTGTCGTGCCATCATAGCGAGGCGGCATCTCTGGCTTGAACTTGCGTGGCCACCGCACTTGCCGCAGAGCGAGGGTGAAGGCCCGGATGCTCGCGGCGCATCGCGGGTGCCCGCTGTCGGTGTCAAAACCGGCGGATCTCGGGTAGGGGGTCCCAAACTGTGCGTCTAGGCCGGATGGTAACAGGAGGCAAGGAACATGATGTTTTACCCAGGTTCGGGCCCTCTTGATGGAGGTAAAACCCTACGTCCTTCTTGATTAATATTGATGATATGGGTAGTACAAGAGTAGATCTACCACGAGATCAAGGAGGCTAAACCCTAGAAGCTAGCCTATGGTATGATTGTTGTATATGATCTATCGACTAGCCTGGCCCTGGTTTATATAATGCACCAGAGGCCTAGGTTAACAAGAGTCCTAGCCGAATACGCCGGTGGGGAGAAGTCCTTGTCTTGATCGCCAAGTCTTGTGGAATCTTCCTTGTATGCGGCAGCTGTCCGAACTGGCCCATGAGTATACGGCCACGGGGGTCCTCGGCCCAATCTATCAGATCAGGAGATGACGTGTTGAGTACCCCCTAGTCCTGGACACCGTCAGTAGCCCCCTGAAACGGTCTTCAAGTTAGGGACGCTCCTCGGTTCTTCCGAACTGTTCTCCATCTTCGTCGGTCTTGAAAACTGGTTCAACAAATCTTCTTATCTTCGATCTTGAGGATCGCCGAAATGCATTCTACGAGTTTATACGTCGGGTATTCCGAGGAGCCCCTTTAAGTTTCCGGCCTTTATCAATGCCTTATTATTTTTATGCCACACCTCGGGTTTGAAGTTGTTCCCGGGAGGCAGTGTCCTCTTGCGTCCGAGCTCAAACGCCGGACTGTATTTGAGGTATCTTTTGCAGCCGAGCACCAATGCCGGACCGCTTCCCAGCTCTAACGCCGGAATGTATCCGAGCTCCAACGCCAGACTGTATCCGAGCTCCAACGCCGGACTATATCTGAGGTGTCATATCACCTTGGTTCAAAAAAGTTTGAAGGAGTTTAGCCGAGCTTAATGCCGGAAATGCCCTCTATGGAGCCAGCCACTAGCGCCCGAGCTTTATGCCAGACTACTTCCGAGGTGGTGCACCACCCCGAATGTGGGCCGATTTTTGTGAATATTTTTTATTGGTGCAATTTATTCTCTGCCGAGATATATAGCCAGTAGCCCTCAAGGTGTGTATCGGTAAAACCCGAGATGCACCTGAAGGATGACGTAAGACCGCAGATCCTAGTAGCCGCTGAGAGTCATGTTGATTTGCAAAATCGGCCTGAGGATCAAGTCTAAGCTCGGCAGAATACTTCAGGACACTAAAAGCGGCATGCTCAGTCCTCGAGACTCAGGTTGGGTGCGGCCTACCAACCTGAGGATCAAAATCTCCTCAGAAACTATATCGCACATAATTTTTTTTGCATTGGACAAGAAATGCAGTAGCCCCCGAGACACTGGTCGGGTGGCAACACCAGATTAGGGGATCGATGTGCCCCTTTAATATTTGTAAATAATAAGCCCGAAGCCCAGTAGCGCCCGAGCCTTAATGCGGGCACGGGTGGCCGAATTAAGGATCAATATCCATAGTAAAATCACAAATTATGTGTAATGACTCTATGTATCCAAGTACTTTACGTCATTAATGCTCAGATCCGCATTGTACAAAACTTTGTTGACCGACCATCGGCTTCCATCTCCTCGGCCAGCAGCCGAGGAGTGTTTGTCCTACTTTATAAAACCTTTATGAGGGCAAAGATTTACAACAAATAAGGCAATCTGGCCATACGGTTTTATAAACAAAGGTACGCAGAGAGTTATATTACTGTTTAACAGAAGAATGTCTTCCAAAGAAAATAGTCCCGCTATCGGTTACTTTCTTTGGGTTATCATGCTAAGCATGATCATTAAACCTCAGCTCTAATGTAAGAGCAAAATATCAAGGATTTAGTTTGGGAGGCCAGTTAATAGCCCCCGGTAGTGTTCGGCGACAGTCGGGATCAAGCCGTAAACACTTCAGCCAATGTTATGAACGGCCCGTCATTTAACATAGTCGTCGGATCGCTGACCAGTTTACGCTTATTGTGACAGTCAATTTTTGGCTTTCTCCACTGAGGTGCTTAACCATGTGAGCTGGAAGCACAATCGCAGTGGTTCTCCCTTTGCACGCCTAGCCGAACAAAACGGAACGTAGGAAGCAAGTGCAGGAGCCGGGCAACCCAACCATTGATCGAAGACACAATTCGAAACCGATGCATATATAGCAATATCTAAGAATGTTTTTGCCGAATCCCTAAAGGTGTCCGGCGTTCCACTGCGAGATTAATGCTGGAAAAGCACAAATAGTTTAAAAGTTCCAAAAAGCTTGGAAAACCAAGAAACGTCAGTAAAAACATGACGTCCGAACAAGATCAAGTGTTCGGTGCTAATCTGAAAATTGGTCTTAAAAAAAGGAAGTGCTTCTGTCGTGCTTTAACATGATACATCCTATCTCAAGACTTCAAGCGGGTCAGCCTACGGCTTCAACCTCCTATCCCGAGGGCGGAGTACTTCTCATTAGGCCAGTTTAGCAAACAAAACTCTAGTGGCTTTGAGAGAGAAATTAGGCTCCCCGGCTAGTGACCGCACACTCGCGTCGAAAAAAGGAGTGATAAATAATAATAAAACTTTGCAACGACTAAGAAGAAGAACACTTATTATAAAACAGCTCAAATAAACTTAAGAGCCCCCAAGTGACTTGGGTAGAAGAATGATTGCATGTACCGAAGTACTTATATCATATCTATGTTCAACCGAACTTTAAACGCGTCTTAACCGACCGTCGGCTTCTCCCTCTTCGGTAAAGACCGAAAAGTGTTATGTACTCCATCGGTCGAGAATATCGACGGTGTTTCCAATAACCAGGCAATTAGGCCATAAGGCTGTAACAGACAAAGCGCGCTCAGGGAACTTATGCTATATTACCGTGAAGCGTAAGAAGCATCTTCGAAGAAAATATTACCCCCACCGATACCTTTCTTCGGTGCTCATTGTTATTATGAGACTTGTGCAATAGATTTTTTGTACTCATGAGTTCCGTTGTGTGCCGACCATCATTGAAAACTATAAGAGCGCTAGCTTTCGGCTTCACCCAGTCTGAGGTCCGGCTTGGGCGACCCGATCGTGACAATCGCAGAGGTGCTCCCTTTACTCCCTAGCCGAACAATCGGGAACGTAGGGGTAAACACAGGAGCGAGGCAACCCAGCTTGCAAATCGCTTAAGTCAATATGGTGCATATTGTGGCGTAATACGCGAACAAGGAACGAAGCCGTACAAGTATAATCATATACAAGTAAAAAAGCTTCATAAAGGAAGCCCCCAAGTAAATAGGGTATTTGAATTTATGCGTCACAAACAAAGTTTGGACAAGGAAATTTTTTACAAGCAACTTTTTTCCAAAAAAGTATAATGCTTGGTCGAACCGAACACAAGTTAGAAATTAAAGCTTTGAGCATGAAAGTGACTTAGCTGATTAATGTGTTCGGTATTGATGACGCGGTCCGAGCTTGATGCGGGGCAAGGTTCCATCCCCCAAGCCGGTCCGGAGGTGGCAGAGCGGAGAGCTCGACACGCCGAAGTGGTGACATAGCACGGTCAATGCAGACCGGCAGAGTGATGCCGAAGTCCCCGGATCATTTTCCTGTGCACAAAAAGTAGTGCAAACCGGAGATAATAGTGATAATAATAATTAAAAAAATTGTTTCATAATAAATAATTTATGCAAAGTGAGTAATAAAAGAAATATGGCCTAGCGTCGAAGTCAATGTCGACGCAGGGCGTCGGCGTGATGCAGTAAAGGCGTGGCAAAGCCTGAATTCACAGGTCGGTCCGAGTTCCGGATGCGGCGTTCGCCGGACTATGTACGGAAACTGACCGAACCACCAAGCGACCATCATTAATGCGGCCATCATTTGATAGACCTATGTACAGATGATGGACAAACCAGAGTAATAATTCCTTGGGAAAAATAAACCCAAACAAGCAAAAAATACCAGGATTGATAGAACCTGGTTTATTTGTTGTAGCAATCCGAAGAAAGGTGATTCCCAAAATTGGGACCCGATAAGGTTGGCTCGCCGAGGCAAAGCCCTCGGTCTAGCTAACATGACGGAGTTGGTCGGCTAGTGACGCCGAAGTTTCCGGAGTAGGTTGATGAAGAGAGGGCGAAGCCCCTGGTCCAGCCGAGATATCGAAGCCTCGATGTCAGCCGATGAGTCGAAGTAGGTCGGCGTGACAGACACCAGCTTGAAGAAGCAATAGTGCGGCCCTGCCGATGCAGGTCGTGACGTGGTCGATGCCGGCTTGATGAAGTGACCGTGCGGAGATGCCGGTATGCCCACTCCGTGTAATCCGTGGGGCGGCGATGTTGGTGATGATTTTTCCTTCGCGATGCCGAATTCTTGTTAGGCTTGCCGAGATGATGATCCGAAGAAATTGAGCTTGGCTCAATAAAGTGACAGCATGTCTAGCGCAGGTCGGCAGCCGTAGAGCAACGTTATCAGGCTGGTTTGACACCAACGTGATGGTGAAGATCATATTGAAAAAGACTTCAAAATTAGCGGGACGCGTTTGGGAACAAAACACAATACCCCATACAAAACTTCCTTCAAAAAGGATGTCCAAAATCCCGTTCATAAAAAAGATGAATTTGGGTCGGATTCGTTCTCGCGCAGAAAACAGATCTGAAAAGTGATGCATTAATCGGAAGGTTCCCGGAGTTTGGACGGTCGGATCGAGCTGAAATTTTGAGGGGTGGTAGATATAGTAATTCCGCAGCCGATCAACGGTTGGATCTTTCAAAGGACATCCGAGCTAGAAGCTGGACATCACTCCCTAAACTCGTCCAGATTCCCATCCAGATTTGACAGGGCGCCGGTATATTATAGATTGCCGGAGATTCCTCCATCGGAACTCGACGAAATTTTGCATGGTCTTTGAAGACTCAATTCCACACAATTCCACTGAAGGGATCGTCAAAGCGATGCTCTAAGAGTTGGTGGCAGCGGATACAAGTTCGCTGTTTGGATAAACAGCACGGTCGCTTGAGGGCAATGTTGACGTTGAGCCCGCGAGCTCCATAGATGATTCCTCCGTGATCTTGATAGAGATCGGAGTTGATGTTTGATGAAGGCCCTCGTCCGAACATGGTGATCCGAACACGGGGCGCAATTCTTGGTGAGCCAAGGTGACCAGTCGAGCTGGTGACGAAGATGCCGAAGTTGCAGTTGATCTGCAGGCGAGCCATCGATCCTTTTGTCGATCACACAGTGGAACTCTCAATGAAAGCACCAATGTCGGTGTCAAAACCGGCGGATCTCGGGTAGGGGATCCCGAACTGTGTGTCTAGGCCGAATGGTAACGGGAGGCAAGGAACACGATGTTTTACCCAGGTTCGGGCCCTCTTGATGGAGGTAAAACTCTACGTCCTGCTTGATTAATATTGATGATATGGGTAGTACAAGAGTAGATCTACCACGAGATCAAGGAGGCTAAACCCTAGAAGCTAGCCTATGGTATGATTGTTGTATATGATCTATCGACTAGCCTGGCCCTGGTTTATATAATGCACCAGAGGCCTAGGTTAACAAGAGTCCTAGCCGAATACGCCGGTGGGGAGAAGTCCTTGTCTTGATCGCCAAGTCTTGTGGAATCTTCCTTGTATGCGGCAGCTATCCGAACTGGACCATGAGTATACGGCCACGGGGGTCCTTGGCCCAATCTATCAGATCGGGAGATGACGTGTTGAGTACCCCCTAGTCCTAGACACCGTCACCCGCTGACCTAATCAAAGGAGTGGCGTCTGTCATGGGAGCGGGACGAAGCAGGCGGAGAGGCGAAGCTTCAGCGCACCCCTACCTGGCGTGCCAAATGTCGGATTTTGGGTTCCGGCAAACCCTTGAGGTTCGAACACTGGGGTGCGCAAGAAGAACTCTCTCTCTCTCTCTCTCTCTCTCTCTCTCTCTCTCTCTCTCTCTCTCTCTCTCTCTCTCTAGCTCGCTCGCACAACGATCTCAAGGCCTAGCTCGATGAACCCAAGGAACAAGAGACACGAGGGTTTATACTAGTTTGGGCCACCGTTGTGGTGTAATACCCTACTTCAGTGTGGTGCAATGGATTGCCTTGAGGGCTAGGGATGAACTAGTACAATGGATGAACAGCCTCCTGAGTAGAGGTGTTCTTGAGCTCGATGAGTTGGTGTGTGTGAGGATGGTCCGAATGATCCGTCCCTTGCTATGATGGTGGCTAGCCCTATTTATAGAGGCCCTGGTCCTCTTCCCAAATGTGTAGGCGGGAAGGGATCCAACAACGGCCAAGTTTGAAGGGGGACAACTAGTACAGGCTATCCTGACAAAAGGTGGTGGGTAACCCACAAGTATAGGGGATCGCAACAGTTTTCGAGGATAGAGTATTCAACCCAAATTTATAGATTCGACACAAGGGGAGCCAAAGAATATTTGAAGGTATTAGCAGCTGAGTTGTTAATTCAACCACACCTGGAGATTAATTATCTGCAGCAAAGTGATCGGTAGCAAAGTAGTTTGATAGTTTTGATAATAGTGACAGCAGCAACGGCAACAGTAACAGTGATAGTAGTAATTTGTAGCAAGTGTAACAGTGATGATAGAAGTAGTAACTTAGCAGAAACAATATAAGATAAATTCGTAGGCATTGGATTGGTGACTTGTTGGATGATATTCATCATGAGACAGTTATAACCTAGGGTGATACGGCACTAGCTCCAGTTCATCGATATAATGTAGGCATGTACTCCGTAAATAGTCATACGTGCTTTATTAAAAGAACTTGCATGACATCTTTTGTCCTACCCTCCCGTGGCAGTGGGGTCCATATTGGAAACTAAGGGATATTAAGGCCTCCTTTTAATAAAGAACCGGAACAAAGCATTAACTCATAGTGAATACATGAACTCCTCAAACTACGGTCATCATCAGGAGTGGGCCCGGTTGTTGTCACTCCGGGGTTGCCGGATCATAACCGTAGTAGGTGACTATAACTTGCAAGATCGGATCTAAAACATGTATATAATTATGATAACATAAACTGTTCAGATCTGAAATCATGGCACCTGGGCCCAAAGTGGCAAGCATTAAGCATGGCAAAGTCATAGCAACATCTATCTAAGAACAAAGTGGATACTAGGGATCGGGCCCTAACAAAACTAACTCAATTACATGATGAATCTCATCCAACTCCTCACGGACCAGCGAGCCTACGAAGGAATTACTCCCGGTGGGGAGGCTCATGGAATTGGCGATGGAGATTGGTTGGTGATGATGAAGAACGAAGATCCCACTCTCCGGAGCCCCAAGTGGACTCCAGATCTACCCTCCCGAGGAAGAACAGGGCTTGGCGGCGGCTCCGTCTCGTGGATCGCGATAATTCTTTCTCCCTGATATTTTTTCTGGAATCATGTGATTTTATAGTATCATGGGGGTCGTCAGCAGGGCCACCAGGTGGGTACAACCCACCTGGGAGCGCCAGGAGAGGGGGCGCGCCCTAGAGGGTTGTGCCCACCCAGGGGGCCCTCTTTGGTGGATCTTGGCTCCAGTAATTCTTATTATTGATATAAAAAATCCTCAAAAAGTTTCGTTCCATTCCGAGAACTTCTATTTCTGCACAAAAACAACACCATGGTAGTTCTGCTGAAAACAGCATCAATCCGGGGTTAGTTTCATTCAAATCATGCAAATTAGAGTCCAAAACAAGAGGAAAAGCGTGAGAAAAAGTAGATACGTTGGAGACGTATCAACTCCCCCAAGCTTAAACCTTTGCTTGTCCTCAAGCAATTTAGTTGATAAACTGAAAGTGAGAAAGAAAAACTTTTACGAACTCTTTTGCTCTTGTTTGCATAAATAAGCTTAAACAGTACCCAGGTTTTCAGCCAACATTATAACTAACCATGTCAACAATAACTCTTAAAGATTATAATGATTCATATCAATGACATAACCAGCTAGCAAGCAATAATAAGATATCTCCAACGGCAACACGTTGTCAAAACAACCATGATATAATATGACAATAATGGTATCTCGCTAGCCCTTTCTGAGAGCGCAAAACATAAATGCAGAGCACCTCCAAAGTTCAAGCAATGACTAAACATTGTAATTCATGGTAGAAAAGATCCAGTCATGATGCACCCAACATTAGCTACACACAATGCATAAATCATGACTGTTGTGCTCTACTCCGTTTCTGGCGCTTGTTTTTTAGAGGGTGATGACACAACATAAATGTAAATAAAAAGCCCCTTCGCAGAGGGAAGCAGTGATTTGCAGAGGTGCTAGAGCTCAGTTTTTAAAACAGAAGTAAATGATATTTTGAGACATGCACCCTTCTCATTCACTTCACGACCATCAGTTATCAACATCTTCCATGCTAAGCAAGCTAGTGGCGGTTCCCAAGTGGTAAAAGTAAAGGTTTTGACTCCATTGGGAGTTTTTGTTTAATTATTTCAGAGATGAACTCTTTTTCGTGTTTGCAGTTTGGGACTGGGCATCCCTATTACCGCTCATTTTCTCGTGCGATGGCTAGTGAATAAATACTCGACCTGAGAATAACCCGCTTAGCACGGAAGATATCGACCACCTCCTATCATTCCACGAATGATCCAGGCACACAAAACGGATAATTTTTTAGAAGTTTTTAGAGGTGGCACATGCAAATTTACTTAGGACGGCAGGGTAATACCGCATATAGGTAGGTATGGTGGACTCATCTAGAATAACTTTGGGTTCAAGGTTTTTGATGTACAAGAAGAATTCCCACTTAGTACAGGCGAAGTCTAGCAATTAAGATTGAGAAGCAGCCAGCTAGAGAGCAACAACGATCATGACTAGGCATTATGCATAAGCAACATTGGACACTAGCATGGGTAGGATATGAACACCATGAACATAAACATTATAGAGGCTATGTTGGTTTTGATTCAACTACATGCATGAACATGTACCAAGTCAAGCCACTCGAACATTCGGAGGAGGATACCATATCATCATACTACATCACAATCATTTTAACGCTATGTTGATATCCAAGATAAATCATTATTAACTCCCAGCTACTTATGCATGGCATGAGAAACTATAATCTTTAATTGTCATTGCAAGCATGTTTAATCATAATGGGCTGAAGCCTGGATACTAGGTTAAACATATTTACACAAATAGAACAAGTCGAGTTCATACCAGTTTCTCTTTGCCACGACCAGTTCATCGAATGTCATCATTATTGCCTTTCACTTGCATGACCGAATGATATGAAAATAATAATAGTGCAAGAGTGCCATGGACTAAGTTGGAATCTGCAAAACATTTTATTCAACAGGAGAAGACAAGGTAAATGGGCTCTTTATTAGTTTAACAATTATTCATATGAGAGCCACTCAACATTTTCATCGTGGTCTTCTCCTTGGTACAACTCAAATAAAAAGGAAAGAAATTCAGAGAAATGCACTGAAATATTTTTGGAGTTTTTGGTTTTCTTTAGCAAGCAAATAAAAGGGAAAAGCAAAAACAATAAAAACTATTTACACGGGAAAGCTCCCAACAAGCAAAAGAAGAACAAGGAAATCTTTTTGGATTTCCTTTTTAGTACTACTACTAAGCATGCATAGAAAGTAAATTAACTACAACTAATTTTTTTGGTTTTTCTAAAGTTTTTCAAACACACAAGAAGAAAACAAGAAAATAAATCTAACTTGGTAGTCGATCAATAGCCATGAATGTAAAGTCGGTGAAGTCGGTGAGAGACACAACTACAATGAAAAAGTGTGAACACCGACAAATGGAATAAATAGACATGAATGTAAAGTCGGTGAGAGACACGTACTCCCCCAAGCTTAGGCTTTTAGCCTAACTTGGTATTCAATCAGTATCCTGGATAATAGTCGGCGTGGTAGCTCACGGAGGCTCTCAGTGCAGATGCCTCAGCACACCGTGTCGCCGCAACTGCTGCGTTATGAGCTCGAGCCTTGCTCTCAAGGACAAAATATCTTTCCTTGCTGTGATAATCAAAGAGAGCAGGCGCAGGCAAATATGTGTCCACAACATGTGATTGGTTAAACAACAAATTATAAGTGAAGTTATCAGCCCTTCCCTTGATAATTTAATGATCTTTCAAAGCATCAAAGTCTAAATACCGAGTGGGTAGGATAGGATCAAAGGGCAAAGGTGAGACACCTAGCCCTCGTGCTAGACGTGTGGCATAAATTCCACCATAGAACAAGCCACTTTTAGCATTGTGCCGAAGTCTGTGTGCAACAATCGCTCCAAGGTTATAATTCCTTTCACCAGTGAGAGCTGTGTGAAGGAGGCTCAAATCTGGCGCACAAAGTATGCTACAGTCTTTCTTGCCTACTATACATATCCCGTTAAATAATGCAAAATACTGAGTTGCGGGAAAATGAATGCTCTTTATTCTTCCTTGTCTCACTCCCCTATTTTCACCATATAGCAAAGGCTAGTCAAGAAAGACTCGTACTCAACCGTTGGTGGCTCATCAAGTGAACCCCAAAATGGCAGTTTGCAATGGTAAGCAAAATTCTCCAGTGGGATAGTATAAGGATTATCATAAAGCATAAATGACACCCTAGACTCACATGGAAAATATTTAAATCCTTGACAAATGATTCAGTGAGAAGTTGGTGTTGTGCGCACTTATCTGATAGGCAGGGACCGAGGCCGGGATTGTGAACATGTTTCTCAAATTCCTCCTTAATGCCCACACGCACCATATATTCATCGCTAGGCCATAAACATGTCTTGGTGGCGACATCTCGCGTGGAACTTTCACTTGGTTCAACATAAGACCGACGGGCGAAACTGTCACTAGAAGATGCCCCCGAGGATCGTCTACTCAAAGAACTCCTTCCAAATAGGTTCATCATGTCCGCGTACAATTTTCTGAAAATACAAATTTTGGAGTGACAAAAATTTGTCAACAAAACTTTGTAAGATTGATAGCAACTACTCATAGGGATACATAGAGGCCATAGCAAGCATTCAAATAACTTAGAACACTAAGAATTCAATATGCAATCACATCTACAACAGCACCAAGAGTAGCTAATTATTCAAAGTATAAACCACTAAAACAAAAACTAATTGGACAAATGATGGAGTCACATACCAAGCAACAATCCCCCGAGACAGTTTCGGAAACGGAGCTTCGAGCAAAGAGGTCGAAATCCGCGGGTTTGAGCTCAAGAACACGGGAGAGAGCAATGGGGATTTTTTCTAGAGGTAAGTTATGATGTGGTAAGTGAGGGGGGCCATGTGGGGAGCACAACCCACCAGGGCGCGCCTGGGGGCTCTGTCACGCCCAGGTGGGTTGTGCCCACCTGGTGCACCTCCATCTGGTAATTTTGGCACCAAAAATTCTCAAATATTCAGAAAAAAATTGTATTAAATATTTTCAGGGCATTCTAAGAACTTCTATTTTTGGGTCATTTTTTTATTCCACGAGAAATTCAGAAAACAAACAAAACATGGCATTTATTTTATTTAACTAATAAAAATAGAGAATAAAAAGTAGGGACGGAAGGCAGTGCTTACTAAATTCATCAATTTCATACCGTTCAAAAATGATCCATTAATAAGGTTGATCAAGTCTTATTAACAACCACTTTCGATTAGCATGAAACTGAAGAACTTCCGTAAATCACTAAGTTACCTCAATGGGGATATGCATTTCCCCAACAATAAGCATTTCATATTTCTTTTTGATAGTAGGTACAGGTATTTGAAAACTTCCAATAGTGATTTCTGGAGATTTTTCAATAACATTAATACCATTCACTTGGAATTGTTTCTTCGAAAAGTGCATCGTATGCTTGTTACCATTAATATGAAAAGTGATCTTGCTTTTATTGCAATCAATAACAGCCCATGCAATATTCAAGAAGGGTCTACCAAGGATAATCGACATGTTGTCATCCTCGGGCATCTCAAGTATAACAAAGTTAGACAAAACTAGTCGTCAACCCGTGCATCTGCACGGGCTAGTAGATTACACATTCAGGTAACATTTATTTATTGTAAAATCTTTTACAAATTGGATAAGAATCTTATGAATATGCAGAAGAGGTATTACTTTTTCGAACATGTAATAACTGACAATATATTCTCCCAAAAAATGGCACTATAATTAGTAGACCAAAAGTTACAAATAATTTTTACTAAGTTCCATCATTCTCTAAAGATTTATCGGCACCATCATCTCACTAAAATTGATATGAATGTATTTATGCGCGTTGACACAAATATCAGTGGACAAACCACATACATTTTGTTTAGCACATGTAGTCCTAAATCTTAGGTTTTGAAGTAGAGATGATATGCTTACTTGGTAGAATTATACCGTTCCTTAAAATAATGTTGTTCCAGCTAAATTCTTCCATTTGAATATTATCAAAAATGTATATTATTGATTTCTAGTATTATGAAATATATGCATAACATGTTACTACCATTAATATGGAGTGATTCTAAAAAAACTACTAAGTGTTGCGCAAGGATCAGTTTGACTATCCAATGGCAAAATAGAAATAGGATGCTAAGCTTGGAGGGAATAATTTTGTACTGTAAACCTACAAATAAGAAGCATGGATGCACTACATTTTGAATTTTTCAATTATATAATCCCTCCATCCTGAATTAGTTGTCTCAGATTTGTCTAGATACGGATGTATCTAAAACGTGTCTAGATACATCCGTATCTAGACAAATCTAAGTTAGGAAATTTACAATGGAGGTTGTAGTTCCTATGCATGTTGGAAGTAAGCTTTTCCCTTGTGACATGGATAATCACCTACAATGGAAAGAGAATAAATAATTTCATGCGGGGCAGAATCATGGAGAAAGCACTACATGTGAAGTATAAAATGTTTGTGATGGAACGGCCCCCATCAGATTTGAGCTGGTGACCTTAGTATGACAGGAAAGAAGGGCATACTCTGCAATAGAAATGAAGATAGTACAACACCAGTACTGAACATATTCACTCAAACAATTCTAAAAACAATGGTCGAAATAGCTCGAATGTGCTCTGCTCACATCGCAACACAATAACGTCTTGATTTTGCAATCAAGAGGGTATGCAAAATTAAATTAAACTATGGATTCTAATCGAACCTGCCAATCGAACCTGCCAATCGAAGCTAGCATATATCCAACTGTTCTATTGTTGAGTCTTGTATCCCTAACAGCTATGGAAAGATGATACTTGCCATGTCGAACAATTAGAACAAATGATATAGAAGACATTTAATTTGAGACATGGTGCTAGGAGATCTTGGCTCAGAGGAACATCGCTGACCTAGACCTTTAGTTATATCGTCTGTTCGAGCATTACACTAAGATCCTTTGCATTCCTTTATTCGGAACCTTTGTTTCAACCCTTTGAGGCCCATAGCCCCCTCAAATATGCAAATATCTCTATTTTCAACATGGCATTGTAGGAGCCTGTTGTTCCATAACAAAGAGCATACTCCATAACATGTAATTTGTAGTTGCTTTCTGATATTTCCTTTAACAATATAAACATAGCACATATTACAGAAATTATTTTCCACACTGAAAGGACAATAAGGAGTAGAATTACGTATTGAGAGTTGACCATATTAAAGTGTATGTTTCTATAGTTGGATGCGACTTTTATATAAAAATAGGTTTATTCACTTGGCTACCGACAGACAGAAAATCAAACTCATAAGTGCCACCTATACATCTACAAATGTTAGATACAGTGTATAAAATATGAATGAAATACCAAGTGCGTCTTACATAAATCATAAGTTGTTTTAATAGCATCCTACAATTGTACACAGCGCAAACAACAATGAAAGATCAAATGATTCAGTTATATAAAGATAAAAAGAAAAAGAAAAAAACACAAAGTATTCCAGATTCCCGAGCAACTACTGCATGCATATACCATGCTTGAATTTTTTTCATGCTTTGTTAATAATAAATTGTACCCAGAATCCCACATAACTTAGAGGAAGTCTACAAAATGACAGAATACATCAATAATCCTTTCGTAATGTAAATCCATTTACTCTTACTCACCCTGCTTACCATTTTACCATGTTATCCTACAACCATGATGTATGAAATTCAAGTATTATGTCTGCCATCTACTATTAGTGCACTCCCTCTGTGGTTAACTGCATTAAGGACATCTGGTGACATTGTTTTCAAAATTCAGTTTCACACAATAAAAAAATCAACATTTCGGAATTCAACATGGGACAAAAGATCATGATACTACCCTGTTTTCATGTATGTAGTTTTGTATATATGCAACATCAATTACGTATTGTATCTCTAGAACAAAATATTTAAATGGGTGGCTTACCCAACGTGGTGTAGACAATGAGAACTTTGGCAATGATCTCTGGCCTGAAGCTAGGTACATCATATATAGCCACCTTCTTGGAAATAGACCATGGCTTGCTCGCGGTGTGCTTCTCATACGCCAAAGGAGCAAATCAGGATATATTCTCGCCAAAAAAACTGCTTGTTTGTTGTGTTCTCGTCATACAACTTTTCTCCATCCATGTCAAGTTCCAGATAGGTCCAACATGATCATGGCCTTATGTTGGAAAAGCTATCATACTGGTTAATAACCAAAGAGGTAAATTGTATGAATTGTGTTAGCAACTTAGCAACGAACATTCAACATGAGAAGAAGAAATAATCTAAGCTCGGTACAATGATTGAAGAGCAGATCATATTCTTTAGGATTAGGCACATGCGTGTGGAAATTACAAATTCCAAACGCTCCATGGTTAATAGCACTGCACAAATTGCCAATTACGGAAATTAGGAAAAGAGGTGGCTAAGAAAGAGAACAGATTGTGGAATATTTGGACAGAATAACAAAAATCTAATTAGGATGTTCCATGAATGAACCTGGAGCTTGACGTTGGTCTTGTGCATAGCAATCTCCAAGCTCGATCATTACTGTACCCTGCCGCATCTTCCTTCGCTGCTGAAACTTCCAAATTCACCGGCCAGGAAGTGATGTTGATGGATGAATCATAGATATGCATGCACAAATATTTTAGTCAGAGCGATGAGTTGATAGAGTATGAAATATGCAATATACATGAAGCAGAAAAGCAAAGAAACAAAGATTGGGCATATGGCAAGGAGGAAGATTGGGCACAGCCTCAGATGATCGATCGATTGGGCAGGACTGTAGGAGCTTTGGTGAGAAGGAAGATTGGCGAGACCTGGTTGGGGAGTCTGCGTGTTTAAAGTTTCTTTGCAATCTTTAGATGAGTTCGGCAAGGAGTAGGCTCTCCCGTGGGACAATAATGGGCATGGAAATTTTTTTCTTTTACAAAGGGATAGGGCAGGTTCAATGGTGTGAGATTCGGTTGTTGTGTGCTAGTATTCCTAGGCATATTACGTTCTTGTTTTAACAACTTGGCCGCTTTATTTTTTTATTAGCATATTACATACGTAGTTAATCTCCACTAAAAAATACATACGTAGTTAATCAGCCTAGCTTTTGTTTACAGAAGTTAATCATCCTTTTGATTCCGTGATTCTGTTATGGGCTGCCACATGCATGTCCCATGTGAAAGGATTTAAACGTGGTTGTTATCTCTTGTGGGCCCTATGAGTATTTTTTTGTCAATTATCGCGTGACTTAATCTACACCGTAATAATTCGGTCCCATGAGATTAACGGTTAGTATTTTCTAATTAACGTGGGAATTTCTTGGGAGTCGGTAATTAGTATAAGTATAGATAGATATAGATATAGATATAGATATAGATAGATTCGGTCCCACGAGATTAATGGTTAGTATTTTCTAATTAACGTGGGAATTTCTTGGGAGTCGGTAATTAGTATAAGTATAGATAGATAGATAGATATAGATATAGATATAGATATAGATAGATAGATAGATATAGATATAGATATAGATATAGAAGTATAGATATAGATATAGATATAGATATAGATAGTAACATTAGCAACAACAACGGGCACATCCTCATAGATACTGATAGGTATGGTAGTTGATTTATTAGTCATTTGCAAAGATATTTCAGTAGATGTGAGTTTATTCAAGTCAAGTCTTTTATATAAAGAGAAAGGCATAACACTAACACCAGCTCCTAAATCACACAAAGCAGTTTTAACATAATTCTTTTTTATAGAGCAAGGTATAGTTGGTATTCTCGGATCTCCAAGTTTTTTGGGTACTCCATCTATAAAAGTGTAATTAGCAAGAATAGTGGAGATTTCAGCTTCCGGTATTTTTCTCTTATTTGTGATGATGTCCTTCATATACTTTGCATAAGGAGGCATTTTTAAGATATCAGTCAAGCTAGTACGCAAAAAGACTGGCCTCAGCATCTCAACAAATCGTTCAAATTCTTCATCATCATTCTTTTTAGTTGACTCGGGTGGAAAAGGCATAGGTTTTTGAACCCACGGTTCTCTTTCTTTACCGTGTTTCCTAGCCACAAAGTATCTTTTGTCATACCTTTTATTCTTAGGTTGTGGGTTATCAAGATCAACAGGTGGTTCTATCTCAACATCATTATCTAGTTCTTTTCAATTGTTTGGTTGAGAGTCATCATGAACCTCATCATTATCTTTTTCATTATCATTAGGTGAGTGTTCATTACCAGATTGAGTTTCAGCATCAGAGATAGAAGCTTCATTATCTATGTCAGGAGGTTTCTCTATTTCAGGTTCACTAGGAGCATGTGAAGTCCTATCATATTTCTTTTTCTTTTTAGAAGAACAAGGTGCACTAGTGTTAGCTCTTTGTGAATCTTGTTCAATTATTTTAGGGTGTCCCTGAGGATAAAGTGGTTCCTGAGTCATTTTACCTCCTCTAGTTGCAACTCTAACAGCAAAGTCATGCATATTATGATGTTGGGGAACGCAGTATTTCAATAATTTTACCTACGATCATGCAAGATCTATCTAGGAGATGCATGGCAATGAGACGCGAGAGTGTGTCCATGTACCCTCGTAGACCGAAAGCGAAAGCGTTTAGTAACGCGGTTGATGTAGTCGAACGTCTTCGCGATCCAACCGATCCTAGCACCAAACGTACGGCACCTCCATGTTCAGCTCGATGACGTCCCTCGAGCTCTTGATCTAGTCGAGGGCGAGGGAGAGTTTTGTCAGCACGACAGCATGGTGACGGTGATGATGAAGTTACCGGCGCAGGGCTTCGCCTAAGCACTACGACGATATGACCGGGGTGTGTAACTGTGGAGGGGGTGCCACACATGGCCAGGAACAATTGATGTGTGTTCTAGGGGTGCCCTCCCCACGTATATAAAGGAGGGAGAGGGAGGGAGGCAGCCTAGGGCGCGTCCAAGTAGGAGGAATCCTACTTGGGCCCCTAGTCCAATTCGCCCCCCGCCCTTACCATATTTGGACAATCAGGAAAGGAAGGAGGGGGGAGGGGAAGGAATTAGGAGCCTACTTCATACTTTCCTTTTACTCCTGTCATTTCCCTTTCTCCCCATGCGGCTGGCCCTATAGGGGGTGCACCAGCCCCTTGTGGGCTGGTGTGTTCCCTTACTTGGCCCATAAGCCCATATCATTGTCAGGGGTTGCCCAAAACCCCTTCCGGTGACCCGGTATCACCCGAAACACTTCCGGTGTCCAAATACCATCGTCATATATATGAATATTTACCTCTCGATCATTTCGAGACTCCTCATCATGTTCGTGATCTCATCCGAGACTTCGAACAAACTTCGGTCATCAAATCACATAACTCATAATACAAATCGTCATCGAACGTTAAGCGTGCGGACCCTACGGGTTCGAGAACTATGTAGACATGACCGAGACACATCTCCGGTTAATAAGCAATAGCAGAACCTTGATGCTCATCTTGGCTCCTACATATTCTACAAAGATCTTTATCGGTCAAACCGCATAACAACATACATCATTCCCTTTGTCATCGGGTATGTTACTTGCCCGAGATTCGATCGTCGGTATCATCATACCTAGTTCAATCTCATTACAGGCAAGTCTCTTTACTCGTTCCGTAATGCATCATCTGGCAACTAACTCATTAGTCACATTGCTTGCAAGGCTTATAGTGATGAGCATTACCGAGAGGGCCCATAGATACCTCTCCGACACACGGAGTGACAAATCCTAATCTTGATCTATGCCAACTCAACAAACACCATCGGAGACACCTGTAGAGCATCTTTATAATCACCCAATTACGTTGTGACGTTTGATAGCACACAAAGTGTTCCTCCGGTATTCGGGAGTTGCATAATCTCCTAGTCAGAGGAATATGTATAAGTCATGAAGAAAGCAATAGCAATAAAACTATATGATCATTATGCTAAGCTAACGGATGGGTCTTGTCCATCACATCAGTCTCTAATGATGTGATCCCGTTTATCAAATGACAACACATGTCTATGGTTAGGAAACTTAACCATCTTTGATTAACGAGCTAGTCAAGTAGAGGCATACTAGGGACACTCTGTTTTGTCTATGTATTCACACATGTACTAAGTTTCCGGTTAATACAATTCTAGCATGAATAATAAACATTTATCATGATATAAGGAAATATAAATAACAACTTTATTATTGCCTCTTGGGCATATTTCCTTCAGTCTCCCACTTGCACTAGAGTTAATAATCTAGTTCACATCGTCATGTGATTTAACACCAATAGTTCACATCTTTAAGTGATTAGTTGACATCTCCATGTGACTAACACCCAAAGGGTTTACTAGAGTTAATAACCTAGTTCACATCGCTATGTGATTAACACCCAAAGAGTACTAAGGTGTGATCATGTTTTGCTTGTGAGAGAAGTTTAGTCAACGGGTCTGCCACATTCAGAGCCGTATGTATTTTGCAAATTTTCTATGTCTACAATGCTCTGCATGGAGCTACTCTAGCTAATTGCTCCCACTTTCAATATGTATCCAGATTGAGACTTAGAGTCATCCGGATCAGTGTCAAAGCTTCCATTGATGTAACCCTTTACGACGAACTTTTTGTCACCTCCATAACTGAGAAACATGTCCTTATTCCACTAAGGATAATTTTGACCGCTGTCTCGTGATGATCACTATTGTACCCTTTTGCCAAACTCATGGTGAGGTACACAATAGGTTTGGTACACAGCATAGCATACTTTATAGAACCTGTGACCGAGGCATAGGGAATGACTTCTCATTCTCTTTCTATTTTCTGCCGTGGTCGGGTTTCGAGTCTTTACTCAATTTCACACCTTGCAACATAGGCAAGAACTCCTTCTTTGACTGTTCCATTTTGAACTACTTCAAAAAATTGTCAAGGTATGTACTCATTGAAAAAACTTATCAAGTGTCTTGATCTATATCTATAGATCTCGATGCTCAATATGTAAGTAGCTTCACCGAGGTCTTTCTTTGAAAAACTCCTTCCAAACACTCCTTTATGCTTTCCAGAAAATTCTACATCATTTCTGATCAACAATATGTCATTCACATATACTTATCAGAAAGGCTATAGTGCTCCCACTCACTTTCTTGTAAATACAGGCTTCACCAAAAGTCTATATAAAACCATATGCTTTGATCACCTTATCAAAGCGTATATTCCAACTCTGAGATGCTTGCACCAGTCCATAGATGGATCACTGGAGCTTGCAAACTTTGTTAGCACCTTTAGGATTGACAAAACCTTCTTGTTGCATCATATACAACTCTTCTTTAAGAAATCCATTAAGGAATGTAGTTTTGACATCCATTTGCCAGATTTCATAAAATGTGGCAATCGCTAACATGATACGGACAGACTTAAGCATCACTGCGAGTGATAAAATCTTATCGTAGTCAACACCTTGAACTTGTTGAAAACTTTTTGCGACAATTCAAGCTTTGTAGATAGTAACACTACTATCAGCGTCCGCCTTCCTCTTGAAGATCCATTTATTCTCATTGGCTCGCCGATCATAGGGCAAGTCAATCAAAGTCCATACTTAGTTCTCATGCATGGATCCCATCTCAGATTTCATGGCCTCAAGCCATTTCACGAAATTTGGGCTCATCATCGCTTCCACATAGTTCGTAGGTTCATCATGGTTTAGTAACATGACTTCCAGAACAGGATTACCGTACCACTCTGGTGTGGACCGTACTCTGGTTGACCTACGAGGTTCGGTAGTAACTTTATCTAAAGTTTCACGATCATTATCATTAGCTTCCTCACTAATTGGTGTAGGAATCACTGGAACTGATTTCTATGATGAACTACTTTCCAATTCGGGAGAAGGTACAATTACCTCATCAAGTTCTACATTCCTCCCACTCACTTCTTTCGAGAGAAACTTCTTCTCTAGAAAGGATCCATTCTTAGCAACGAATATCTTGCCTTTGGATCTGTGATAGAAGGTGTACCCAACAGTTTCCTTTGGGTATCCTATGAAGATGCATTTCTATGATTTGGGTTCGAGCTTATCAAGTTGAAACTTTTTCACATAAGCATCACAGCCCCAAACTTTAAGAAACAACAGCTTAGGTTTCTTGCTAAACCACAGTTCATATGGTGTCGTCTCAATAGATTTAGATGGTGCCCTATCTAACGTGAATGCAACTGCCTCTAATGCATAACCCCAAAATGATAGTGGTAAACCGATAGGTGATATCATAGATCGCACAGTATCCAATAAAGTATGGTTACGACGTTCGGACACACCATTATGCCATGGTGTTCCAGGTGGCGTAAGTTGTGAAATTTATTCCACATTGTTTTAGGTGAAGGCCAAACTCATAACTCAAATATTCACATCCACGATCAGATCGTAGAAATTTTTATTTTCTTGTTACGATGATTTCCACTTCACTCTGAAATTCTTTGAACTTTTCAAATGTTTCAGACTTGTGTTTCATTAAGTAGATATCCCATATCTGCTCAAATCATCTATGAAGGTCCGAAAATAATGATACCCGTCGCGAGCCTCAACACTCATTGGACCGCATACATCGGTATGTATTATTTCCAATAAGTCAGTGGCTCGCTCCATTGTTTCGGAGAACGGGGTCTTAGTCATCTTGCCCATGAGGCATGGTTCGCAAGCATCAAATGATTCATAATCAAGTGATTCCAAAAGTCCATCCGCATGGAGTTTCTTCATGCGCTTTACACCAGTATGACCTAAACGGCAGTGCAACTAGTATGTTGCACTATCATTATCAACTTTGCATCTTTTGGCATCAATATTATGAATATGTGCATCACTACGATCGAGATTCAATAAACCATTCACCTTGGTTGTATGACCACAGAAGGTTTTATTCATGTAAACAGAATAATAATTATTCTTTGATTTAAATGAATAACTGTATTGCAATAAACATGATCCAATCATATTATGCTCAACGCAAACACCAAATAACATTTATTTTAGGTTCAACACTAATCCCGAAGGTAAAGGGAGTGTGCGATGGTGATCTTATCAACCTTGGAATCACTTCCAACACACATCATCACCTCGCCCTCAACTAGTCTCTGTTCATTTTGTAACTCCTGTTTCAAGTTACTAATCATAGCAATTGAACCAGTATCAAATACCCAGGGGCTACTATGAACACTAGTAAAGTACATATCAATAACATGTATATCATATATACTTTTGTTCACTTTGCCATCCTTCTTATCTGCCAAGCATTTGGGGCAGTTCCGCTTCCAGTGACCATTTCCTTTGCAGTAGAAGCACTCAGTTTCAGGCTTGGGTCTAGCTTTGGACTTCTTCATGGGAGTAGCAACTTTCTTGCCATTCTTCTTGAAGTTCCCTTTCTTTCCCATGCCCTTTTAATTCAAACTAATGGTCTTGTCAACCATCAACACTTGATGCTTTTCTTGATTTCTACCTTCGCCGATTTCAGCATCGCGAAGAGCTCGGGGAATGTTTTCGTCATCCCTTTCATATTATAGTTCATCACGAAGTTCCAGTAACTTGGTCATAGTGACTAGAGAACTCTGTCAAACACTATCATATCTGGAAGATTAACTCCCACTTGATTCAAGCAATTGTAGAACTCAGACATTCTGAGCACATGCTCACTGGTTGAGCTATTCTCCTCCATCTTGTAGGCAAAATACTTGTCAGAGGTCTCATACCTCTCAACTCGGGCATGAGTCTGAAATACGAATTTCAGCTCTTGGAACATTTTATATGCTTCATGGCTTTCAAAACGTTTTTGAAGTCCCGATTCTAAGCCGTAAAGCATGGTGCACTAAACTATCAAGTAATCATCATACCGAGCTTGCCAAACGTTCATAACGTCTGCATTTGCTCCTGCAATAGGCCCGTCACCTAGCGGTGCATCAAGGACATAATTCTTCTGTGCAGCAATGAGGATAGTCCTCAGATCACGGACCCAGTCCGCATCATTGCTACTATCATCTTTTAACTTATTTTTCTCTAGGTACATATCAAAAAATAAATGGGGAGCTATAACGCGAGCTATACAACATAATTTGCAAATACTATCAGGACTAAGTTCGTGATAAATTAAAGTTCAATTAATCATATTACTTAAAAACTCACACTTAGATAGGCATCCCCCTAGTCATCTAAATGATCACGTGATCCATATTAACTAAACCATGTCCGATCATCACGTGAGATGGAGTAGTTTTCAATGGTGAACATCTCTATGTTGATCATATCTACTATATGATTCATGTTCGACCTTTCGGTCTCAGTGTTTCGAGGCCATATATGTATATGCTAGGCTCGTCAAGTTTAACCGAGTATTCTACATGTGCAAAACTGGCTTGCACCCGTTGTATGTGAACGTGGAGCTTATCACACCCGATCATCACGTGGTGTCTCGGCACGATGAACTATAGCAACAGTGCATACTCTGAGAGAACACTTATACCTTGAAATTTAATGAGGGATCATCTTATAATGCTAATGTCGTACTAAGAAAAATAAGATGCATAAAGGATAAACATCACATGTAATCAAAATAAGTGATATGATATGGCCATCATCACCTTGTGCCTTTGATCTCCATCTCCAAAGCACCGTTATGATCACCATCGTCACCGGCTTGACACCTTGATATCCATCGTAGCATCGTTGTCGTCTCGCCAACTATTTCTTCTACGACTATTGTTACCGCTTAGCGATAAAGTAAAGCAATTACATGGTGATTGCATTTCATACAATAAAGCGACAACCATAAGGCTCCTACCAGTTGCCGATAAATTTTACAAAACATGATCATCTCGTACAACAATTTATATCTCATCACGTCTTGATCATATCACATCACAACAAGCCCTGCAAAAACAAGTTAGACATCCTCTACTTTGTTGTTGCAAGTTTTACGTGGCTGCTACGGGCTTCTAGCAAGAACCGTTCTTACCTACGCATCAGAACCACAACGATTTTTCATCAAGTGTGTTGTGTTAACCTTCAACAAGGACTGGGCGTAGTCAAACTTGATTCAACTAAAGTTGGAGAAACAGACACCTGCTAGCGACCTGTGTGAAAAGCACGTCGGTAGAACCAGTCTCATGAACGTGGTCATGTAATGTCGGTCCGGGCCGCTCCATCCAACAATACCGCTAAATCAAAGTAAGACGTTGTTGGTAAGCAGTATGACTATTATCGCCCACAACTCATTGTGTTCTACTCGTGCATATAACATTTACGCATAGACCTGGATCGGATGCCACTATTGGGGAACGCAGTATTTCAAAAAAATTACCTACGATCACACAAGATCTATTTGGGAGATGCATAGCAATGAGACGACACCTCCGCGTTCAGCACACATTTAGCTCGATGACATCCCTCGAGCTCTTGATCTAGTTGAGGACGAGGGAGAGTTTCGTCAGCACGATAGCGTGGTGACGGTGATGATGAAGTTACCAGCGCAGGGCTTCGCCTAAGCACTACGACGATATGACCGAGGTGTGTAACTGTGGAGGCGGGCACTGCACACGGCTAGGAACAATTGATGTGTGTTCTAGGGGTGCCCTCCCCACGTATATAAAGGAGGGAGAGGGAGGGAGGCAGCCTAGGGCACGTCCAAGTAGGAGGAATCCTACTTGGGCCCCTAGTCCAATTCGCCCCCCCCCCCCTTACCATATTTGGACAAGGGGGAAAGGAAGGAGGGGGAGGGGAAGGAAGTAGGATTCCTACTTCATACTTACCTTTTCCTCCTCTCCTTTCCCTTTCTCCCCACGTGGATTTTTTAGGGGAAAAGCCATTTATTACTCAAAGTCCATAGTGTGTGGGATACAAGTCTGGTCATGTGGCTGGACAAGCCACACATGACGCCCTGGAAGTAAAGACAAAGCATATTTAGCTAACTTGTCGGCTTCAACATTTGCCTCACGCTTTTCAAAAGTAAATTTACGGTTGGTGGTGATTGTTGGGGAACGTAGTAATTTCAAAAGAATTCCTACGCACACGCAAGATCATGGTGATGCATAGCAACGAGAGGGGAGAGTGTGATCTACGTACCCTTGTAGACCGACAGCGGAAGCGTTATGACAACGCGGTTGATGTAGTCGTACATCTTCACGGCCCGACCGATCAAGCACCGAAACTACGGCACCTCCGAGTTTTAGCACACGTTCAGCTTGATGACGATCCCCGGACTCCGATCCAGCAAAGTGTCGGGGAAGAGTCCCGTCAGCACGACGGCATGGTGACGATCTTGATGTTCTACCATCGCAGGGCTTCGCCTAAGCACCGCTACAATAATATCGAGGAGTATGGTGGAAGGGGGCACCGCACACGGCTAAGAAAACGATCACGTGGATCAACTTGTGTGTCTAGGGGTGCCCCCTGCCCCCGTATATAAAGGAGCAAGGGGAGGACGCCGGCCGGCCCTATGGCGCGCCAAGGAGGAGGAGTCCTCCTCCTAGTAGGAGTAGGACTCCCCTCTTTCCTACTCCTACTAGGAGGGGGAAAGGAATGGGGGAGGGAGAAGGAAAGGGGGGCGCCGCCCCCCTCTCCTAGTCCAATTCGGACCAGAGGGGGAGGGGGGGCGCGGCCCACCCTGGCCGCCCCTCTCTCTCTCCACTAAGGCCCATAAGGCCCATTACTTCTCCCGGGGGGTTTCGGTAACCCTCTGGCTCTCCGGTTTTCTCCGAAATCACCCGGAACACTTCCGGTGTTCGAATATAGCCGTCCAATATATCAATCTTTATGTCTCGACCATTTCGAGACTCCTCGTCATGTCCGTGATCACATCCAGGACTCCGAACTAACTTCGGTACATCAAAACTCATAAACTCATAATATAACTGTCATCAAAACCTTAAGCGTGCGGACCCTACGGGTTCGAGAACAATGTAGACATGACCGAGACACGCCTCCGGTCAACAACCAATAGCAGAACCTGGATGCTCATATTGGCTCCCACATATTCTACGAAGATCTTTATCGGTCAGACCGCATAACAACATACGTTGTTCCCTTTGTCATCGGTATGTTACTTGCCCGAGATTCGATCATCGGTATCTCAATACCTAGTTCAATCTCGTTACCGGCAAGTCTCTTTACTCGTTTAGTAATACATCATCTTACAACTAACTCATTAGTTGCATTGCTTGCAAGGCTTATGTGATGTGCATTACCGAGAGGGCCCAGAGATACCTCTCCGACAATCAGAGTGACAAATCCTAATCTCGAAATACGCCAACCCAACATGTACCTTTGGAGACACCTGTAGAGCTCCTTTATAATCACTTAGTTACGTTGTGACGTTTGGTAGCACACAAAGTGTTCCTCCGGCAAACGGGAGTTGCATAATCTCATAGTCATAGGAACATGTATAAGTCATGAAGAAAGCAATAGCAACATACTAAACGATCGGGTGCTAAGCTAATGGAATGGGTCATGTCAATCACATCATTCTTCTAATGATGTGATCCCGTTAATCAAATAACAACTCTTTTGTTCATGGTTAGGAAACATAATCATCTTCGATTAACGAGCTAGTCAAGTAGAGGCATACTAGTGACGTTTAGTTTGTCTATGTATTCACACAAGTATTATGTTTCCGGATAATATAATTCTAGCATGAATAATAAACATTTATCATGATATAAGGAAATAAAATAATAACATTATTATTGCCTCTAGGGCATATTTCCTTCAGTGATTTAAGTTGGATTTCTCTTATTATAACGTCATATTCCCCTGGCTTCCTGATGCTATGTCTTCAATCACCTGTTTGCAATCAGAAGCCACTATATAGTGGTGTCGGTTGAGGTCTTCTGCCAATGCCATGGCCTCGTGACACGCTATAGCTTCGAGCGTCGGTGCATCCCAAACTCCAGCGACCACTAGGGCCGAGCTGCCCAGAAAAGCGCCTTGGCTGTCGCGGCAAATCGCTACAGCCGAGCCTCCTCGCTGTGTCTGTACACCAGCATCAACATGAATTTTTGAAAAATTCGCCGGAGGTGCCTTTGGTCGCCGGCTCACTGATATCCCCGTCGCCACCGCGTTGCGTTACTTCTTCGGCTTGCTGAGTATGTGGAGATCTTGTATGTACCTTTTAACAAAGGATGTTATCGCATGTGGTGTCTGAAATATACCTTCGTGTATTGCCTTCCTCCGAGATGTCCACACGGCCCACAGTGTCACTGCCATGAGGGTAAACTATTCATGCGAGAGAGAAGCCATTAAGTTGAAGAGCCAACTCTTGGCTCGGTTCTCACTCGTAGCCACCAAGGCGCTGCCCAACTCTTCGTCAACAAGAGCCCAGGTGCACCTTGAGATGGTACATTTGAGAAGGGAATGGAGCCATGAATCCAGAGCGACGCAAAAGCCACAAGTGCTCGTCATCGACATCTTACGATGTGCCCTCACATCTTCGGTTGGCGGTGACTGCTTCGATAGTCTCCATAGAAACATGCGCACTTTGGATGGGGCCTCGGTATTCCAAAGGATCTTCCACGAGCTGGAGTCTATTTGTGTTGTTGAGGATCCTGAGGCACCCTCCAGCCAGGCTTCTCTCCTTTGCCTCGTCACCACAAGCATATTGTAGGCCGATCGCATCGTAAATTGGCTTGTCCGTTCATGTGCCCAACTCCAAAAGTCTTCCATGGGTGTTGTGCTCAGCGGTATAGTGAGAATCACTTTGGCATCAAACACAAAGAAAGTAGTGTCGATCTTAGGTTTGTTCCAAGTTGCACTTGTTTGACCTATCAACTCCGATAATGTGGTCGGGGGTATGTTGGCAATGCACCCATATGGTCTCATCCAAATGTCAGTGCTTTCTCCATTGCCAATGCGCCTAACTAGACCAGGCTTCAAAGTATCCCGTCCCTCCACTAGGGCTCTCCATGCCTGATTGGGGTGGCTCCCAAGTGAACCATCCAGGATGGTGGTGTTCGAGTGATAGATGCTCTTCACAATACGCGCACTGAGAGAGGTAGTGTCCTGCAGCATGCGCCATACCTGTCTAGCTAGCATAGCTAGGTTAAAGAGCTCAAAGTCTTTGAAGCCCAAGCCTCCCATGCTCTTGGGCTGAGTCATCACCTTCCACGAGACCCAATGTGGTTTGTGCTACCCGTTCTTGCTTCCCCACCAAAATTTTCTAATCAACATGTTCAGATGCTCAAATAGTCCCCTTGGCAGTTTGAAACAAGGCATCGAAAAGACTGGAATTGCTTGTGCCACACCTTTTACCAACACCTCCTTCCCTGCAGAGGACATCGTCCTTTCAATCCACCCTTGGATCTTATTCCACAATATGTTCTTCAAATATTTGAACGATCCATTTTTTGAGGCCCCCACGTCGATGGGCATACCTAGATATTTCTCATTCAATGTTTCATTCGGGACGTTCAAGATATATTTTATGTCGTTGCGGACAGATTTAGGGACACCGTTGCTCAAAAATATAGATGATTTACCAAAGTTTATCCGCTGACCTGTTGCATTGCAATATATATCCAACACTTGGTTCACCTCGGTAGCCCCAACATTGTTTGCCTTGAAGAACAGCAGGCTGTCATCAGCGAATAGTAGATGGTTAACCAGTGGCGCCGAGGGTGCCACTGAATCCCATCCAAGTTGGATGACTCTCTTTGTGATTTTAACAGGCACGACAGGCCCTCTGTTGCTAACAAGAACAAGTATGGAGATATCGGGTCCCCTTGCTGAATACCACGTGAAGGACAGAACTCCTCAAGTTTCTTTCCATTAAACAGAACTGAAAATTTCACTGTGGATACCATGCTCATAACAATATCAACCCACCGAGTGGTAAAACCCAGCTTGAGCATTATAACTCGAAGGTAGGTCCATTCAACTCTGTCGTAGGCCTTCATCATGTCCAGTTTGAGGGCGCATGACTGATGTTTTTTAGCCTTGTTCCTCTTCATGAAATGCAAGCACTCATAAGTTGTTATAGTATTATCTGTGATTAATCTGCCAGGAACAAAAGCTGACTACTCTGGTGAGATGATATCTTGTCGGAGTAAATAGCCATGGGTAGCCAGGCCGGCTTCCCCTGGCCCTTCTGAAAAAATTATGAGCCCGTCCGGCTCTCAAGAACCCAAGACGTGGGGCCGCCTTCCCCTTGCTGGCCGTCACCCAAGCCGGCTGCCGGAAGGCGGCCCGACTTTAGCCCTCGCAAAGGAAGCCATGGGAGGGCCGGCTTCGAGAAGCCGGCCACGAGAAGGCCGACTCCAAGAAGCCGGCTCCCACAAAGCGGTCGAGACCGTACCCTCAAAGTTTGCATCCACCTAACGGCGATGTGACAGGGCGCGGCTATAGTAAAGCCTGCCACCCCCAAATCCCAGAGCACGACCGGCACAGTGCATCGTACGGTTGACCATGACCCGTACGGCGCAACACTGTTGCCATGTTGACCCTGACGCCATCCACGATGGGCTGCCAGTACGGCCCACGGGCGGTGGGCCCCTTTGGGCAGAGAGACACCCGAAGGCGGCCACGCCTCCCCCAGTCGGCCCAAGACAGAGCCGGCTCCCCACAGTCGGCTTGCTGCCCTCCTCGAAGGAGATGCCCCATTAAGGAGATAAGACGCGGTGAGGCTACAGCAATCGCCCGCCGGACGGCGGTACTGTAGCCACGCCTACCTCGACGAAGCCCACGTCACCAAGATAGAGCAACAGTAACCAACCGCCGACCAAGTCCTAGACAGTGGGGCCTGCCTGTCGACCAAGGGGCCGGCAGCCTGCAGGACCCACCAGTCGGCGGGCCCCAGCAGCCAGCGCAGAAGCCGGCGAGCGCAGTCACAAACGGCTGGGCCCCGCGCCCAGTCGGATTACCATTGTACCCCCGGGGGTAGGCCTATATAAACCCCCCGGGGCGCCCATGCAAAGGGTTCCACCCCTAGCTAGTTTTAGACACCTCACAAGGAGAAGGAGCAGGCCAGCCGACCCTTCTTTCTCCTCCCACCGAACAGCTCAAGGAGCATTGTGTAGTTACTTGTCCATCTAGTGATCATGCGGAGACCCCGCAGAGCAGCAGTAGGGGTGTTATCTCCACGGAGAGCCCCGAAGCTGGGTAAGATCCGCCGGCGTGCATGTCTTCGCCTCATCCCGTTTCCAGGCACCGGCGATGTCTTACTGGCTCCCACAATGATAAGCCACCCGTTGGCATATGTCGCACCTACCACCCGACATTTGGCGTCCACCGTGGGGCCAGGTGCACCGTCGTCCGGAGACCTGTTCTGGACGGGAACCCTCTTCCTCCCCAGCGAGCGTAGCCAGCCTGGCACGCCCGATGGCGCTTGCCACGACGCGCTGCAAGGCGTCACCACCATCTGCGCGGCGAGCAGCCTCGCCGATCTCCTCGATGAGACCCTCATCTCTGACGAGCTCGCCTCCGATGCGGGCACCGACCACCTCGCCAACCTCCTCGGCCAGCTCCATGTCTCCGGCGACCCCGCTGTGGATCTGGAGTCGGTTGGCTCCACCGACCCAATGCCTGTCGACTCCGACACGGCCTCACTCGACACCTTCCCCACCAACATCGTGATCTACAACGAACCGCTTCCCCAGACCGATGGCTGCGACACTGTCACCACCGAGGTGATGGTCATCGGCCACGGCGGCACGGCTGACGAGAGCGCCCACGACGCCTCACACGCGGCGGCCCACGACTTGTCCGTCCCCCTCCCAGCTGATGCCGACGACGAAGCACTGGAGGCACGCCGCCTCGCTCTCCTCGCGGAGGGCCGGAGGCTGGCTTCCGTGAGACGCCTTACTGAGGCCTACCAGCGCGAAGGTGACCGCGCCGCCTTCGGCACGCCGGCCCCGAGCGGGCCTAGCCGGGCCGGCGTTGTCAAGCAACGCGGCGCCGTCATCGCCGACACGCTGGGAGTCGACCGCCCGGTCTATGCCACTCCCCTCGAGAACTTGCGTGCCGCCCAGGCGGCCATAGACGAGTTGGACGGATTGGAGGCCGAAGAACTCCCCCACATGACCCGGCGCATCCAGCAGCTGATTGATGCAGCCGCACGACGACATGACGCCGACGCCCGCGCGAGAAGCCCTCCCCCGCACCGAGATCACGGCGTGACGTCCCGGGCGCCGACTACGAGCAACACCCGCGCGCGGCGCGAGAAAGAGCCGGCGGCCAGCCGAAGCCGGACCCGAATCTCCATCGAGCGAGACACAGAAGGCCATCCCCGATCCGTGGAATGGCGGGGCAACCCGCCTCCGCCTCGACCCCGTGGAAAGAGATATCCCACTCCGCCGCCTGTGGCACACCCGACTCTCAGCGGCCGACTAGGTCGCCGCGAAGGAGTCGGCGAGAACGACGCCCGCCATCGGATCGACCGCCTGGCGTGATCCCTGGCGCTGGAAGAAGAAGACGATGTCGGCCCGCCTTGTTTCGGCCCCCGCATCCGCGACGAGCCTTTCCCCAAAGGGTTCTCGCTCCCAAGAGACACGCCCAAGTACAATGGTTCTGTGAACCCGGAAGATTGGTTGATCGACTACTCCACGGCGGTTAGCATAGCCAACGGCAACCGGCGCGTTACCGTGAAGTATGTGCCCCTCATGTTGCAAGGCACGGCGCGGACCTGGCTCAACAGCCTCAAGCCTTTCAGCATCAACAGCTGGCTAGATTTCACTGAAGCTTTCATCCGCAACTTCACCAGCACCTACAAGCGGGCTCCCAAGCCCAAGCAACTCTCCTTGTGCGTGCAGGGCCCATACGAGTCCACTCGTGACTACCTCACGTGTTGGGCCGAGCTCCACAATTCTTGCGAGGGGGTGCACGAGGTGCAAGCCATAGAATACTTCACTGCCGGGTGCCGCGAAGGCACCCTCCTCAAGCACAAGCTCCTCTGCGACGAGCCGACTACCCTCGACGAGCTTCTGGACATAGCGGACAAATACGCCACCGCCGACTCTTCGATGAAGACCGAGCTCCGGGTAGACGTGTTCGGGAAAGTACTCAACCCGGCGCCCAAGACGCCGGCAGGGGATTCCGGCCGACGCCCACACCCAAACGACCACAAGCGCAAGGGCCCTGCGCCGCCACCCGCCAGTCGGCAAGTGGCCACGGTCGAAGACGTGCCGCCTGAAGGGCGGCCCGCGCCCAAGAAGCCCAAGGGCGGCCGGCCGGCTTGGCAGCCGGCTTTCTCCTACGAGCAAACTCTCGACGCCCCGTGCAAATTCCACAGCGGCGCGAAGCCGTCCAACCACACAACCTGGAAGTGCCATTGGCTCACCCGAATCTCTAAAGGCGAAGGGCTCGCGCCGCCTCCGCCTGCCGGGCCTCCGCCTCCGGCCGCTCGGCCTGCAGTCGGAGCCGTGCACGACGAATTCCCCGACGAGCATGCGACCTACATCATCTTTACAAGCCAGCTCGAAGACCGGCGCGGCAAACGCCAGGAGCACCAGGAAGTCAGCGTGGTCGCTGCCAACCCTGCCGGACACATGCATTGGTCAGAAAAACACATCAGCTGGAGCCGGGCCGACCACCCAGAGGTGATGCCGTCTCCCGGCTCTTATGAGTTGGTCCTGGAAGCCACCCTCGCGACGGACAGACGCGCCGCCCGTTTCTCCCGTGTGCTGATAGATGGCGGGAGCGGCATCAACATCCTGTACCATGACACCCTGGAGAAGCTAAATGTCAAGACGAAGCAACTCATGCCTACTCGGACAGTGTTCCATGGCATCGTACCCTGCTTGTCCTGCGCCCCCATTGGCAAGAACAAGATTGATGTACTCTTTGGGGACAAGGAGCATTTCCGCCGGGAAGCGATCTGGTTTGAAGTGGTGGACCTGGAGAGCCCCTACCATGCGTTGCTTGGCCGACCCGCCTTGGCCAGGTTCATGGCAGTTCCTCACTATGCATACCTCAAGATGAAGATACCGAGTTCCAAGGGTGTCATCACCATAGCCGGCGATTACAAGAAGTCATCCGAGTGCGCTGCCGCCAGCAGCCGGCTGGCCGAGTCCCTTGTGATTGCCGAAGAGAAGAAGATGTTGGACCGGGTCGTGGCCATGGCCGGCAAGCAGCCGAACCTGTCCCCCGACCCCAAGGAGTATGATGCCCAAGGATCTTTCCAGCCGGCCAAAGAAACCAAGAAGATACCCCTTGACCCCGAGCACCCCGAGAGGTTTGCCGTCATCGGGGCAAGCCTGAACAGCAAATAGGAAGGCGAGCTCGCTGATTTCCTTCGTGAGAATCGGGACATCTTTGCATGGTCCCCCAAGGACATGCCGGGAGTTCCGAAGGAATTCGCCGAGCACAAACTACACGTCCGAGAAGATGCAAAGCCAGTCAAGCAGCCCCTCCGCCGACTATCAGAGGAAAAGAGAAGGATTGTAGGGGAGGAGATAGCCCGGCTTCTGGCAGCTGGCTTCATTATGGAAGTCTTCTTTCCAGAGTGGCTTGCCAACCCGGTCCTCGTGCTAAAGAAGAACAACAAGTGGCGCATGTGTATAGACTACACAAGCCTCAACAAGGCCTGCCCTAAAGATCCCTTTGCCCTGCCGAGGATTGACCAAGTGATAGACTCCACGGCCGGATGCGAGCTGTTGAGTTTCTTGGATGCTTACTCAAGATATCACCAGATAAAGCTAGATCCGGCTGACCGCCTGAAGACCGCCTTCATCACGCCATTTGGAGCCTTCTGCTACCTGACTATGACATTCGGCTTAAGAAATGCCGGTGCCACTTTTCAGCGTTGCATGCAGAAGTGCCTCCTCAAGCAACTCGGCAGAAACGCTCACGTCTACGTAGACGACATTGTGGTGAAGACGGAGAAGCGTGGCACCTTGCTGGAAGACCTCAAAGAAACGTTTGAGAACCTACACCGGTTCCAAATCAAGCTCAACCCCGAGAAATGCGTGTTCGGAGTGCCAGCCGGCCAGCTCCTAGGCTTCCTGGTCCCCGAACGCGGCATCAAATGCAACCCGGTGAAGATCAAGGCCATCGAGAGAATGGCGATCCCCACCAAGCTTCGAGACATCCAGAAGTTCACCGGATGCTTGGCCTCCTTGAACCGCTTCATCAGTCAGCTCGGAGAGAAAGCTCTCCCCCTCTACCGCCTCATGAAGAAGAGCACTCACTTCGAGTGGAATGACCAGGCCGACCAAGCTTTTCACGAGCTGAAGAAGATGCTGGCCACGCCGCCTGTCCTAGCGGCGCCGACTGAGAAAGAGCCCATGCTCCTTTACATTGCCGCAACCAGCCGGGTGGTCAGCACCGTCATCGTAGTCCAACGCCCAGAAGAAGGCCGAGCCCAGCCGGTCCAGAGGCTGGAGTACTATTTGAGCAAGGTGTTGTCCGCCTCAAAGCAGAACTACCCGCACTACCAGAAGATGTGTTACGGCGTGTACTTCATCGCCAAGAAGCTGAATCCCTACTTTCAAGAGCATCCCGTCACGGTCGTATGCACCGCCCCGCTGGCCGAGATCATAGGCAGCCGGGATGCATCCGGCCGGGTGGCGAAATGGGCCATCGAGCTGGCCCCTTACACGATCTTCTACCAGCACCGCACCGCCATCAAATCCCAAACACTGGCCAACTTCCTCGTCGATTGGGCCGAGACCCAATACCTGCCACCGGCTCCCGACTCCACCCATTGGCGCATGCACTTCGACGGGTCCAAGATGCGCACCGGCTTGGGAGTCGGCGTCGTCCTTACTACTCCCAAAGGCGACAAGCTCAGATACACGCTGCAGATTCACTTTGCGGCCTCCAACAATGTAGCCGAGTACGAGGCACTCATACACGGGCTCTGGCTTGCCAAGGAACTCGGCATTCGGTGGATCCTATGTTATGGCGACTCGGACTTGGTGGTTCGGCAATCATCCGGCGATTGGGACGCCAAGGACGCAAATATGGCAAGCTACCGCTTCCAGGTTCAGCAACTCAGTGGATACTTTGAAGGATGCGAGTTCCTCCACATACCGCGAGCCGACAACGAGCCAGCCGATGCCCTGGCTCGAATAGGCTCCACTCGGCAAGCAATACCAACCGGCGTCGCTCTACAACGCCTCCTCAAGCCGTCCATCAAGCCGTCTCTAGAGTCCGATTCCATCTTCGTACCGCCTGACCCCAACGCGGCCGGGTCCGGCTCGAAGAACCAAGTAGTCGGCCCGGGGACTTTGGTAGCCGGCTCGGGGACTGCCACACCCGGCTCGGGGACTGCAGTAGTCGGCCGGGGGACTGCACCAACACAACAGCCGGCGGCCGACTCCAACATTTCACCACCTAGCCCGCCCACCCTAGTGGCAGTAGCCACATTGGCAATAGGATAAGTTGCGGCTCCGTCATGGGCTCAGTCCATCCTCAACTTCCTAGTAAACCAAGATCTGCCAGCTGACGAAACAGAGGCAAGACAAGTCCAACGCCGAGCCGGAGCATACACAATCGTCAACAGAGAGCTCGTCAAGCGCAGTGTCACTGGAGTCCTCCAATGGTGCGTCGAGCAAGAGAAAGGCATTGCAATCCTCAGAGACATCCACCAAGGAGAATGCGGCCACCATGCGGCTTCAAGATCACTCATCGCCAAAGCTTTCCGCCATGGTTTCTTTTGGCCGACTGCTTTGGATGACGCCAAAGAATTGGTTAAATATTGCAAAGGGTGCCAACTCTTCAGCTCCAAGCAGCACATGCCGGCTTCGGCACTCAAGACCATTCCCCTCACCTAGCCCTTCGCCGTTTGGGGACTGGACATGGTGGGCCCATTCAAGACGGCGCGCGGTGGCATGACGCATTTGCTCGTCGCCATGGACAAATTCACCAAGTGGATTGAGGCAAAGCCGATCAAGAAGCTGAATGGGCCGACTGCCGTGACATTCATCGCAGATATAACAACTCGGTACGGCGTGCCACACAGCATCATCACCGACTATGGCACAAATTTTGCCAAAGGAGCCCTGGCACGTTTCTGCGCAACGCAAGGTATCCGGCTAGACTTAGCGGCCGTCGCCCACCCGCAGTCAAACAGCCAGGTCGAGCGAGCCAACGGCCTCATCCTCTCCGGCATCAAGCCCCGACTGGTTGTACCACTGGAGCGTTCAGCCGGCTGTTGGCTCGATGAGTTGTCGGCTGTCCTCTGGAGTCTGCGCACTACCCCAAACAAGTCAACCGGCTTCACTCCTTTCTTCCTCGTGTACGGTGCCGAGGCGATCATCCCAACCGACATCAAGTTCGACTCGCCCCGGGTAACCATGTACACGGAGGTGGAGGCCAAGGAAGCATGAGAAGACGGCGTCGACCTGCTGGAAGAACGCCGGCTGTTAGCCCTCAGCCGGTCTGCCATCTACCAGCAGGGTTTGCGCCGCTACCACAGCCGGAAGGTCAGACCAAGATCCTTCCAAGAGGGCGACCTTGTGCTCCGGCTGATCCAGCGAACAGCCGGCCAGCACAAGCTCTCGGCCCCTTGGGAGGGCCCCTTCGTCATCAGCAGAGCTTTAGGCAACGACTCCTACTACCTAATCGACGCACAGAAACCCAAGGCACGCAAGAGAGACGACTCCGGCAAGGAGTCGGAACGACCATGGAATGCCAACCTCCTTCGAAGATTTTACAGTTGAAATGCAGTATGTATCACGCTAACTTTTGTACTAAGTACGAGACAATAGGCCCCCCGAGGAGGGCTCGGGGACTGCCATCTTTTATCTATGAATGAAGAGTATCATGCTTATGACCTTGTCATTTCATTTACTTGTTCTGTCCGGCACCGGGTTCGACTAGTCGGCCCGGGGACTGGCCGACTGGAGTTATATTAGAAGTCCTACACGCGGTCAGACAAGTAGTGTGCCGACACCCAAGCTTAGCTCTTGCCAAAGTCGCAGTTCGAAGAACCGGCTGTCCGGCTGGCAAGAGTCAAAAGCAGGAAAGGATGCCCACATGAAAAATGGCTAGGGACCAACGGACTAATATAACGAAAGCCGGTTTGACGCCTACCACCGACCGACTACCAGAGTAGCCGGCCGGCCGGTTTCCATTCACTTCACTTCAATCCAAGAAAGCTCGAGTACTTGCCTCCCCAAAGATGGAAGGCGACAAAGGAAAAAGGCTAAGGATAAAAAGCATACGCGAATGGAAACCAAACATGAACACAATAATATTTACATAAAAGACCTCCAAGAGGCCAGTATTCAACATAGTTTGGATACATCCCAGTGGGTGGAACTGCGAAAGCTTAATAAAGATTGTTCAAAAGGCAACAAGCAGGAAAAACAAGGACGGCAGGTCAAGCCGGCGGAGCGACCGACGAGCCAGGCTGGTCGGTGGAGACGGTTGTGCCGGCTGAAGGAGTGGCTGGCTGGTGAACCTCGGCTTGATCACCACCTCCCGCAGAGGGCGCGCTTCCGCGCGCCTCGTTGCTGGAGGCATGGTCAGCCTGAGGCCGGCCGTTTGTTCCACTAGCAGGCTCGATGTCTTCACAGTCCTCTTCTTCGTCGTCTTCGCCCTCGTCGCTGGAGGCGATCTCCTCTGCTGAGTCCTCACCCATCGTCGGGTTCAGCCCAAACCACTCCTCCGGCTGGGCAACGCCGTCATCGTTGATTTCAGGCGCAAAAACGCTGATGTCGGTGCACTCGGCGATCGTCGAAGCACGCTGGGCGATAGCCAGCCGCACCTCCTCCAGCTCCGCATCGGCCTCCAGCCGCCAAGTGTGCAGCTGGTCCAGGTTCAGCCCTGGGTACCAGGCTCGGACGAACTCCAATGCCTGCCCGGCTCCAAGCCGGGCCACCGACGCCTTCCAAGCTTCAAAGCGACCGACTGCAACCTCCAGCCAGTCGGCAGTCCGGCTCGGGGTGCGGGGGATCGTCTCGCCGGGCCAGAGGGTGGCCAACACCTGCGCTCCGGCATGTTGGAGGTGGCGAAGCATACGATGAGCCGGCTGCAGCCGCGCTTGGACCGCCAAGAGCTGCTCCTCAAGCGTCCGATTCGTGTCCGGCGCGATGTTGACCCCCGCCTGACGGCGCGCCTTGCGATGGGCCTCGATGGTTTGGGCGGCGAAGACGGAGTAGCCGGGAAAGTAGTCTGCACAGAGAACAGGAAGCAGCACAAGTCAGAGCAAAACCAGGCAGCCAGGGGCAGGAGAGGAGCGAGGAAGGCGGCTTACCGTCGACCAAGTCCTCGATGCGGCCGAAGCCTTCATCTAGCGCTTGCCGGGTCTCAGCCCAGCACGCCGCCTCGGTCTCGAACTCTGCCTTCAGGGCGGCTTCGCTATCCTGCGCTTTCTTCAGGGCCGCCTTGTGGCTCTCCTCCTGGTCAGCCAGCTTCTTGGCCAGGCGGTCACGCTCCTGGACCAAGGTAGCGTACTCAGCGTCCTTGGTGCGAAGAGCGTCCTGCGCTTCACTGAGCTCCCTCCTCAAGTCGGCGTTGGCCCCTGCAAGCACGAAAGACAAAAAGAAAAAAGCCGATGAGGAAAAAGTCGTCAGGAAAGATCCGACCCGGCTGCTCAGCAGTCGGCCCGAATCTCGGGGACTACACCCAGTGGGTACGCTCACGCGCCCCCACAGGAGACAAACAAGATCAAGTACTTACTTCGGCTGTTGACCAGGTCTTCGATCTTCCGACCCAACTCCTGAGCTTGAGAGTTGAAGGCGGCAGCACGGGAGTTATGATACTCCTGGAAGATCAAACAGGAGGCGAGAATAAGGTAATCATCAAGGAAGATCCGACCCGACTGCTTAGCAGTCGGCCCGGATCTCAGGGACTACACTGTGGGCTAACGCGCCCCCACGGAAGAAATCAAGAGAACAAAGCGACCGAGGATAAAAGACTCACCCGGATGGCGGCCCGCGTCGAAAGGAACTCCTGGGTGTACTGCTGCAGCAAGGCGGCCTGGGCTTGAAGCCGGCTCCGGACCTCTTGGGCCGCCACGTTCAGCTCGCCCGTCCCCCCGCTAGGAGTCCACTCGGACGTAGCGGTGCTGGCCGCCTCCAGGGCCTCTGCCGACTGGCCGGCGCCCGCAACTCGGCGCGGCTCCGGCACAGCGGTGCCTCCTCCTGCGCGCCGGCGCGTTACCGGCTGCACCTCGAGGCCGGCTCCGACCTCCGGCTCGCCCCCGGCCGGCTCCTCTGGCACCGCTGATGATTGGCCGCCTTGGCCCGCTCCGGTTGGCGCTGCCGGCGGCGCCCTCTCTACGAAGACCGCGGAGTCCTCCCTCCTCTCCATCAGCGGCGGGTCTTGGCCAATTTCCTCCGCCAGGGGCAACGGGGTGTCACGGGCCACGGCTCGGAGGGGAATGGCGAGCAGCGGAGGCTGGTTATGCGAGCCCTCTGCCTCCGTCTCTGCAGCCACCGCCTCCGCTTGGGCCTGGGCTGCCGCGTCGGCCTGCTCCTTCGCCGCCTAGGCGGCCGCTTGTTCCGCCGCCTCCCGCGCCTCACGGGCGTTCCGCTCCATGGCCTCCCTGAGGTCGGCACGGGGGTCCACGCGGCGGGAGCCTGAAGACCCTCCAGTCAGCCCAACTACGGAGCCGCCCGAACCCCGCTCAAGGGAAAGCGGCACCCTGTCCAGCGAGCGAGGAAAGGTTAGGAAGAGTGTTCAACAGAAGAGAACAATGAAAAGCATACGTCCAAGCAATCGACGACTTACGCTGAGACCGCCTGAGGCTGCTTCACCGCCTTGCGGAAGCGGGCCGCCTTCGCGGCCGCCTCATCTCGTTTGGTCGCCGTGGTGGAGGCCTTGGACTTCTTCGGCCAGCTGCCGAAGAGTATTGACGCGGCCCGGCGCTTCTGTGCGCCGCCACTGACAGTCGGCGCGGTGGACGAGCCCGCGCCTTGATGGTCAGGCGCCGGCTGGCGACGCGGGGCGACTTCGACTTCGGTGTCATCCGGCCAGTCCTCGAAGCCGGCAGTAAGCCCTGTGCCTCCGGGCTCGTTGTTGTCCCCCACGATGGCATCTTCCATGGCGGCCGCTCCCAAATCCGGGTCGTCGACATCGTCCACCATGCGGTCGGGGACGTACTGGCGTTCTATCCCTGCTGCCCCGGTCGTCGGCGAAAGGAGGGGGTTCTGCTAAGGAGAACCGACTGATCAGAAGCCGGCCATCATGAAGCCGGCTACCAACAAAAAGAAGAAAGAGAGGAAAGCTTACCACGGGCGGAGGGTTGGCGCGAGAATACGGCGCCTTGCCATATCGCCAGTCCTCGGCGAGCTTGCAATTGGAGATATAATTCACCATGTACGACACCTCCGAATGAGGTATCTCCCTGGTGCTCAGCCGGCTTGGGTCGAAGCGGCCGCTCATCTGACACATCATGTGGGGCCGGCTTTGGAGAGGAAGTAGCCGGCGCTCCACGAAGGCGGCCACCAAGTCGGCCCCGGTCAGGCCTTCCGACTGGATCATCACCCGAAGCCGGGAGACGGCTGCGTTCCCGGCCTGAGACAGCGACCTGGAACGGAAACTCCATGAGGGTTGCCTCCCAGCCGGCGGGCCGGCTACGTAAGCCGGCAGGTTGACGTGGTCTCCTTGCTGGGTGATGTTCTTCACGTAGAAGTACTACTTCTGCCAGATCTTCACTGACTGGATCAGGGGGATGGACGGGAACGGTTGTTCTCGCTCGACCTCCTCATGGCGATGTAGGCCCCGTAGGGGGCAGGCACGCCTGCAACGACGGTGCCGAGTTTGCTCTGGAAGAATTCCCCCCAGAGCTCCAGTGTGGGGAGCACCCCCAAGAAACCTTCGCAGAGAGAGACGAAGGCCGACAGCAGCATCACCGCGTTGGGCGTGAGGTGATGCGGCTGAAGATTGTAGAATTCGAGGAAGGAGCGCAGGAACCCGCTCGTCGGAAGGCCGAAGCTGCGCAGGAAGTGCGAGCGGAAGACGACCCGCTCGCCCTCCTCCGGCGCCGGCGAAATCTCCCTCTACGTGTCAGGACCCCGACTCAATGCCACATCGATCTAGCATGTAACACCTCATATCACTTTGCGGCCTCACGCACGGTATTCCCACGGGTGTCGCCTTACCTTTGCCCGGGACCGTTTGCGCCTTTTGGCACACGTATATGACAGTGTCGCTAGCATCCATATGATAAGGAGCCCGGGCTGACATGGCTAGTCGTAAACCCAAAGCGGCACAGACTTACAGGGACAGGCATCCATGACCCAGCATCGAACGTGTCGGTCATCAGCGAGTGAATCCAGGCTGTAGCACTGGGCTAGCAGGACTCCGGTGAACCGGGCTGTAGCGGGCTAACAGGACTCCGGTATTCACCGCGTGACATTTCCCCGAAGGGACAGACACAGGAACGAAGAAGGACACATGCCGGCCAGCCTAAGTGTTCCGGAGCAGTAGCAAGTTACCATGGCTCGGTGGAAACACTAGGAGACATTTCCCGGTAAGAGAGGCTACTAAAGATAAACAACTAGATGGTCAGATCCCACACATACCAAGCATTTCAATAGCATACACACAATATGCTCGATATGTGCAAATACAACATGGCATCACAACATGACTCTACGACTCAAGTAATTTATTCAATAGGCTCCGAGGAGCGAGATATTACAAACATGGGTCTCATGACCCAACAATCAGAGCATACAAATCAAAGCACAAGCGGAAGCTATCATGTCTGAGTACAGACATCTATAAATGAAAAAGGCTGAGAAGCCTGACTATCTACCAAATCCTGCCGAGGCACAAGATCGTAGCTGAGGTAACAAGCTAAACGTCGAAGACCACGCGGAAATACTAGTGAGACTGAAGTCTCTCTGCAAAAACATAAAATAGGCAAACGTGAGTACAAATGTACCCAGCAAGACTTACATCAGAACTATCTACATATGCATCATTATCAACAAAGGGATGGTGGGGTTTAACTGCAGCAAGCCAGCTTTGACTCGGTGGCTATCCTGAACTACGACTGCGAGTAACTTTTTTGAGGTGGCGCACACGAGTCCACATATTCACCATATCAATACACCACTATGGATCCGCTCCCGTCTCCCTACGAGAACGCCATCCATAGCACTCACGCTTATCTTGCGTATTTTAGAGTATCCACTTTCACTTCTCTATGAACTGATATAAGCAACCCAGAAGTCCTTTTCCGCGGACACGGCTATTCGAATAGATTAGGTTAACCCTGCAGGGGTGTACTTCTTCACACACGCTCTCACCACTTACCGCCGTTTACACGACATGTACTCGGCAACCTTCAAGCGGAAGCCCAACGTGGGTGTCGGCCACGGCCTGCCTAAACACTCGAGTCTCTAGTCCAGGTTTATCGCCTATTCGGGTTCCATCCATGAGGAGATCCGGCCGGAGTTTCGCTCACAGCCCCAAACGATGTGAACAGGGTTCCCGAGACACCAAACGGGCGCCCGGTACACCGTGCCACGTGCCTACCGCATCACAGCCCACCCCTACGGTCAGCGCTGCCCACAGCCTCCAGCATACTACAAACACAAGAAACTACTTGCAACTCCTGGACAGAGGACAAGGGTGATCAAGAAGCCGAGAGGGTCCATTGGTTTCGGGCCCAATGCGTGGTAGTAGCTGAATCATGGATCACAAACACAGAACTCAGTTCCTGAGGACGACTGCAATGAGACAACCCACCATGTACTCCTACATGGCCTCTCACCGCTACCTTTACCAAATCGTGTTCACACACTTAGCTCACACACAGTAGGACAGGTTCACACGCCTCTGATTCATCCCCGATGAATCAGACCTGACTCAACTCTAAGCAATAGCAGGCATGACAAACAAACATGAATGAGTAGGCACATCAGGGCTCAAACAACTCCTACTCATGCTAGTGGGTTTCATCTATTTACTGTGGCAATGACAGGTCATGCAAAGGACAAAGGGGTTCAGCTACCGCAGCAAGTAACAGATGAATCGGTGTTGTCCTAATGCAGTAAAAGAGAGCAGGAGCGAGAGAGTAGGATTGTATCAGAATGAACAAGGGGGTGTTGCTTGCCTGGCACTTTTGAAGATAACATTGAGTCTTCATCAGTGTCAACGATCACATCATCGGTATCACGTCTATCGAGAGGGGACAAATACCGGCAACACAGAAGGGAACACAATCAATGCAATGCACAATATGATGCATGATCATGACATGGCAAAATGAATGTGTTTTGAGCCAATGCAACTAGCAACAGATTAAATGAAGTTGGTTTGAATACAAGATTCAAATTCAAACTCCATATGTGATTATTTAAATGCCCTTTATTTGATTTGTGCTAAACAGCAGCTATAAGTTGTTCTAACATGCATGAAAATGGTACAGATGGATTCCTTGAATTTTTCTGATAATTTTTCATATATAAATTATTTAATTTGGAGTTACGGTTAATTTTCTATGAATTTTAGAAGTTTATATTCATTTTCTGGAATTTCAGAATTAAATTAAATCCAGAAAACATTACTGCGTCAGCATGACGTTGGCATGACGTCAGCAAGTCAACAGGGGCCGGCTCGGGTCAAACCTGACGTGTGGGGTCCACACGTCAGTGACACAGGGGCTAATCCCGCGTTGACTCGGGCTTTGACCCGCTACGGGGCCCACTGTCAGTGGCTGTGGGGGGGTGTTTAGGCGTCATTAGTGCTAATTAGGCGTGCCACGTCGGCAGTCGCCGGAGTGTCGCCAGCGACGACCACGGCCGACAGCGGAGGTGCACCGTGCGCTCGCTACGGAGCACCATTTGACGTGCGGTTTGCTCCTACGGGTTCCTGGGAGGAAGGCGCATCTAAAGAGGTAAGTGACAGCAGCTGGGGTGGCCGGAGCTGCCGGCGGCGAGCTCCTTTGCGGCTGCCGGAGTTCGGGCAATCTCGGGGTCGGGGTTAGGGAGCACGGCAGGAGGAGCTGGGGCGTGCTACGGACTCCTGAGATCACGGTGAGCACGACAGTGGCCTCGGATACGAGCTGGGGTGGCTGTGGCCACGGCCACGCCATGGCCGGCGGCGAGAGATTCTCGGGCAAAGTGGTGGGGCTAGCTAGAGAGGGAGGTGGGGCACGGGAAGAGGGGGAATCAGCACAGGAGCTCACAGCGGGTGCAGTGGTGGCCTCGGCGAGCTCGGGGAGGCACCGGAGCCGACGAATTTGACGAAGACGGCCGGCGGTTCCGAGGTAGAAGACGACGTCGATGGCAGCGATGCGGCACGTCCGGGGCCTCGTGGCTCGTTGAGGAGGTAGAGGGAGGACCGGCGGAGCTTCCTGGGGCGTCGGTGAGCCGTGGGGTGGCCGGTAGCCACGGTGGCTCTCGGCGGTGGCGGCGGCTCCGTTCGGTCGCGGGAGGGGAAACAGAGGAGCGAGGGGGAGGGAGGTCCAGAGAGCGAGGGAGAAGTGAGAGGGGGTCGGGGCTGCGTGGCGTCGCGGGAGGGACCAGGGAAGGAGGAGGCAGCCAGGCAGGGAGGAGGTGGCCTCCTCGGCCGCGCGCGTGCGAGCACGCAGCTGCTCCCACTGGCAAGAGGAAGACGACAGGGGGGGGGGAGTAGCGGTGGCGGGCTGGGCCGGCTGGGCCGGTTCTGGTGGGCTGCACGGGTGAGGCCAGGTAAGTCCTTCTCTCTCTCTCTTTTATTTTTTTCTTCTGTTTTGTTTTATTTAATTTCGTTTTGCCACTGTTTTGAATTTTAAACAAATTCAAACAATGCCAAAAATTCCTCTGAATAATTTTATTTGGCTAGATGGACTTTTCCAAAAGCTCATAAAATATTTCAGGGGTATTTGAAATTATATTCTAATTATATGAATATAATTCAAATTCAAATAGCTAATGATTTAAATTCAAAGTCCCAAAAATAAATCCTTAAAAATGTTCAATATTTTGGTTGGGACCAGAACCCTTACCAAAAATTATCAAACATTTAAGAAGAGCCTTTTGGAGCAATGAATGAGATTTCTAGGGTTTTTGCCCCTCTTTTATTTAGGGTTTTGAGGCTTCCAATATTCCTCAATTCAAGTTTCAAAAATATAGACATGATGCACACATGAAGCTAGCCTAGAGCAATGCCAGAAGCTAGGGATGTGACAACTCACCCCCACTAAACAAGAATCTCGTCTCGAGATTCAAGCGTAGGGTAGGATGAAGGGGAAACGCAAGCTAGTACAATCTTCACGATCCAGGGTGCACTTCAGTTGAACGTTGATTCATTCACCATCATTGTCTTGATGTCTTGTTCTGAGAAATCCTGCCAACATGACATGGAGGGAAGAAGGAGACTCTAGAAGGGTCGATCTTCTTGAAGATCGAACAACTCACGGAATGAGACATAGGACCATCTCTCGGGTTGAGACACGAGATACACATCAAGAGGGGTGGAAAGAAACGGATGACGAAGGTTCACTAGGTGGACAACAATTCCACACTTAAGAAGGTGGTAATCGGTTGTCAACGTAGCGAGGAGTTGAGTTGCCATGATACCACAACGAGACACCTTCGGAACCGTGACTCGTAGATATCTCCCCTTAAGTGGCAAAAGAATTACCTTTGATTCAGAGATCATTGAAACTCTTTATACCAGCTTAAGGCAAATCATAATCGATCATTTAGAGGGGTTCGGTAGAATGGCATACTCAAACTTGGATGATGTGGATTACCTTGTTGAAGACAATGTAATGGATGAATTTTGCTTATCACCGAAAATGGAAGAGACCCATGGTAGAATGGCACATTGGCGGTGCAAGCTGGGAACAAAATGCAAATGCTGGGAATGATTCTGGTAACTGGGGAAGAACCCAACAATAGAGAGTGAATTCACTGTTGGAGTGGTTATAGCATAACCGAGGAAATCTGGGGCAATCCCAGCTAGTGCCGATGATAAGACGTAGCGCTTGTGCGTGCTCTCAAGAACTTGAGCATTTCCACATTCATCAAGGTTTTACCAACATCCGTGTCAAGGATCCTGGCAACACAACATACCACCATGATGAACAACGATGGACGATGCAGATGCAAAGGAAGATAACACCTTCTCAGATTTCACCTTAGCGAGGCCAAGGAAATAAAAATCTGGATGATCGACCGAGAGACATTTAGCACTCCGCTTCTAATGTTCTCCTTGATGTGCTAGTGTAACCCATTCATAGATATGGTTGATATCTAGAACATCAAGTAAAAAGGCCGGACTTCGGGATCTCAGAAATCCATAGGGGCAACAAGGGAGTAAACCCTACAAAATCCCTATGGGGAGGTGGCCAACTTCATCAATCAAGATATTATAATAACAGGTCTTCCGGCTGGGTGTGTTGGCCACGACATCCACTTTACCGGTTATCGCGCGACCAATATTATAATTCTTGGGAAATATTCCAACCATCATATCTGCCTGAGATTCAGATCTGGTTGGTGTCAGGATATTCCAGACTCATCGAGTCTAGGAAGAAAAACGGAAGTTTGCAACACAAATCGACGAGATGACGTTGCGGGATTCTCGGGAGATGAACTACGATAGCAAGCTCCAAAACATGAGCTGGTTCTGCTACAAACATGTGAACACGTTGTCCCAGACAAGCATGCCCACCTGGTAGTCTTACAATAAAACACTACCGAGTTCTGGTTGGGAACCATCAGCGAGGATATCAAAGTTCTTTCATAAGTCCGGATTAGCTCTTATGAAGGAACTCCTTCTCCTTGAACAAATCAATCAGTGGCTTGGTGTGCTCGGGACACATATGGAATGAAGGTTGCAAGTCTTCAAACCACAGCATTCTTCGCACGTGTGCATGACTGATTTGGAATGATTCCAAAGAAAGCAACATTGACTTTCTCGAATCCACGGCGGCAACTTGCATCAGATGCACATGAATTAAAGGAAGTCACTACCTTCATCCAAACATATGCTTCATGAGCTAGCATGAACAAATGCTTTCAAAAGTTTCCAACACTAGCTTAATGTTCAGCAAAATTATGGAGAAGACAAGGATGTTGTCAATGGGCTCAACAACAATTCATCTAGGTTTCCTTTTAAAAGGAATTCCATAGTTAAGTGAACACGGTGATAGCATTGGTCAGACCCAAAGGATATAATGGTGTATGCTCGAGGGATCAACCACGAGTAAGACAACATTACGAACATCGTTGGTTCCGACTTGATTTGACGATAGCCCACACTCAAATCAAAGGATTGATAAGACAATAGGTCCAGCAACTGATCACAAGGGCCAATCGATGAAGATATCATCTTTCTTCAACACACACTACACAAGAATATCCCTTTGGAACGAACTAAGTCAGGCAAGCTTTTATCTTCCAACCCTCCAAGTTGTCGTTTAGCTTAACCAACTAGCTCAGGGATATCTAACACCGATTCTTGGAGAGAAGGTGGTTCACAAGAAACCAACTTGATCACGAACTCAACATAGCGGTCAGGTGACAACCCGGTAACACCTCCAAGAAGATATTTGGAAAGTCACGAACCACCGGTATGTTACTAAGCTCGAGAACAATCTTGCTTTTGAGGGCAAGACGATATGATCAAATGAGTGAGGACTTGACAAGATCCTAACTCATCAATCGAAGGGTGCACCGAAATAAGGACTAGGTAGCACGATCAGTCTTAGAAGGATGATTCGAAAACCAACATACTAAGAATGAAATTATTATCCTTTAACTACCAAGCAACGAGGTTGCTAGGAGTATTGATTTCACACATCACAATTCATTTGTCGGTATTCCGGTTGCATCAACACGGAACCGAGGAATGAAAAAGGATGGCGAGAAGTATCACTATGTCAAGAATTCACAAAAGGTGGTGCAATTCTCATGAAATTCCTGTCATAAAGAAGGTAATACTTCAAGGTAGAGCAGAACCAAAAGCTGGATTGGCATTTGATCTGCGGAATACAACTATTTTGACCCAATCCTAGATATGGAAGAGGTACTGGAGTTTGTTTCTCCTAGTCATTCCGGAATAGAATGGCTTGACAGACCACAAGAGTCATAGGCATCGATGAACGAACGCACGCATACTCTTGACTATCAATTGATAGACGAGGGTCAGAATGCAACTAAAGAGAACAACTCAAAGGAACATATAACTTTCTGAGTTGTGGATGCATAGATTAGTATGTCGAACCAAGTTCAACATATTTCTTCCGGATAACCCATGCAGAAAGGTAGAACTGGCAGAGTCACGATTTATGAATGGAGAACTCCTCAAGAGTACTCTAATTGTGATTTTTTTTTGATCCAATAAACATCTGCCATAAGTAGTTCATGGTATTTGGAAGAAGAAGATACCACGGACTTCAAGGACTATCGCAAAGGTTACTAATATCCTAAAGGCACTAGCAATTACTATCAACATGAAGTAGGTAGAGTGAATCTCGGGTTCAGAACCCAGGAGTAGAATACCTACTACTAAGTAGCATCACGGGATGCTTCCGAGAATAAAGGCCATAATCTTCACACTAGGACACAAATCATGGCTAGACCACTAGATGATCCCCTAAGCACTTAGGGTCATAATAATAATTCCAACATATATGTCGAGGCAATAATTACCTCAACACACCGATTAGTGTGGTTAATATGGCCCATGGGAACATCGGAAACAGAAGGAAGGGATTTGCAAATGCATCGGACTATTTAGAAACCTGGGATGACTCGGACAGCATAACGGCTATAATTGCTCAAAAAGATTTGAGACAATCACAAAAATGGTGGCATAACCACTCAGAAGCACAATATCAAGGTTCCGAGATCAACAATTAACATACGGAAGTAGTAGGAACTGAACTGAGACTTAAATCCAACAATCTTATAAGTCTACTGATTAGTAACACGTGATCCTAATAGAAAGAAGAGATAGCCTGGTTCTTAATCCCCGCAGGAAAGATAAGATGACTCAGATCAGAAGGGCATGAGGTATAAGGAGTAAAAAGAGCCTTACGTTCCATCCCACAATCAATTCCCTTATATAACTAAAGAATTTCTAGACTCAACTTCGACCAGTTTGGCTTGGTAATCCTACAGGCAGTCAAGCTCTGATACCAACGCTGTCAGGACCCCGACTCAATGCCACATCGATCTAGCATGTAACACCTCATATCACTTTGCGGCCTCACGCACGGTATTCCCACGAGTGTCGCCTTACCTTTGCCCGGGACCGTTTGCGCCTTTTGGCACACGTATATGACAGTGTCGCTAGCATCCATATGATAAGGAGCCCGGGCTGACATGGCTAGTCGTAAACCCAAAGCGGCACAGACTTACAGGGACAGGCATCCATGACCCAGCATCGAACGTGTCGGTCATCAGCGAGTGAATCCAGGCTGTAGCACTGGGCTAGCAGGACTCCGGTGAACCGGGCTGTAGCGGGCTAACAGGACTCCGGTATTCACCGCGTGACATTTCCCCGAAGGGACAGACACAGGAACGAAGAAGGACACATGCCGGCCAGCCTAAGTGTTCCGGAGCAGTAGCAAGCTACCATGGCTCGGTGGAAACACTAGGAGACATTTCCCCGTAAGAGAGGCTACTAAAGATAAACAACTAGATGGTCATATCCCACACATACCAATCATTTCAATAACATACACACAATATGCTCGATATGTGCAAATACAACATGGCATCACAACATGACTCTATGACTCAAGTAATCTATTCAATAGGCTCCGAGGAGCGAGATATTACAAACATGGGTCTCATGACCCAACATTCAGAGCATACAAATCAAGCACAAGCGGAAGCTATCATGTCTGAGTACAGACATCTATAAATGAAAAAGGCTGAGAAGCCTGACTATCTACCAAATCCTGCCGAGGCACAAGATCGTAGCTGAGGTAACAAGCTAAACGTCGAAGACCACGCGGAAATACTAGTGAGACTGAAGTCTCTCTGCAAAAACATAAAATAGGCAAACGTGAGTACAAATGTACCCAGCAAGACTTACATCAGAACTATCTACATATGCATCATTATCAACAAAGGGATGGTGGGGTTTAACTGCAGCAAGCCAGCTTTGACTCGGTGGCTATCCTGAACTACGACTGCGAGTAACTTTTTTGAGGTGGCGCACACGAGTCCACATATTCACCATATCAATACACCACTATGGATCCGCTCCCGTCTCCCTACGAGAACGCCATCCATAGCACTCACGCTTATCTTGCGTATTTTAGAGTATCCACTTTCACTTCTCTATGAACTGATATAAGCAACCCAGAAGTCCTTTTCCGCGGACACGGCTATTCGAATAGATTAGGTTAACCCTGCAGGGGTGTACTTCTTCACACACGCTCTCACCACTTACCGCCGTTTACACGACATGTACTCGGCAACCTTCAAGCGGAAGCCCAACGTGGGTGTCGGCCACGGCCTGCCTAAACACTCGAGTCTCTAGTCCAGGTTTATCGCCTATTCGGGTTCCATCCATGAGGAGATCCGGCCGGAGTTTCGCTCACAGCCCCAAACGATGTGAACAGGGTTCCCGAGACACCAAACGGGCGCCCGGTACACCGTGCCACGTGCCTACCGCATCACAGCCCACCCCTACGGTCAGCGCTGCCCACGGCCTCCAGCATACTACAAACACCAGAAACTACTTGCAACTCCTGGACAGAGGACAAGGGTGATCAAGAAGCTGAGAGGGTCCATTGGTTTCGGGCCCAATGCGTGGTAGTAGCTGAATCATGGATCACAAACACAGAACTCAGTTCCTGAGGACGGCTGCAATGAGACAACCCACCATGTACTCCTACATGGCCTCTCACCGCTACCTTTACCAAATCGTGTTCACACACTTAGCTCACACACAGTAGGACATGTTCACACACCTCTGATTCATCCCCGATGAATCAGACCTGACTCAACTCTAAGCAGTAGCAGGCATGACAAACAAACATGAATGAGTAGGCACAACAGGGCTCAAACAACTCCTACTCATGCTAGTGGGTTTCATCTATTTACTGTGGCAATGACAGGTCATGCAAAGGATAAAGGGGTTCAGCTACCGCAGCAAGTAACAGATGAATCGATGTTGTCCTAATGCAGTAAAAGAGAGCAGGAGCGAGAGAGTGGGATTTTATCGGAATGAACAAGGGGGTTTTGCTTGCCTGGCACTTTTGAAGATAACATTGAGTCTTCATCAGTGTCAACGATCACATCATCGGTATCACGTCTATCGAGAGGGGACAAATACCGGCAACACAGAAGGGAACACAATCAATGCAATGCACAATATGATGCATGATCATGACATGGCAAAATGAATGTGTTTTGAGCCAATGCAACTAGCAACAGATTAAATGAAGTTGGTTTGAATACAAGATTCAAATTCAAACTCCATATGTGATTATTTAAATGCCCTTTATTTGATTTGTGCTAAACAGCAGCTATAAGTTGTTCTAACATGCATGAAAATGGTACAGATGGATTCCTTGAATTTTTCTGATAATTTTTCATATATAAATTATTTAATTTGGAGTTACGGTTAATTTTCTATGAATTTTAGAAGTTTATATTCATTTTCTGGAATTTCAGAATTAAATTAAATCCAGAAAACATTACTGTGTCAGCATGACGTTGGCATGACGTCAGCAAGTCAACAAGGGCCGGCTCGGGTCAAACCTGACGTGTGGGGTCCACACGTCAGTGACACAGGGGCTAATCCCGCGTTGACTCGGGCTTTGACCCGCTACGGGGCCCACTGTCAGTGGCTGTGGGGGGGGGTGTTTAGGCGTCATTAGTGCTAATTAGGCGTGCCACGTCGGCAGTCGCCGGAGTGTCGCCGGCGACGACCACGGCCGACAGCGGAGGTGCACCGTGCGCTCGCTACGGAGCACCATTTGACGTGCGGTTTGCTCCTACGGGTTCCTGGGAGGAAGGCGCATCTAAAGAGGTAAGTGACAGCAGCTGGGGTGGCCGGAGCTGCCGGCGGCGAGCTCCTTTGCGGCTGCCGGAGTTCGGGCAATCTCGGGGTCGGGGTTAGGGAGCACGGCAGGAGGAGCTGGGGCGTGCTACGGACTCCTGAGATCACGGTGAGCACGACAGTGGCCTCGGATACGAGCTGGGGTGGCTGTGGCCACGGCCACGCCATGGCCGGCGGCGAGAGATTCTCGGGCAAAGTGGTGGGGCTAGCTAGAGAGGGAGGTGGGGCACGGGAAGAGGGGGAATCAGCACAGGAGCTCACAGCGGGTGCAGTGGTGGCCTCGGCGAGCTCGGGGAGGCACCGGAGCCGACGAATTTGACGAAGACGGCCGGCGGTTCCGAGGTAGAAGACGACGTCGATGGCGGCGATGCGGCACATCCGGGGCCTCGTGGCTCGTTGAGGAGGTAGAGGGAGGATCGGCGGAGCTTCCTAGGGCGTCGGTGAGCCGTGGGGTGGCCGGTAGCCACGGTGGCTCTCGTCGGTGGCGGCGGCTCCGTTCGGTCGCGGGAGGGGAAACAGAGGAGCGAGGGGGAGGGAGGTCCAGAGAGCGAGGGAGAAGTGAGAGGGGGTCGGGGCTGCGTGGCGTCGCGGGAGGGACCAGGGAAGGAGGAGGCAGCCAGGCAGGGAGGAGGTGGCCTCCTCGGCCGCGCGCGTGCGAGCACGCAGCTGCTCCCACTGGCAAGAGGAAGACGACAGGGGGGGGAGTAGCGGTGGCGGGCTGGGCCGGCTGGGCCGGTTCTGGTGGGCTGCACGGGTGAGGCCAGGTAAGTCCTCTCTCTCTCTTTTATTTTTTTCTTCTGTTTTGTTTTATTTAATTTCGTTTTGCCACTGTTTTGAATTTTAAACAAATTCAAACAATGCCAAAAACTCCTCTGAATAATTTTATTTGGCTAGATGGACTTTTCCAAAAGCTCATAAAATATTTCAGGGGTATTTGAAATTATATTCTAATTATATGAATATAATTCAAATTCAAATAGCTAATGATTTAAATTCAAAGTCCCAAAAATAAATCCTTAAAAATGTTCAATATTTTGGTTGGGACCAGAACCCTTACCAAAAATTATCAAACATTTAAGAAGAGCCTTTTGGAGCAATGAATGAGATTTCTAGGGTTTTTGCCCCTCTTTTATTTAGGGTTTTGAGGCTTCCAATATTCCTCAATTCAAGTTTCAAAAATATAGACATGATGCACACATGAAGCTAGCCTAGAGCAATGCCAGAAGCTAGGGATGTGACACTACGGCGCCAGGCGGACCCGCACGAGGTTGGCGTCGGGCAGGCACCGAGTCCGGCGGAGGAACTCAACGTGGTCCTCATGGACGTTGGAGCCGTCCCACGAGCTCGACAGCGCCATGGGAGCGAGACGAAGTGGTGGCGCAGCGGCGCTGAGACGGGAAGCTGCGGCGGCAACGAGAGGAAGAAGGAAGACGAGGGGGCGGAGTGAGAGAGAGCGTGCAAACCTCTGCCTCTCCCCCTCCTCCCCCTACTTATAGGCTCGCCCGGCGGAGCCGAGGAGGCGTGGCGTGGGGAAACGTGGGGATCGCCTGTGCCCACTCCCCCACGTCCCGCATTTATTGCGCCCTAACGGCGAAATAAAATCGCCACGGGGAGGCGAGCAGTCCACCTGGGCCGCAGAAGATCAGCGCTCGGGCCGAGGCCTAGGAGTGGCAGGCCCGGGCCTGCGACGGCGTCCCGTCGTGTGCGTGCACTGGCAGGGTTTCGCTGCCACGTGGCCCAGGGAGGGCCCGCGGTCGGCACGCGGGTCGGCCACTTTCCCACCTGCAAGACACAGAGCTCTCCGAAATCGGCATACACCAGCAAAGCCGGCTCTTCAGGATAGGAAGCTGACCAAGCTTCTCGTCCCTCTGTCCGCCTCGAAGCTCGATCAGCTTCGGGGACTACTGTCAGAGTAAATAGCCTTGGGTAGCCAGGCTGGCTTCCCCTGGCCCTTCTGAAAAAACTACGAGCCTGTCCGGCTCTCAAGAACCCAAGACGTGGGGCCGCCTTCCCCTTGCTGGCCGTCACCCAAGCCGGCTGCCGGAAGGCGGCCCGACTTTAGCCCTCGCAAAGGAAGCCACGGGAGGGCCGGCTTCGAGAAGCCGGCCGCGAGAAGGCCGACTACAAGAAGCCGGCTCCCACAAAGCGGTCGAGACCGTACCCTCAAAGTTTGCATCCACCTAACGGCGATGTGACAGGGCGCGGCTACAGTAAAGCCTGCCACCCCCAAATCCTAGAGCACAACCGGCACAGTGCACCGTACGGGTGACCATGACCCGTCCGGCGCAACACTGTTGCCATGTTGACCCTGACGCCATCCACAATGGGCTGCCAGTACGGCCCACGGGCGGTGGGCCCCTTCGGGCAGAGAGACACCCGAAGGCGGCCACGCCTCCCCCAGTCGGCCCAAGACAGAGCCGGCTCCCCACAGCCGGCTTGCTGCCCTCCTCGAAGGAGACGCCCCGTTAAGGAGACAAGACGCGGTGAGGCTACAGCAATCGCCCGCCGGATGGCGGTACTGTAGCCATGCCTACCTCGACGAAGCCCACGTCACCAAGATAGAGCAACAGTAACCAGCCGCCGACCAGGTCCTGGACAGTGGGGCCTGCCTGTCGACCAAGGGGCCGGCAGCCGGCGGGACCCACCAGTCGGCGGGCCCCAGCAGCCGGCGCAGAAGCCGGCGAGCGCAGTCATAGACGGCTGGGCCCCGCGCCTAGTCGGATTACCATTGTACCCCCGGGGGGTAGGCCTATATAAACCCCCCGGGGCGCCCATGCAAAGGGTTCGACCCCCAGCTAGTTTTAGACACCTCACAAGGAGAAGGAGCAGGCCAGCCGACCCTTCTTTCTCCTCCCACCGAACAGCTCAAGGAGCATTGTGTAGTTTCTTGTCCATCTAGTGATCATGCGGAAACCCTGCAGAGCAGCAGTAGGGGTGTTATCTCCACGGAGAGCCCGAATCTGTGTAAGGTCCGCCGGCGTGCATGTCTTCGCCTCATCCCGTTTCCAGGCACCGGCGATGTCTTACTGGCTCCCACAATGATAAGCCACCCGTTGGCATATGTCGCACCTACCACCCGACATATCTGGAAGTATTTGCTTTAGTCTCCTGGATATTACCTTGGACGCAATTTTGTAGAGCACGTTGCATAAGCTGATTGGCCTGAACTGTTTGAGAAGTGTGGGGTTTTTTTACCTTGGGAATGAGGACCAGTGTCGTGTTGTTGATGCAGGCTGCTGACTCCGTCCCCTCAACAATTTTGAGGATCACAGTTGTGACCTCATCTCCGCACAACTCCTAGTGACGCTGAAAAAAGTGAGCAGGATATCCATCCAGACAAGGCGCTTTGATTGGAAACATTTGAAACAAGGCACACTTTACCTCCTCCTGGGAATATGGCGCATTCAGAAGGTTGTTCATATCAGGTGTTACCTTGGTTGGCACGTGTCTGAGCACTTCCTCCATGTTGTGCACCCCTTCTGACGTGTACAAGTTTTTGTAGTACTTTGTTGTCATCTCTTCCATCCCAATTGGATCCTCTATGAACTGACCATGTTCATCTTGCAGCGATTCTATTTGATTTTTGCGGTGCCTTTTACTTGCCCTCAGATGGAAAAATAGGTGTTTTATCACCATGAACTAGCCACTCCAGGCGCGCCCTTTGGCGCTAGAGCATTTCCTCACGATGGAACAACTCAACCAATCGATCGGTGACCTTTATCTCTTCCCAGGTGGGGCCAGATCTTCCTGGGATGGCACGCAAGTCCTGTAGCCGGTTTTTTAACTGAGCTATCTCTTTTCGCATCGATCCGAAGTTGTTTTGATCCCAGGCCAACAGATCTCCAGCTAGGTCCCCTAGCTTTAAGTGCAATGATTGCACTGTCCCCCCTTCCTGCATGCTCCACCGGTTCGCCACTGCCGTGAAGAGAGATTCCTCTCTCTTCCACATGGTCTCATATTTAAATTCCCTGGGCCCCGCACTGCATGCATGCAAATCACGTAGTGTGAGGAGGATTGGTATGTGGTCGGAGCTCACTGCCGTCTTGTGATGCAAGGTAGACTCTGGCAGAGCGACCAGCCACACCGGGTTCGACAAGCATCTGTCCAAACGGACTCGGGTGAAGGTGCCACCAGCAACCCTTTTTTTGAAAGTCCAACTTGTACCCGTGTGCCCTATATCTGACAAACCGCATGTATCAACAGCCTCCCGAAAACCATCAATTTGAGCTTGGCTCCGACATCCAACTCCATCATGTTCACTGAGGTTCAGCACCTCGTTGAAGTCGCCGATGACCGCCCACGGCCTATTCTATGACTCGGCTATATTCTTTAGAGTATTCCAAGTATTTTTCATGTCCGGAACTTGAGCCTCTCCGTAAACAAAGGTTACTCTAACCTGCACGTCCACCATATTATCTACTAATGCATCAATATGGTACCTCGAATAACCAATAACTTCCACTTTTATTTCATCATTCCAAAAGATACAAAGACCACCACTCCGTCTAGAACTACTCACTGCATAACTTCTATTGAAACCTAAACCTTCTGCCAGATTCTCTACCCTCATACCCTCTATGTGTGTTTCAGGAATACAAAGAATAGAGGGGGCAAACTACCTCGCAAGATCGCGAAGCTCCCGAACTATCATAGCTTTGCCAATTTCGCGGCAGTTCCAGCAAAGTAGACTCATTGCGCTAGGCGAACCCCTCCTTGGGGGCTCGCTAAACGCGCATCAGGGGTCTTGCTAGGTGTTGCACTCTTCGTTGTGTTTGTCTTGGCAGTTGAGGGGCTCGGTTTGTTTCTCTTCGTCTCCTGCTTCGAGGTGGGGCTTGGGGGGTCGCTGGTGGAAGCACGAGAATGTTTTTGTTCGACTAAACCTGCTACTTCGGATGTGTGCCTTTTGGTTCAAGAGCGCTTCTTTTTCTGTTTCGGTCAAGTTCTTCCATGGTGACATCATTGAGCATCATGTCGGAATCTTCCTGAGGCTGGCTGCCCGGGGCATCTCGGTTCGCTGCTGCTCTCCCACCCCCTCAGCCTGAACGACCTCGGCCTCGCCCTCCTCTAGGGCTCTCGCTCTCTCCCAGTCCTCTGCCCAGGCTCTGGAACCAACTTGCTTTTATGTCCTTGAAAACGAGTGCTTTTGGGGAATGAACACCATCTCCGCACTCTTTGTACATATGGCCAAGATATCCACAAACAGCGCACCAATCAGGCATTCTTTCGTACTTGATTCTAAAGACCACAAGTTCCACCGCATCCTTCTTGACTACCAACGAGACAACGTTTTTCAAAGGTTTTGTCACATCGATTCGCACCTGAACTCTAGCAAAGTTGCCCTTAAAGTCTTGTGACTTTGGCTCAGCAAATATGAACTCTCCCACCATGGATGCCAGGGCCTTGATCTTAGAGAAATAACCATCTGGGAGATCATGTATCTGCAGCCAGATATGAATCTTTTTAAGTTCAATGGTTAACGGCTTCGTGAAACCATCATAAGGCACAAGAACCACCGCCTTCCCCTTGAAGTTCCATGGCCCTTCCTCCATTACCCTCTCCCAATCACCAAGGCAAGAGAATTGGAGGGTGTAGAGGTTTTCCTCTAGAGGCCTGATCTTGACTTCCTACGCCACATCCCATGCCACCCTCATGCTTCTGTAAAACCAATATTGGCTGTAAGCTTTGTCGGTATGAACCCTAGAGATCGCCATCCAGCGGGTCGCCTCCTGCGGTAGCTCTCCGTCTTCCACCACCACATCCTACAGATCGTCTTCTTTGAGTCCCAATTCCTCCATCAGTGCTTCAAGGTCGGACGTGGCCGTCCCCGATGCCGATGCGTTCGAAGCCATGATCCTCTCGCTCGGGGTTTGGTTCCGCGAGCGGTATTGACCCAAAGTCTGCCCCTCTGCGCGGCCACCACGTCTTGCCACGCAGCAGGCCATCGTCGGAGAGGAGCGGTAGGGGAGATCGGTCTCTATGGAGATGTCGGTGCCGTCGCCCGAGAGGAGAGAGAAACCCTAACGAGAGGGGAGATAATCCCTCATGTGCTAGCAAGGAACCGCAACTCTCTTCTCTCGTACTCCTTTTACTTCATACTTTCCTTTTACTCATGTCCTTTCCCTTTCTCCCCATATGGATGGCCCTATAGGGGGCGCACCAGCCCCTTGTGGGCTGGTGTGTTCCCTTACTTGGCCCATTAAGCCCATATCTTTGCCGAGGGTTTCCCGGAACCCCTTCCGGTGACCCGGTATCACCTGGAACACTTCAAGTGTCCAAATACCATCATCCTATATATGAATATTTACCTCTTGATCGTCATGTTCGTGATCTCATCTGGGACTCCAAACAAACTTTAGTCATCAAATCACATAACTCATAATACAAATCGTCATCGAACGTTAAGCGTGCGGACCCTACGGGTTCGAGAACTATGTAGACATGACCGAGACACATCTCCGGTCAATAACCAATAGCAAAACCTTGATGCTCATCTTGGCTCCTACATATTCTACAAAGATCTTTATTGGTCAAACCGCATAACAACATACATCATTCCCTTTTTCATCGGGTATGTTACTTGCCCGAGATTCGATCGTCGGTATCATCATACCTAGTTCAATATCGTTACCGGCAAGTCTCTTTACTCGTTCCGTAATGCATCATCCGGCAACTAACTCATTAGTCACATTGCTTGCAAGGCTTATAGTGATGAGCATTACCGAGAGGGCCCATAGATACCTCTCCGACACATGGAGTGACAAATCCTAATCTTGATCTATGCCAACTCAACAAACACCATCGGAGACACCTGTAGAGCATCTTTATAATCACCCAGTTACGTTGTGATGTTTGATAGCACACAAAGTGTTTCTACGGTATTCGGGAGTTGCATAATCTCATAGTCAGAGGAATATGTATAAGTCATGAAGAAAGCAATAGCAATAAAACTATACAATCATTATGCTAAGCTAACAGATGGGTCTTGTCCATCACATCATTCTCTAATGATGTGATCCCGTTTATCAAATGACAACACATGTCTATGGTTAGGAAACTTAACCATCTTTGATTAACGAGCTAATCAAGTAGAGGCATACTAGGGACACTCTGTTTATCAAATGACAATACATGTCTATGGTTAGGAAACTTAACCATCTTTGATTAATGAGCTAGTCAAGTAGAGGCATACTAGGGACACTCTATTTTGTCTATGTATTCACACGTGTACTAAGTTTCTGGTTAATACAATTCTAGCATGAATAATAAACATTTATCATGATATAAGGAAATATAAATAACAACTTTATATATGATTCATTTTATCAAGTAATTCTCTTTGTGATTTAGCAACTTGTTCTAACTGAGTTTGTACCATAGAAGCATGTTTTCAAACACCTCTAACATCATTTGATATTCTAAATAACAAGTCACTCAAGCGAGCAATCATATCAGAATTATATTTCAACTATTTCGTAACATTTTCATTGAAGTGATCTTGTTTTCTAATGTAGTTTTCAAACTCATAAAGGCATTGACTAGGATGCATATTGTGAGGATTACCATTTTCATTAAACTTCATAAGAGAATTTACCTCTACCACCTTAGGCATTGGTGGCATATTAAGCCGATGTATTTATTCAATAGGAGGTAAATTTTTAACATCCACAGCTTTAATACCTTTTTATTTCATAGATTTCTTTGCCTCTTGCATATCTTCAGGACTGAGATATAATATACCCCTCTTCTTCAGAGTGGGTTTAGCCGGTGGTTTAGGAATAGTCCAATCATCCTAATTTTTCAATATTGTCGGCGTTCTGGGAAAGGGGGTCCCTAGACTTGCCTGCCTGCGGCCTGCGGCATGGCTCAAGTGGGGGGCCAGCGCGGCCCATCTTCATCATGATAAAGGCTAAGGTGTCCCGATGTTTCGATGAGATGGTGGCTATCATTTTCTGTGGGAGTCGACCTTGACGATCCGACTACGAACGTGCGAGACGTCGCGCCTTAGCAATCACTAAACCAACTTCCGAGGGTTATTGACCACGCCGGAGCATGATCAACCTGACCACGAGGGTCTGTTTCCTGCGAGCAAACGAAGAACAAGCAAGAAACTGAGATTGCAATCGGGATATTGCGAATATAATATGAAAGCTTTATTGATCAAGGTGGGGTTCTGTGACGTCTTGGTCCGGTCGTTGGACACAAACGAAGTACGCGAAGTTGCAGCTATGGCGAACTTTTAATCTAAACAAAACCCAAAGTCTAAACGACGCCCTAAGGGCTGTATATATGGAGGAAGAGGGGGGGGGGGAATTTCGTGGCCCTTGAGGGTGGGGTCCGAAACCAACCCTAACTCTTGTTTCCCCACACATACAGACTCTAAAAATAGCCTATACTTAAGTATTTCGAAATTACATGGGCCTGGCCCATTAATAAGGTGACGCAGCACCTAGAATAGCCTATGGACGAATATTATGAAGTGGCATCTTGTATATTTCATCCAAGGCTTCATGCACTCCTTATGGCGGCTTCAAAGTCCTGAAATCATCACTTGTAACTCCGTTCTTGATCCCCTTGTGCATGCCATCAACTCCATGCGTGTTCTTGCTCCAATGTTCATCCTTCTCCAAGCTAGGCCCTTCATTTGTAAGCAAAACAAATGTATCCAATTTAGGCAGCATCATAATCTCATGAACATTAGAATCATTACCAAGAAACGAAAGTACCTGGTAATTTAATTGGCGTGCGCGAGCTCTAGTAATTGGTCCAGTATATGTAACAGTAGGGGCTGTGGGTGTAACAATGGTATTGATGTCCTCATCATCCTCCCCTTCTTGAAATGAAGTCGTCCTCGATGGAAGCGCATCTTCCTCACCCAAATAAGGCTTCAAATCTGCAATGTTAAAAGTGGGACTAACCCCAAAATCTACAGGTAGCTCAAGTTTATATGCATTATCATTTATTTTCTCTAACACCTTAAAAGGACCATCAGCACGTGGAATTAGCTTTGATTTGCGCAGATTAGGAAATCTATCTTTACGCAAATGTAACCAAACAAGATCTCCAGGCGCAAACACAACATGTTTTCTACCCTTATCTCCAGCAAGTTTATATTTAGCATTCATACGCTCAATGTTTTCCTTAGTTAACTCATGCATTTTTAAAATCAATTCAGAATGTTCTTTAGCATCAAAATTAACCTTCTCTGAAGATGGAAGAGGCAACAAATCAATAGGTGCACGAGGTAGGAAACCATACACAATTTCAAAATGGCACATCTTAGTGGTAGAATGCAATGAACGATTATAAGCAAATTCAATATGAGGCAAGCATTCTTCCCACATTTTCTTGTTATTCTTCAAAACAGCCCTAAGCATAGTAGACAAAGTTCTATTGACTACTTCAGTTTGTCCATCAGTTTGGGGGTGACAAGTAGTACTAAAAAGCAGCTTAGTCCCCAACTTAGCCCATAAACATCTCCAAAAGTGGCTAAGAAATTTAGTATCATGATCTGAAACAATAGTATTTGGCACACCATGTAAGCGAATAATTTCATGAAAGAACAAATCAGCAACATTAACAGCATCATCGCTTTTATGACATGGTATAAAGTGTGCCATTTTCGAGAACCTATCCACGACAACAAATATGCTATCCCTCCCCTTCTTTGTTCGAGGTAAACCTAAAACAAAGTCCATAGATATATCCTCCCAAGGAACACTAGGTACAGGCAAAGGCATATATAAACCATGAGGATTGAGTCATGACTTAGCTCTTTGACATGTAGTGCAGCGAGCAACAAAACGCTCAACATCCCGTCTCATCTTTGGCCAAAAGAAATGTGTAGCAAGTATATCCTCTGTCTTCTTGACGCCAAAGTGTCCCATTAATCCTCCTCCATGTGCCTCCTGCAACAACAAAAGACGAACGGAGCTAGCTGGAATGCATAGCTTGTTAGCACGAAACACAAATCCATCATTAAGAACGAACTTGTTCCAAGTTCTCCCTTCCTTACAATTCTGCAATACATCTTTAAATTCAGCATCATGAACATATTGATCTTTGATGGTCTCCAAACCAAATATTTTAAAGTCAAGTTGTGAAAGCATAGTATAACGACGAGACAAGGCATCAGCAATAACATTTTCTTTACCCTTCTTGTGTTTAATGACATAAGGGAAAGTCTCAATGAATTCAACCCATTTAGCATGTCTACGGTTCAGTTTTGCTTGACTTTTAATGTGTTTCAAAGATTCATGATCAGAATGTATAACAAATTCCTTGGGCCATAAATAATGTTGCCATGTTTCTAAGGTCCGAACAAGAGCATATAATTATTTATCATAAGTAGAATAGTTCAGACTAGGCCCACTCAATTTTTCAGAAAAGTATGCAACAGGTTTTCCATCTTGTAATAACACACCTCCTAATCCAATTCCACTAGCATCACATTCAAGCTCAAAAGTCTTATTGAAATTAGGAAGTTGGAGTAAAGGAGCATGTGTCAACTTATCTTTCAATACCGTGAAGGCTTCTTCCTGTGCGGTACCCCAAACAAAAGGCACATCCTTCTTTGTAAGCTCGTTGAGAGGTGCAGCAATGGTGCTGAAATCTCTCACAAAACGCCTATAGAAACCAGCGAGGCCAAGGAAACTCCTCACTTGTGTGACCGTTTTGGGCTGCGGCCAACTCTCAATAGCTTCAATCTTGGCTTTATCAACTTCAATTCCCTGTGGAGTAACAACATAGCCAAGAAAAGATACTCGGTCGGTGCAAAAGGTGCACTTTCCAAGGTTTCCAAACAAACGTGCATCACGTAGAGCAATAAAAACAGCACGTAAATGTTCCAAATGTTCCTCCAAAGATTTGCTATAAATCAATATGTCATCAAAGTAAACTACCACAAATTATCCAATGAAAGCACGTAAAACTTCGTTCATTAACCTCATGAAAGTACTAGGTGCATTAGTTAACCCAAAAGGCATGAGTAACCACTCATATAATCCAAACTTAGTTTTAAATGATGTTTTCCATTCATCACCCAATTTCATACGAATTTGATGGTATCCACTATGCAAATCAACTTTGGAGAATATTGTAGAGCCACTCAATTCATCAAGCATATCATCTAGCCTAGGAATAGGATGACGATAACGGATAGTAATATTATTAATGCCTCTACAATCAACGCACATACGCGACGTGCCATCCTTTTTCGACACTAAAATGATAGGAACAGCACAAGGACTAAGGGATTCACGTATATAACCTTTGTCGAGCAATTCTTGTACTTGACGCATAATCTCCTTCGTCTCCTCTGGATTGGTACAGTATGGTGCACGGTTGGGTAGCGAAGCACCAGGAATTAAGTCAATTTGATGCTCAATCCCTCGAATAGGTGGTAATCCCGGTGGCACGTCTTGTGGAAAGACGTCAGCGAACTCCTGCAAAATGTTAGTGACAGCAGGGGGCAAAGAGGAAGGCACGTCCTCGAATGAAAATAATGCCTCTTTGCACACAAAAGCATAGCAAACAGATTTGCTAAACTCTAGCTCATCAATATCAGATTTGGTGGCAAGTAAACATGCACTTTTCAATTTAATTTCAGAAACAACAGTAGATGGTTTATTATTAGGCTTCATTTGGTGCTCAAATTCTTTTGCCACAATCTGATTTTCACTCTTATTTGTCTCCTGTTTTGCTTTATTAGCTCTATTAATATCATCTTTCAAAATGGAATCAGGAGTCATAGGAAGCAAAGTAATATTTTTATTGTTATGAACAAGAGTATACTGATTGTTTCTACCATGGTGTACAGAATTTTTATCAAATTGCCATGGTCTACCAAGTAATAAGGAACATGCTTGCATAGGTACCACATCACAATCAACATAATCAGCATATGTAGAGATACTAAAATGCACACGAACAGTACGTGTTACCTTAACCTTGCCGATGTTGTTGAACCATTGGATGTAGTAAGGATGTGGATGTGGTCTTGTGGTGAGAGATAGCTTCTCCACCATCTCCATGCTAGCCAAGTTATTGCAGCTCCCTCCATCTATGATCACGCGAACAGAACGTTCCTTCACAACTCCCTTTGTATGGAACAAATTATGCCTCTGATTTTGCTCAGCTTGTGTAACCTGCACACTCAAAACACGTTGAGCAACTAAACATTCATACCTGTCAGCATCTTCAGGAGCCATGTATTGCGTCTCATGATCAGAATCGTCTCCACCGTGTTCTTCACGTGTAATAAGAGCCAAAGTCTCCTCATCATAGTCACTAGCGGACTCATACCCACCATCCTCAGTAACAATCATCACACGCTTAGATGGGCATTCTCTCGCATAATGACCTCCACCCTTGCAACGTCGACAAATAATATCATGTGTTTGCCCTGTTGATGCCATGGATGAAGAAGAGCTCTTTGCAGGCCCAGAAGGTGTGCTCTTGGCAGATAGTGGTGATTGTGCCTGCTTTATTGTATCACGGTTGGAGGTGGCAGCTGACGGAGGCGCCGGTGAAGCAGAACGTGTGGAAGTAGATGATGCACGTGGTGTCCATGATGAAGGTCGTCCTGCAGAAAAGTTAGTCCGCGCCAATGCCTGTCGATCCTGCACTTCACGTTCAGCTTTACAAGCAAGATGGAATAAACGAGTGATATTAGTATACTCCTTATACTCTAGAATCGTTTGAATCTCTCTATTTAATCCACCCATAAAACGTGCAAGCATAGCTTCATTCTCCTCAACAATACCACATCTAATCATGCCAGTTTGTAATTCCTAATAATATTCTTCTACAAAAAAATTTCCCTGTCTTAAGCGCTGCAATTTTTGAAGTAATTCACGTTGATAATATGGTGGAACCCAACAAGTACGCATAGCAGTTTTCAAAGCAGCCCAAGTAGCCGGAATAGGATATAATCTACAATGCTCAGACCACCAAACACATGCAAAACTAGTGAAAGCACAAACAGCAGCAGGAACACGTCTCTCCTCAGGATATTGTAAACATGTAAATCGTTGTTCAGTTTCTAACTCCCAAGTAAGATATATATCAGGAACATATCTACCCTCAAATGGTGGAATATTAAATTTTAGTTTAGGGAGATGGTCATGATCTCGTACCTGAGGGTGAGCCCTACCATTGCCATTATTTGCATGTGGACGACCTGGTGGTTGCTGTGCTGTTGGTGGCACGTAGTTCTGATTTTGATCAACCTCATCCTCATAATCTCCCACATAATCCTCCTCCTCCACATCAGCAGTAGGAGCCACAGAAGTATCAACAGCAGCACCAGCAGTTTGGCCCGACTGAAGAGGGGCACGGCTCGCTCGGCGGAGGGCTGTTTCCCGACGTGGAGGTAGTCGGTGTTGTTGCTGTTGTTGCAGAGGTGCGGCAGGAGCAGCCGGTGGTGGTGGTGGAAAACGTGACAGCAATTCAGCAAACTTGTTATCGAGCTTTGTTTCAAACGTCTTCTCCATGCCATCTATCTTCTCCATGGCCTCTTCAAATCTGTTTATCACATCTTGCACCTGTCCATTCATCATTTGCTGAAACATATCATGAAGCTCCTTGTTCATCAAGTTCTCCCAGTCAGTCTCGTCGGCTTGTGATCCTGGCATGGTTAGCAGCAATAGAAACACACAAGAATATGATCCTACAGACTACTAACAAGTGGTGGTGGTGGCGGGTGTCACAAATCCGTCAAGCAAATCTCAAATTCTTACCAGTTCTTACCCAGCAGCAGGCGGTGATCGGCAACCGTTGTAGTCAAAAACTCTCAAAAGCTTGGATTGCCAGGGGGAGTCAAACGCACGACGTAGATGTATGTGGAGCTGGGAAGGCTTATAGTATGGTAGCAAAAAGGGTCAACAATAATCAATTCAGAGATGCAAAGTTGAATAAACGCTCAACGACGATACTGTGCTGGTCCTAGGCTAGACCGTGCTAGAGACGCGAGCCTAGAACACTAACAAAATCACGGCGCTGCACGTAAATAAGGGAAAAGCACACTCTGGAACTCTCTTTTTTTCGCTCTTTTTTTGCGCTCCTTTTTTTTGCGCTCCTCTTTTTTTTGCGAAAAATCACTATAATGGCGAGTGTCTCAAAACTCTTCCCTCGTCAAACTGATAGGATGGGCACGAATTTTTTTTCACTTTTTTCGGAAATCAGGGCAGCGACGACGAAAAAGTGCGACAAAAAAATCACTATGATGGCACGTGGCTCAAAATACTCAGAAAAGCCTAAAAATAGGATAGGGAAAAAAATTTGCCCGTGAAAATTTTGGCCTAAAAACTGCCTTGGGGTCTCCAGACTTTTTTTTCCGAGACCTACGCAGGCAAGGAAACACGAATCGGAATTTAGATTGATCTCAAGAACAAACCTAATATGAGAAGAACTCGGATTGGTTGTGGATATATGGTTGTGGTATATGGCAGCGGTGGTGGTATATGGTAGCGGTGGTGGTATATGGATAGAGATTGGTGGTGGTATATGGATACGGATTGGTAGTGGTATATGGATATGGATTCAGAGCGGTGGCGGATAAGCAAAAGTGGTAGATGGGCGATGATGATGGTGCGGCGGCGGCGTGACAACTTATGACCAGAACTCGAAACTCTAAAAGACTAGACTCTAAGACCAGCAACTTGACACGACGATGCAACCGCAAATTCAACAAAGCAAAAACCCTAAAAAGATTATGCAAAGGCTCAGATTGGTTCGGATATGATGAACTGACCCTAATTTTTTTGTGGCTTTTTCGTGGACTGTAGGTATGAAGAACAGACTCGATCTAATCTACGAAAAACTGTAAAATCTCACCGAGCAACCTGGAAATCTGATACCACTTGATAAAGGCTAAGGTGTCCCAATGTTTCGATGAGATGGTGACTATCGTTTTCTGTGGGAGTCGACCTTGACGATCCGACTACGAACGTGCGAGACGTCGCGCCTTAGCAATCGCTAAACCAACTTCCGAGGGTTATTGACCACGCCGGAGCACGATCAACCTGACCACGAGGGTCTGTTTCCTGCGAGCAAACGAAGAACAAGCAAGAAACTGAGATTGCAATCGGGATATTGCGAATATAAGATGAAAGCTTTATTGATCAAGGTGGGGTTCTGTGACGTCTTGGTCTAGTCGTTGGACACAAACGAAGTACGCGAAGTTGCAGCTATGGCGAACTTTTAATCTAAACAAAACCCAAAGTCTAAACGACGCCCTAAGGGTTGTACATATATGGAGGAAGAGGGGGGGAATTTCATGGCCCTTGAGGGTGGGGTCCGAAACCAACCCTAACTCTTGTTTCCCCACACATACGGACTCTAAAAATAGCCTATACTTAAGTATTTCGAAATTACATGGGCCTGGCCCATTAATAAGGTGACGCAGCACCTAGAATAGCCTATGGACGAATATTATGAAGTGGCATCTTGTATATTTCGTCCAAGGCTTCATGCACTCCTTATGGCGGCTTCAAAGTCCTGAAATCATCACTTGTAACTCCGTTCTTGATCCCCTTGCGCATGCCATCAACTCCATGCGTGTTCTTGCTCCAATGTTCATCCTTCTCCAAGCTAGGCCCTTCATTTGTAAGCAAAACAAATGTATCCAATTTAGGCAGCATCATAATCTCATGAACATTAGAATCATTACCAAGAAACGAAAGTACCTGGAAATTTAATTGGCGTGCGCGAGCTCTAGTAATTGGTCCAGTATATGTAATAGTAGGGGCTGTGGGTGTAACAAGGGTATTGATGTCCTCATCACATCAGCTCAAGCTCAAGACCCTCGCGAGGGGCCAAGCCTCGCGGGGCGGACGACGGAAAGCTTCCTCAGAGGCAGCCTCATTAGGCAGGCTCGCGAGGAGGCGGAGAGATCAAGGCAGGGGTACCTTGCGAGGAGCCCATTACGCAAGCCATGACGATTGAGACCAGGCGGGTGCCAGGTGGGCGCCGGCCTGCGCAGTGTCCTTGTTTCCCCTTTGGTGCAAAGGGGGCAAGCACAGGCCAAGGCATCGGGCAAAGGTTACCATTCCGGTGCAACGAGACCAAGACCAACAGAGCGGCAGGACGGAGGTCACCGTGGAGCCCAAGACGGCGTCATTACCAGAGCTTTTGGCAGCCGAAGACCACCTTTGGTCAGGATAACTTGTACTAGATGTTCCCCTTTGAAATGGACAATTGTTGGCGCCCTTCCCGCTCATTATTTGGGGAGAGGCCCAGGGTCTCTATAAATAGAGCTAGCCACCATAGAAGGAAGGAGACACCCAGGGGGGATAAAAGAGAGACAACTAGAGATCTGATAGAACCCTAGCAGAGAGAGAGAGAGAGGCGACTGAACTCACCCAAGCAGTTCATCGCACCAGCTCAAGAACACCTCTCGCGAGGCTGTTCTTCCCTTGTGATGTTCATCATCAGCCCCCGAGGCAATCCACCACACCACACACTGGAGTAGGGTATTACACCACAATGGTGGCCCAAACCAGTATAAATCCCGTGTCCCTTGTGTTGTTCGTTGTTTCTAGCTTAGATCACGCGAGGAGATTGGACGTAGATCGTAGGGGTCCGTGCGCACCCCAATGTTCGAACCTCAAGGGTCTGCCGGGACCCGAAATCCGACATTTGGTGCGCCAGGTAGGGGTGCGCCGGAATCTTTCTTCCGCTGTTCGCGTGTGATCTTCCGTCGTGTCCATGACTAACGCTCGTCGGGCTCGCGCCGAGCGCCGGGCCGCTCTCGCCACCCGCGTCGCCCAGACGGCGCCCGTCGGTAGACGCCCTCGTCGTTCCCCGTCGCCTGCCGCCAACGCCGCCACCGGCCCGGCGGGGAACGAGCAGCAGGCCTCGTGCCAGCATCCTTCGGTACGGCGGGAGGGCCGCACCGCCACACCATCGCTGACTCCAGCCGCTTCGTCGTCCCACGCCCGTCACGCCCCCACGGACACGCACGCCGCACTGCTCCTGGCAAGAGAGCTTTTGCACTACCGCCCCGTCGACGACCTCTACGAGGATTGGCTCGCCCGCATCACCGAGCTCGTCAACACCGCAGGGGGCTCCCCCTTGTCGTCCTTCTTGCTGCCTCGCCCTCCATTCCGCGCAGGAGGCGAGGATCAGGAGGTGCCTCCACCACCTCCTCCCCAAGAAGGCGCCCTGGCTCCAAGGCGCGCAGCCCCAAGGCGAGACCCTCCGCGCCCGGCGCCTGCGCAGCAAGAAAGGAGCTGCCAAGAGATCCCTCGTCCCCAAGAAGGTGCTCGCGCACTCCCAGCGTCGGCGCGCCAAGATCGCGTCCCTGCACCTCCACGCCAAGACCCCACGTTGCTCCAAGCGGCGGCACGTGGTAATCCCCAGGAGCAAGCCCAGTACCAGCAAAAGGCACCGGTGGCCACAGCAGGCTGTCGTGCCCTCACCCCCGAGCTATGCGGCGTCGCATGGCCAGGCAAGTTCAAGCCTGACCTACCCCCTCGCTATGATGGCACGGCAGACCCTGCGGAGTTCCTGCAGCTCTATGAGCTATGCATCAAAGCTGCCAACGAAGACGAAAGGGTCATGGCGAACTAGTTCCCCATGGCGCTCAAGGACAGGGCCCGCACCTGGCTCCTGAACCTGGCTCCTGGCACAATCTCCTCCTAGGACGAGATGCGCACTCGCTTCATCACCAACTTCCAGGGCACTCGCGACCGGCCCCCGGCCGTGAGCGATCTGTGCCGCATCAAGCAGCAGCAAGGGGAAACCCTGCAGAAATACATCCAATACTTCAACAACGCTCGCCTCAAGATCCCCAAGGTGACTGAAGAAGCCATCATCTCGGCCTTCTCCGATGGCGTACGCGACATCAAGATGAAGAAGGAGCTAGCAATCCATGAAGACCTGTGCACATCCCTGGAGCTGTTCAACTTGGCGACCAAGTGCGCCAGGGCTGAGGAAGGGCGCATTTCCCTCCTCAAACTCCTGCTGCCGACCCAGAAGAGAAGAAGCCCAAGGCTAAGGACGTGAAGTGCAAGGGGGCTGTCGTGCTTGCAGCGGAACCAGACACCAAGCGAGGTAGGGATCAGCCTGAGTCATCCAAGGGCAGCCGGTACTGCATGTACCATGACCTCCACACCCACAACACCAACGAATGTTAAGAGCTCAGGGCCGTGAGAGATGGACGTGTCGGTCGACGCCCCGAGTGCAACGACAGGGGCTATGGCCGAGGAGGAGGAAGAGGTGGCGGACGATGGGAAGACCGTGGCCCTCACCAAGGGTGGCGAGACCGACCTCGCGAGGATCGCTGGCAGGACCAGCCTCGCGAGGGAGGCTAGAGAGATCAGCCTCGTGAGGATCGCCCACATGGCAACGTAGGCCTTCCTCCTCTGCCGCCACCGCCAAGGAGGAACGAAGACCAACATCAAGACGAGGGGGCCGGGGGCTTCCAGGAGCCACGCACAATCACTTGCATCTTGGGTGGCGCGCAGGCCCCAGCCTCACAGCGCATCTACAAGCAGTTTTCTCGCGAGGTGAATGCAGTCCTCCCCAAGCTTGAGGCCATGCGCCCTCTCAGATGGTCTGCGTGCGTTATCACGTTCAGCTCAGCGGGTCAGCTCAAGTGCGCGGCAACGGCCGGAGTCCTCTCGATGCTTTGCTCCCCAGTCATCAGCAACGTACAGGTCACCAGGACCCTCATTGATAGCGGAGTAGGACTCAACGTCCTGTCCGTCGAGACGTTCGACAATCTCCAAGTGTCATACGATCAGCTTCAGCCAACCAAGCCCTTCTCAGGAGTCACTGATGGTTCCACTGTTCCGGTAGGGCAGGTTCACCTTCCAGTCACGTTCGGGCAGCGCAACAACTACCGCACCGAGCTCATCGACTTCGACGTCGCCCACATCCGTCTGCCATACAACGCCATTCTCGGGTACCCAGCCCTGGCCAAGTTCATGGTAGTGACTCACCATGGGTACAATGTCCTCAAGATGCCAGGAAGCAGCGGAGTCATCACCGTACCCTGTGAAGAAAGGGACGTAGTGTGTTCACTTGAGCGCGCGTTCCAAGCCGCAGCAATCGAAGACTTGGACCACAAAAATGGAAGACTTCCTGAGGCGACCCTTAAGAAGAAGAAGGTTTCGCCTGGCCCAAGCCATAAGGAGGCAGGCGCCACCGGAGGTGTTGTGTCAGGATCTGCGCCCAATCAGGGAGCGCCACCCTCTCTCGCATAGGAAGGCGCTCCCGGTGCCCTCCTCAGGTAGGGCTCGGGGGCTCTTTCTTGGAGAGCCACCGACCTTGCCGAGGTCGCGAGGGAGGCGCTCGAGCACCACTTGGAGGGGTGCTTCCAGGCACGTTTCCCTCAGGAAGGTACAAGGCAAGGAAAACCAAACCCTCAGGAGTTCATCACAAGAAACACCCAGGGGCTACAGGAATCGAGAGTCATGCGCGGCAGCCGCCGCCTGCCACCGTAACCCCACATCCAGGCGAGGATGGTGGGCTACGTGTCTGCATTGACGTGCCAGGGCTCAACTGAGCCGCGTCTCTGGAGCGCCTTTGGCCTTCGCGCGCGAGGCATTGCGAGGGTCCACCTCACAACTACGTTCGCATGCCTTTCGGCCTGCCAAACATGGTCGCCACTCATCAGCGCCTACTGAGGGGCATTCTGGAGGCTCAGGAGGTCAGGCATGGTGCGGTCCTGGCGGAGATGGAGAAGGCCCTCGGAAACCCACCAGTGCCCCCGGAGCCTCCCGAGGCTCCTGGGCCTGGGGGCTCGTAAGGATCAACGTCTTCATCGCGCATCGACCACTTCTTCAGCATCACTTCAACTTCAACGACACCAGGTGACATCTTTCTAAGTTCCATTTTTAGCTGGGAGCGCCCACATGGCCGCATCATTCCCAGGTTGCGTGGGTTCGTCCCTGCGGCATGTATCCGTTTTGCTTACGCTCTTTACTTACCGTGTTGGGGGCGCCCCTCGGGCTGCATCATCCCCGAGCTGCTCGGGCCTGGCCCTGCGGCGTTTGCTTTTCCTGCGTCTACTTAAAATGAATTTCCTCCTGCGTGCTTAACATATCCGACCTAATCGCCTGCTCGATTGACGCCTACCTATGGAGCCGCTCGCTCTAGCATGGCATCTGTGCACGGGTCCGTCCCTGCAACGCCGATAAATATAAGTGGTCAAGCTCTGGCCGCAGCAGCCCTGCAAGGTGCCACCTCACCATGCCCTCAGTGCCCCAATCACTTCCCTGGAGCGACAAAGGTTGGTTGGCAACCGTAACGACAGGTCTTGTTTCTCTTCATGATTGGTGTGCAGGACCTACTCTAGGAGCAACGCTAGGGACATCGCGAGCTGTCTCTCCCTCTCTCCGGCACGGACCGCTTGCACGTTAAAAGGGGGGCGCCTGAGCATCGCGACTCATGGGCTCCTACTGGCTCTCTAGCCCTCACCCCCTGGCCTTGACCCACGGCATCGCGACCTGTCATACCAGCGGCGGCTGAGCTCGCTCGAGGGCCGGGACCTGAGGACGTAGAACATTAAGGAAAGTGCAGGGGAGTGGGAAGAAGCTCGTGAGGACCTAACCCAGCAGCGCCTCAGCTGCCACCGCTCGGGCCAGGCGCTTCGTCGAGGAACTACACCAGACTCAAGAGATAAGTCACGCCCTTACAAGAGTTGAACCAATGCAGCGCAAAAACCCTCGCCAGTGCGGCTCTGTCACAGCGACGTTGCCTTCCTTTCTCGCCCAGCGAGGGCTGCTTGAGCACTAAAGGGGACCTCCCGAGCATCGCGACTCGGGGGCTCTTACCGGACCTCGGGCCGCTCACCTCCTGGCCTTGACCACGGCACCGCGACCTGGCATAACAGCGACGGCTGAAGCCTGCCTGGGGAATGGGACATGTCAGCGTAGAGAGCCAAGTCCTCGTGAGGATAGAAAGGGGGAGCCAAGCCGAGACAGGACAAGCACCTCGCATTGATTCGTATTAAGGATATAATATTCATAAAAGACATGGCAGACGCCTTACATACCCCCGCGGGGTGTTGCTTCGATCCCTTGCAGGGAACAAGAGTACTAATCCTAAGGGACGCCATCATCAACAGTGGGCTGCCCAACGTCGACGCCAACCCATCCAGATCAGTGCCGTCGGCGGCTGGACGCAGCTGCCCCGCTCCGAGCACGGCGCGAGCTCGGGGGCTCGTAGCTGTCATCGCTCGTCTCCGGAGTCGCGAGGAGCTCGGGGGAGCCACTGAATTCCCCAGCTCCTCCGCTGCTGCCTGAGGAGCTGCTGGAGGGCCGATGGGCAGGCCACGTCCTCGCCAGTTCGTCGCCCCTGCCGCTCTCCCTGGGGCAGCATTCCAGCCGGCGCCCTTCAGCATCGAAGACCTTGAAGAACATCAGGGCGGCGCCGTCATATTCAAGATGAATCACGAGGGCACCTACTGTCCGGCAGACCCGGGCGATTTCACCCCAGCCCCGGGTCATGAAGACCTTGCCCGGAGCGACGACCGCAACCTCCGCTCCGATCGCAAGGGTACTGCAGTCAGCATGCTGTAGCCAGAGCTCCAGAGCCCCACTCGGCAGCATCTCGAAGGCGAAGAAAGGAGGAAGGCGAATCCAAGAGCTTGGAGGCATGGCGGCGTGGAGCACGAGTTCGCGAGAGGAGCGCTCGGCATGGACTCCAGGAGGAACGACGCGCACCACCGTGACTCGCCGGAGTCGACGGCGGCATCGTCGATGTTGCTCGACGCCTTCTCCCCCAGGACCCACGACGCGGGCGTGCAAGGGTAGCGGAAACCCAGGCGGCGGCCGCTCGTACCAGGGCCTCGGTGCCTCCTGCTGAGCACCCTCATCTCGGTGGCAAAGGATCAGCCGCTTCTTCGACGGAAGTGGGTCAGGACCCTCTCAGGGGGCCTTTCCCTTCTCTTCTGCAGAGAATCGGCGGATTGGTGCCATTGGCGTAAGGAGGAGCAAGAACAAGGAAGGAGAAGGAAAGGAGCAGCAGGAAGGGATGGACTGAAGGGGCTCGCGCATCCCCGTACTTATAGCCGAAGGAGGCCAACTGCCGAGCGCCACGATCACAGGTAATCATGACCGGTTTCTCTACATGCAGGGACTTGTCAAGTCATCCGGTCGCCGAGGCGTCGTGGGGAAGTGCATACGCCCATGTCCAATCAATCGCCACGCGGGGCCCAAGGCCGCAGGCTGTTAGGGCCCGCGGCGCTTCGCACTTGCCCCTTCGCTTCCCTGCTAGGCCAAGCCCGGGAGCGCCTTGGGCCCGGGGACTACTGTCAGTGTTCTGGGAACGGGGGTCCCTAGACTTGCCTGCCTGCGGCCTACGGCGTGGCTCAAGTGGGGGCCCAGCGCGGCCCATCTTCATCAGCTCAAGCTCAAGACCCTCGCGAGGGGCCAAGCCTCGCGGGGCGGACGACAGAAAGCTTCCTCAGAGGCAGCCTCATCAGGCAGGCTCGCGAGGAGGCGGAGAGATCAAGGCAGGGGTACCTCGCGAGGAGCCCGTGATGCAAGCCATGACGATCGAGACCAAGCGGGCGCCAGGTGGGCGCCGTCCTGCGTAGTGTCCTTGTTTCCCCTTTGGTGCAAAGGGGGCAAGCACAGGCCAAGGCATCGGGCAAAGGTTACCATTCCGGTCCAACGAGACCAAGACCAACAGAGCGGCAGGACGGAGGTCACCGTGGAGCCCAAGACGGCATCATTACCAGAGCTTTTGGCTGCCGAAGACCACCTTTGGTCAGGATAACTTGTACTAGATGTTCCCCTTCAAAATGGCCAATTGTTGGTGCCCTTCCCGCTCATTATTTGGGGAGAGGCCCAGGGCCTCTATAAATAGAGCTAGCCACCACATAAGGAAGGAGACACCCAGGAGGGATAAAAGAGAGACGGCTAGAGATCTGATAGAACCCTAGCAGAGAGAGAGAGGCGACTAAACTCACCCAAGCAGTTCATCGCACCAGCTCAAGAACACCTCTCGCGAGGCTGTTCTTCCCTTGTGCTGTTCATCATCAGCCCCCAAGGCAATCCACCACACCACACACTGGAGTAGGGTATTACACCACAACGGTGCCCCGAACCAGTATAAATCTCGTGTCCCTTGTGTTGTTCGTAGTTTCCAGCTTAGATCACGCGAGGAGATTGGACGTAGATCGTTAGGGGAGAGATCTCTGCGCGCACCACAGTGTTTGAACCTCAAGGGTCTGCTGGAACCCAAAATCCAACAAATATGTTGTTCAATAATTCTTCAGCTTGAGCAATAGTTCGTTCCCTGAAAACACAACCAACACAACTATCTAGGAAGTCCCTAGAAGCATCAGATAGTCCATTATAGAAGATATCAAGTATTTCATTTTTCTCAAGAGGATGATTAGGCAGAGCATTAAGAAATTGTCAAAGCCTCCCCCAAGCTTGTGGGAGACTCTCTTCTTTGGCTTGAACAAATTTAAATATTTCCTGTAAGGCAGCTTGTTTCATATGAGCACGAAAATATTTTTCAGAGAAGTAATAAATTATATCCTGGGGACTACGCACACAACCAAGAGCAAGAGTATTGTACCAAGATTTAGCATCACCCTTTAATGAGAACGGAAATAATTTGAGAATAAAGTAGTAGCGAGTTTTCTCATCATGAGTAAAAAGGGTGGCTATATCATGCAACTTAGTAAGATGTGCCACAATAGTTTTAGTTTCATAACTATGGAAAGGATCAGATTCAACCAAAGTAATTAACTCTGGGTCGACAGAGAATTCATAATCCTTATCAGCAATAAAGATAGGTGAAGTAGCAAACTTAGGATCACATTTCATTCTAGCATTCATAGATTTTTCCTTATACTTGCATAATAATTTCTCTAGATCATCTCTATGATTGCAAGCAAGAATATCTCTAGTTGCTTCTTCACTCATAACATAACCTTTCAGTACCTTAGGCAATTCATATCTAGGAAGGCTAGTTCTAGCAGATGTTTCGGGATATTAAGTTTCAAGCTCATCATCAGATTCAACAACATCATGTTGTATAACTCTAGCAATTTGTTCATCAAGAAAATCACCAAGTGGCACATCATCATTATCAAGCAAGGTACTAGCATCATCATAAGCATCATTCATAGTAGAAGTAGCATCATCAATAACTTGCGACATATTAGAATTCATAGCATGTGGTGGTGTTGCAAGTTTATTCATAACATAACCTTCCAGTACCTTAGGCAATTCATATCTAGGAAGGCTAGTTCTAGCAGGTGTTTCAGGATATTAAGTTTCAAGCTCATCATCAGATTCAACAACATCATGTTGTATAACTCTAGCAATTTGTTCATCAAGAAAATCACCAAGTGGCACATCATCATTATCAAGCAAGGTACTAGCATCATCATAAGCATCATTCATAGTAGAAGTAGCATCATCAATAACTTGCGACATATTAGAATTCATAGCATGTGGTGGTGTTGCAAGTTTATTCATAACAGAAGGTGAATCTAAAGCAGAACTGGATAGCAGTTCCTTACCCCCCCCCCCTCGTCCTTGAGGGAAATATCTTAGTCTTTGGATCCTTCAGATTCTTCATAGTGATAATATGATAATAATCCCGAGTGACTCAACAAATATAGCTATGCTCCCCGGCAACGGCGCTAGAAAAAGGTCTTGATAACCCACAAGTATAGGGGATTGCAACAGTTTTCGAGGGTAGAGTATTCAACCCAAATTTATAGATTCGACACAAGGGGATCCAAAGAATATTTGAAGGTATTAGCAACTGAGTTGCCAATTCGACCACACCTGGAGATTAATTATCTGCAGCAAAGTGACCAGTAGCAAAGTAGTTTGATAGTTTTGATAATAGTGACACCAGCAATGGTAATAGTAATAGTGATAGCAGTAATTTGTAGCAAGTGTAACAGTGATGATAGAAATAGTAACTTAGCAGAAACAATATAAGATAAATTCGTAGGCATTGAATCGGTGACTTGTTGGATGATATTCATCATGAGATAGTTATAACCTAGGGCGATACGGCACTAGCTCCAGTTCATCGATATAATGTAGGCATGTATTCCGTAAATAGTCATACGTGCTTTATTAAAAGAACTTGCATGACATCTTTTGTCCTACCCTCCCATGGCAGCGGGGTCCATATTGGAAACTAAGGGATATTAAGGCATCCTTTTAATAGAGAACCGGAACAAAGCATTAACACATAGTGAATAAATGAATTCCTCAAACTACGGTCATCACCGGCAGTGGGCCCGGTTGTTGTCACTCCGGGGTTGCCAGATCATAACCGTAGTAGGTGACTATAACTTGCAAGATCGGATCTAAAACATGGATATAATTATGATAACATAAACGGTTCAGATCTGAAATCATGGCACCTGGGCCCAAAGTGACAAGCATTAAGCATGGCAAAGTCATAGCAACATCAATCTAAGAATATAGTGGATATTAGGGATCAGGCCCTACTAAACTAACTCGATTACATGATGAATCTCATCCAACTCCTCACCGACCAGCGAGCCTACGAAGGAATCACTCACTCTCGGTGGGGAGCATCATGGAATTGGTAATGGAGATTGGTTGATGATGACGAAGAACGAAGATCCCCCTCTCCGGAGCCCCAAAACGGACTCTAGATCTGCCCTCCCGAGGAAGAACAGGGCTTGGTGGCAGCTCCGTCTCGTGGATTGCGATAATTCTTTCTCCCTGATTTTTTCTAGAAATATGTGATTTTATAGTATCAGGGGGTCGTCAGCGGGGCCACCAGGTGGGTACAACCCACCTAGGCGCGCCAGGAGAGGGGGCGCGCCCTAGTGGGTTGTGCCCACCCAGGGGCCCCTCTCTAGTGGGTCTTGGCTCCAGTAATTCATATTATTGATATAAAAAATCCACAAAAAGTTTCGTTCCATTCCGAGAACTTTTACTTCTGCACAAAAACAACACCATGGTTGTTCTGCTGAAAACAGCGTCAGTCCGGGGTTAGTTTCATTCAAATCATGCAAATTGGATTCCAAAACAATAGGAAAAGCGTGAGAAAGAGTAGATATGTTGGAGATGTATCAGTGGTCTTCGCCTGCCAAAGACTCTGGTGGTGACGCTGTTGTGGGCTCTGCGGTGACCTCTGTCCTACTGGCCTTGGTCTCGTTGCACCTACAAGGAAACCTTTGCCTGATGCCTCGGGACTCCTCGCTTGCGCCTGCCTCTTTAGCACTGAAGAGGGAACTGGTACACTGTGCCCGCTGGCGCCCGCCTAGCCTTGGTCGTCATGGCTCACGTCACGTGAACCTCGCGAGGTGCCCTTTGCATAGATATCTTCACTCCTCGGGAGCCAGCCTAGTGAGGCTGCCCCCAGGAAGGTCTTGGTGTCGTCCTCCTCACGAGGGTCTTGAGTGGTTGTTGCTGACAATGGGTCGTACCAGGCTGCTAGTGGAGCCCCGTCGTGGGCCGCAGGCAGGCAAGTCTGGGTACCCCCGTTCCCAGGACACCGACAGGCCCAACATGAGTCTACAAGAATAAAGTTGCATAGTAGACATCGGGCACGACCAGGCATTCCGGGCCCTGATGCATCTTGAACTACGTCGGTATTTCCTCAAAGAGGAAGGGATAATGCAGCACAACTACGGTAGGTATTTCCCTCAGTGATGAGACCAAGGTTATCAAACCCGTAGGAGAACCAAGCAACACTATGTAAATGGTACCTACACACAAAGAACAAATACTTGCAACCCAACGCGTAAGAGGGGTTGTCAATCCCTCCCGGGTAAAAGATAGATTTGTTTTGTAGTAGATTGGATAAATAGATCTCACAATAAAGCAAAATAAATTAAATAAAGGAAAAGTGCAGAAAGGTATTTTTAGTTTTTTTTTTGAATAATAGACCTGAAAATAAAAGCGAATAAAAAGAGATCTCGAAGGCAAATATGATAAAGAATAGACCCGGGGGCCGTAGATTTCACTAGTGGCTTCTCTCGAGAAAAATAGCATACGGTGGGTAAACAAATTACTATTGGGAAATTGTTAGAACTTCAAATAATTATGACAATATCGAGACAATGATCATTATATAGGCATCACGTCCAAGATTAGTAGACCGACTCTTGCCTGCATCTACTACTATTACTCCACACATCGCCTGCTGTCCAGCATGCATCTAGTGTATTAAGTTTAGGGAGAAACGGAGTGCTGCAATAAGAATGATGACATGATGTAGACAAGATCTATTCATGTAGGAATAGACCCCATCTTGTTATCCTTAATAGCAACGATACATAAGTGTCGGTTCCCCTTCTGTCACTGGGATCAAGCACCGTAAGACCGAACCCATCACAAAGCACCTCTTCCCATGGCAAGAAAAATCGATCTAGTTGGCACTAAACCAAAGATTCGAAGAAGAAATATGAGGCTATAAGTAATCATGCATATAATAGATCAAAGAAACTCAAATAACTTTCATGGATAAAAACATATATCTGATCATAAACTCAAAGTTCATCGGATCCGAACAAAGACACCAAAAAAGAGTTACATCAAATAGATCTCCAAGAGACCATTGTATTGAGAATCCAGAGAGAGAGAGAGAGAGGAAGCCATCTAGCTACTAACTACGGACCCGAAGGCTACAATGAACTACTCACGCATCATCGGAGAGGCACCAATGAGGATGATGAACCCCTCCGTGATGGTGTCTAGATTGGATCTGGTGTTTCTAGAACTTGCGTCTACTGGAATTGTGTTTGGTCGACTCCCTTGGGTTTTTTGGATTTTCAGGGTATTTATAGAGCAAACAGGTGGTGCGGGAGGCCACCGAGGTGGGCACAACCCCAAGGGC
>NC_041390.1:567247317-567291815 GCF_002162155.2 Triticum dicoccoides | reverse complement strand
TGCCCCCTCGGGGCACCCCTCTTGTACTTCTTTGACCCAAGTTGTTCCTTCTGGTCCATAAAAAATCTCCAAAAAGTTTCGCTGCGTTTGGACTCCGTTTGGTATTGATTTTCTGCGAAGTAAAAAACAAGCAAAAAACATCAACTAGCACTGGGCACTATGTCAATAGGTTAGTCCCAAAAAATGATATAAAGTTGCTATAAAATGATTGTAAAACATCCAATAATGATAATATAACATCATGGAACAAGCAAAAATTATAGATACGTTGGAGACGTATCAGGCCCTTGCCATAAGTCCACGAGACGGGGCGACTGAGGTCACATGATTGTGAGTCTCTACTCGTTACCGCACGTTCCCAAGACCCTAATGGTTTGGATATGTGATCCGAGTAGGCCTCTGGCCTTTTTTACACTGAGCACCATGCGGGAATAAGTATGGGCACTATGCGTCGTATGTATCAGCCGAAAGCTCTTCGGACGTTAGCGATTGAGCGACATGTGCCCGGGTGGCCCGTGTAAGCACCTGCCTTGTATAAGGAGGTTGCGAGGACTGATCTCGGCCGTCCATGCAACGTGCAAGAGTGCAAAGGGCGATGGGACCAAGACCCCTGTGCGCTTAGGACGTAGACCCGTGGAACCTAGGTAGGACTACAACCTGTTGATCAGCCGAGGCTGGTCATGACCTGATGGTGTGTCCGGCCGGAGTTGATCGATGCACCCCTGCAGGGAAGTTTAATCTATTCGAATAGCCGTGTCCACAGTAACGGACGCTCGGAGTTGTATCCCGATCGATACAACTAGAACTGGATACTGGATGCTGAGGGATGTATTGGATATGATGGCTCCGGGATTGCTTTCTCGCGGGGAGTCGAGAAAGGATGTCTGGGCGCTAATGCTACAACATACATGCTGATAATAGTATGCTATTTTGTACTCTTCTAAATGCTGCAAGATGCTAGTCTTCGATAGGCTAGACCTTCCCTCTATTCTGGCAATTTTGCAGTTCAGTCCAAACATATAGCCTCATTCCTTTGACACTAATGCATACTTAGCATAGTTTTGATGTAAGTCTTGCAAGTACTTTGGATGAGTACTCACAGTTGCTTTGCTACATCTTTTCCCCCATACCCATTTGCGGCGATCAGATGATGGATCCCAGGAGCCAGTCGCCACCACCGATGACTACTACTACCCCCGATGGAGCCTACTACTACGTGGAGACCGCCGACGACCAGGAGTAGTTAGGAGGCACCCAGGCAGGAGGCCTTGCCTTTTCGATTGTTGTTGCTTTTGTGCTAGCCTTCTTAAGGAAAACTTGTTTAACTTATGTTTGTACTCTCTTTTTTGCGTGAAGCTCATGTTTGTACTCAGATATTGTTGCTTCTGACTCTTGTGTATTCTAGCCCTTGAGCCCCCTGAGGTGTAATATAAAGCTTGTATTTTTTTAATCTGTGTCTAGAGTTGTGTTGTGATATCTTTCCGTAAGTCGTTGATTTTGATCGTACACATTTACATGTATGATTAGTGTACGATTGAATCAGGGCTGTCACACGCGTGCAGCTACCCAATGATCTCATGGAGCATATGTGGACCCATAATGGAAACCGAGTGTAGTGTTTGAATTGCACACTTCAGATAAATTTTATGTTTGAACTATGTATTTGAAGTATGAACTATGTTTGAATTTTGAAACTACTCAAATCCCTTGTGATATTCACGTGCTTTGCCGGACATGTATGGATTTGAAGATTTACATATAAGGAGCGTGGCATATGAGAAGTGTAGCTGTCTGGCATGACTTTTGAGGAACCATCTGGCGCTGTCCAAGAACGCATACGGGTGTGTCCACAGATGTTTAGGAGACCGGATTTACTAAGTACGGCTGTAGATGTTTTGAGTCACTGAATCTCTCTTATGTTGTATGAACCTCTCACCAGCCCTCCCTCGTCCTCATCCACTGTACTCTCTTCCTCCCCCAATTCCTCTTGGAGACTTGGAGTAATGAACTACCAATTGAAGATCTGGGTCATGACATGATGATTTAGTTCAAAAAAGCAAGACCAACATATGTAAATTTTATTAATAAAAATAATTTTATGATCTCAGAGTGCTATATTTATGATGTGATGGAATTTATTTACCAATTGTTGATAGATAAACACCGGGTCTCTCTTATTATTGAATTTAGGAACTTAGATCTAAAGGAATTTTTTAAGATACTAAGCTTCTTACTGAACATTTTTAAACCCGTGAATTGTTTTCTATTTCACATGCATTGTTTGAAATCTATAAATATATTTTAAATTCATGTTAGAATTTATTTTTAAAATTTATAACATTTTTTAATCCAGAGTTTTTAAAAAATACATGAAGTACTTTTGATTTAGTGAACTTCTTACGAAAACATGATACCCGTTTTTCTCCTAAGCTAGCGGTGCAGTGGGCGAGTGGGCAGGGTGCGAAGCTGAACAAGCGAAAGCTTCATGTGCCGGCCGATGTGAATGTTATAGGGCCTGTTTGTATGGGATCCTCACTCTACTACACCTGGCCTGAAGTCTCCCTGAAAACTGCCTGAGACCTGTTTGGTTGCTGTCCATACGAACACAAAGTAGCCTGGCCTGGTGGTGCCAGCGCCTTGCTTAGCCTGGCACATAACCCAGGCATGTTGGTTAGCCTGGTCCAGGCGTGGGAAATAGTTCGCCAGGGGGCTGCCTGGCAGCTAATTCGACTCCAATCATCTGAATCATGTGTGGGCCATGTCTCAAAAGTACTCCATGAGTATACTATTTAAGAATTGAGCTTTCTCCAGGCGTGGTCCGTAGCCATCCGCAACCAAACATGGTGTGCCTGGTGTCGGTGTCAAAACCGGCGGATCTCGGGTAGGGGGTCCTGAACTATGCGTCTAAGGCGGATGGTAACAGGAGGCAGGGGACACGATGTTTACCCAGGTTCAGGCCCTCTTGATGGAGGTAATACCCTACGTCCTGCTTGACTATTCTTGATGATATGAGTATTACAAGAGTTGATCTACCACGAGATCAAAGAGGCTAAACCCTAGAAGCTAGCCTATGGTATGATTGTATGTTGTCCTATAGACTAAAACCCTCCGGTTTATATAGACACCGGAGGGGGCTAGGGTTACACAAGGTCGGTTACAAAGGAGGAGATATACATATCTGTATTGCCTAGCTTGCCTTCCATGCCAAGTAGAGTCCCATCCAGACACAAGACGAAGTCTTCAATCTTGTATCTTCATAGTCCAACAGTCCGGCCAAAGGATATAGTCCGGCTGTCCGGAGACCCCCTAATCCAGGACTCCCTCAGTAGCCCCTGAACCAGGCTTCAATGACGATGAGTCCGGCGCGCAGTATTGTCTTCGGCATTGCAAGGCGGGTTTTCTTCAAATCTTGAATATCTGTTAAGTAGTGTCCGGCTCCCATAAATGTTGGACTTCTTGGCTTCTGTGCCCAATAAGGGCCATCTTCCACGCGTCGAGCGAATGCGAGGAGCCAGGGCGTTTTTACATTCACCCCCCTAGCCAGGTAAATAAATTGTCTATTAAAGGGATGGGGATTCTTAGATCCAATCCACACCATCCTCCCACGGCGAGAATCCATCGGAGCGTGCTCGGAAAAAATCCATTGCAACATGGCCGACCATCGCAGCTCCTCCTCCCGCCGCCGTAGCCCTAAGCCCAGTGATTGGGAGAGGTGTTCCGTCCCGCACAGTCGATTAGTAGAGCTGCAGACTCAGGGATTTCTCCCTCCAGCGTATATGGTCCCCGTCCGAGCCGGGCTCGCCACCTATAATGACGGGGAGCAAGCGGAGAGCTTCCCCATCCCCTCTAAGGGGGAGCGGGTGTGACTTGTCCCTTACTTACTAAGTGGACTCAGATTTCCAATTCATCCGTTCCTCCGCGGGCTCCTGGAGTTTTACAGCTTCCAACTACATAATTTCACCCCTGCTTCCATATTACACATCACCGGCTATGTTGCCCTTTGCAAGCTATTTCTGGGCTGCGAGGCTCATTTCGAGCTGTGGAAAAGGTTATTTTACCTTGTGTCCCGCATATAGAAGGGGTCACTTTATCAAGTGGGCGGAGCCGAAATATGGCACATCGCCGAAACCGGATACATGTCCGGTACTCCGAAGAAGACGTCCGAAGACTGGCCTTCAGAGTGGTTTTATATGGCGGATGTCCCCCTTCCAGACCCTGTTCGGCGGGGTCTTCCTGAGTTCAACAATGCTCCTTTGAAGAAACACCAAAGCTGGCGCCCACGGAGCCCCCAGGAGGAAGACAGCGGAGAAGTCCTTTACCTAATGAACCGGATTAAAGCGCTGGCTCAATCAGGATCGACAATAGTCGAGGTTATGTCAATATGCATAATGCGGGGAGTGCAACCACTTCAATATCGAGGGCACCCCCTGTGGTGTTTTAACAGGGAAGATGATGCCACCTGCTGCGGGCGTAAGGGAGCGGACTCCGTTGCTGCTTTAGCAAAAAAATTGTCCGAGTTGTTCAAGGGAGATGAAGAGGAGTTAATCCGTATCAAGCCACGTGATGGATTCTCCATGTACAACCCTCCAAGCTGGGTGAGTTGTACCTCTTTACTCCCATCCCTCCCGCATTCTTCGTCGTAGGTATTCACCTTGCCATTTTACGGCAGGAACTGCGAAAAGCTGTAAGGGAGGTCAACAGCCCACATCCACAACCAGAGGACCCTGGTCAGGTCCTTGGTCCCGGACCCGAAGAGGATAGGACATATTTGTGGAGCTGATAGACAGGCAATTCTATCAATTGAGCTGCGATGACGCCATGGTGGCCATAACGGCCGACTATCCCGGACTACTCCCTGCGTCGCACGTAAGAAAAACCAAAATCCCAACTCCAAAAATAGGATCCTATTTTATACACTTCACCTACCGCACACATATGGTGTTCTACAGGGAAGGCATTTGGGATGCCGTGCCGAACCCGCAGCAACTTGCCATCAAGAGGCACCGAAGCCGGGTAGGCCAAAAAGGAAGGCGGTCAGGACGGAGACGCCGGCGCAGAGGTATGACACAAAACCTCGCTCCGTGGTTGTCGTCTTTCTCAAAATATAATGACGTCCATGTTTCTTTAATAGAAAGAACGCTCGCCGAACTATATCCTAAGAGGCTGCTAATCACGCATCCACCAGTCGGGCTCCAGGGCCGGACATAGAGGTGGAAGCCAACATGGGGCGGATGCCGGATGCTCCTCCTACAGAGGATGCAGATAGACTATCCGCTACAAATTCAGAAGTGGAGAGCGCCATGAATCACAGGCGTCGCCGGGCCGTACTCCGTGACGCTTGTTTCTCACCAGAGGCATTTGATGCCTTCAATTCCGTAGACGCGTACATCCGTGCTGCTCAAAATGGTCTAGCCAGAGCCATGGACCAGTATGTAAGGGATATACGGGTAAGCAAATCTGATGATTATATGAGACTTGAAACAGTTGACGCAACTGATTTAAGGATCATTATTTGTGCAGGTTCTTACGGAGAAGAATTCCCAATTGTCTCAAGAGCTAGACGAGTGCAAGGCCCAGCTGGAAGCCGCTGTTGCCGCATTGAAGGAGCCCAAAAAGGGTCCCCTGGTAACTCTTTTGTCTATTGCAAAGAATATGGGTACCAGATAGTATGCGACATGTATGCACACCTAACAATAGATGTTGCAGGTGGCCCCGGAGTGAATCCGGAGGCCGTGGAGGCGGATATGGCACGTGATGATCGACAGCGAAATGCTGGCGAGCGCGTGCTGACGCGAGTCACGTAGGATAAAAATGATCTCCAAGACGCCAATATCCGACTGGGCGTGGAACTGAAGGATATGCGAGACCAGCTTGCGGACTCCGTGAAGGAGAATAAACGGCTTCGGCGCAGCATTTTTAGTAAGTGCTTGAACGAACTTTTTAAAGGAGTTCGGTGAAGAAGCCTGCTAACAGCGTTATGTCTGCAGGTATGCTAACGGGTCGTCCCGCGGAGGAGATGCCCGGGTCTTCGGGTGATCTTCTACCAAGGCTCTCACAACTGCGTGAACAAGTTCGGCAGGTGATGCAGGGTATTGCCCAAGCCTTGTGGCCATCCGTATCCCCGCCAGGAGGCATGGGGGAGCTTATAGAGAAGCTCAAGGGAGCATGGCGGCGCTTCCGATTATGGAAGATATCAACCTGCCGACAAGGTGCAAGGGAAGTCTGGGCTATGGTGAAGACACGATATACCAAGGCGGACCCAAACTACATGGCTGAGGTCGGACCTGTGGGGCCTGATGGGAAAGAGATCCCTGTCAGTTTAGTGTATGACCAAGTAGAATTAGCCGCAAAGTATTCCCAACAGGATTGTAGGCTAGACAGCCTATTGGATGGTATAGAGGAAGAATTTAATCAGTCTTAGTGACTGTGTACTTCAAGTGACATATGTAATATCCCTAGCCGGATTGTAAATCATTTGTCATGGCAGACCTTTTCGCTTCGACCTCTGGACCCGATAGTCCGGAGTGTATCCGAATACCCACTCAGTTATGTAAAAATTGGGGTATGCATGGAAACCAGGCGTAGCGGTCATAAGTTCTTGAACAGACAAGTACCCAACTAGCTATGTTATATTACATGGATAGTAAGAAACATCTTCCAGGGAGAATAGTTCCGTTAAGGGTTCCTTTCCCTGGGTATGCATGCCCTAATGTGCATGTCCGAACTACGAGACGCAGGCTAAAAACATCTGGGGGCGTGTAGTAAATTAAATGAAAGTCGTCTTTTATTCACCGACCGAATATTCCCTTAAGAACACTAGCTTTCGGCTTCACCCAGTCTGAGGTACACGTCCGGCTGACCGAGCAGTAACAATCGCAGAGGTGCTCCCCTTATGCCCTAGCCGAATTAACGGGAATTTAGGGCATAAATACAAGAGCCAAGCAACCCAGCTTGGCCAAAACTTAAGTCATATCGATGCATATAATGGCGAAAAAAGGTACATGCGGAATAATAACACATGTGCGGGGCATAAAGCCCGGAAAGATAATTAGATTAAGCTTCTGTATAAGAAGCCCCCAGGTATATTGAGCATGGTTAGCGCGTCAAGATTGTGTAACCAAGACACAAGTTTAGCCCTTTAGGGCCTTGAAGAGAAAAGAGAGAGAGAGAGAGAGAGAGAGAGAGAGAGAGAGAGAGAGAGAGAGAGAGAGAGAGAGAGAGAGAGAAACAGATGTGCAAAAAATTGACGGAGGTAAGGAGACGAACATAGAGTCCGGCGCTAGGCGTAGAATCTTCGGAGTCTGGCTGTGTTCCATGGGTTTGGCTCGAGTCAGTTATCCGATGCATCCCACAGACGGTATGCTCCGCCGGTCAGAACCTGGTCGATAATGAAGGGACCTTCCCATTTGGGCTTGGGCTTGTTCTTTTTCTTCTCCAGCAGGCGTAGAACCAGTTCGCCAACGTTATAGGTTTGGGCCCGCACTTCTCTGCTTTGATACCTTCGAGCTTGTTGCTGATAGAATGCGAAACGGGCCTTTGCCACGTCGCGCTCCTCCTCCAGGGCATCCAAACTGTCCTGCCGATCGAGCTCGGCCTCTCTTTCTTCGTACATGCACACTCGAGGTGAGTCATGAATTATGTCGCAAGGCAGCACCGCCGTGTATCCGGTAGTGCGGTTCGACGTGGTCTGCAGCCCCATAGTACAGAGTCGAGCTCCTCTACCCAATGAGTGCCTGATTCCTTTAAGGACCGCACTAATCTGGGTTTAATGTCGCTCATGATAAGACCATTCGCTCGTTCGACTTGACCATTAGTTTGCGGATGATAGACAGAAGCATAATCGAGCTTGATGCCCATGTTGCTGCACCAAAATGTCACCTCGTCGGTTGTAAAGTTCATGCCGTTGTCAGTGGTCATGCTGTGGGGGACGCCATAACGGTGTACAACCCCAGATATGAAGTCTATCACCAGTCCGGATTCAGCCGTTTTGACAGGTTTGGCTTCTATCCATTTGGTGAATTTATCCACCATGACCAGTAAGTATTTTTTTATGGGTTCCCCCTTTGAGGGGTCCGACCATATCAAGCCCCCAGACCGCAAAGGGCCAAATAATGGGGATTGTTTGGAGGGCGGTAGGTGGCATGTGGCTTTGGTTTGCAAAAAGCTGGCAACTGACACAATGTTGTACCAGATGTTGTGCATCTGCTCGGGCCGTCGGCCAATAAAAACCTATACGGAAGGCCTTGCTTACAAGGGCCCGGGCTGTGGCGTGGTGGCCGGCGAGTCCGGCATGGATTTCTGCCAAAAGCTTCCGCCCTTCCTCTTCGGAGATGCACCTTTGAAGGACTCTGGTTGTGCTTTTCTTATAAAGCTCTCCCTCGTGGACCTTGTAGGCTTTAGATCGCCGCACTATGCAGCGTGCCTCATTTTGGTCCTTGGGTAGTTCCTGCCTAGTTAGGTAGGCCAGGAATGGTTCTGTCCACGGGGCGATGACGACCATTATCACGTGGGCTGAAGGTGTTATTTCGGTGGCAGAGCCTCCGATTGTGTCAGGGTGTTCGGTATCTGGGGTTGTGGCCGGGTCCGGACTATTTTTGCCAGTGTCCCCTTCCCATACCACGGATGGTTTAAAAAGTCTTTCCAGGAAGATGTTCGGTGGGACAGGGTCGCGTATAGCGCCGATACGGGCGAGGATGTCCGCCGCGTGGTTGTTTTCCCGAGCCACATGGTGGAATTCAAGCCCCTCGAACCGAACTGACATTTTGAGGACGGCGTTGCGATATGCCGCCATTTTTGGATCCTTGGTGTCGAAGTCTCCATTTATTTGGGATATTGCGAGGTTTGAGTCCCCACGCACCTCTAGGCGTTGGATGCCCATGGAGACTGCGTAATAGGGCCTCGTATTCGGCTGCGTTATTGGAGTCTGTGTATAGTATTTGGACTACGTATTGCACTGTATCTCCGGTGGGGGACGTCAGGACGACGCCAGCCCCCAGACCAGCCAGCATTTTAGAGCCGTCGAAGTGCATGATCCAATTGGAGTATGTGCCGTACTCTTTAGGGAGTTCGGCTTCCGTCCATTCGGCGACGAAATCGGCCAATACTTGCGACTTAATGGCTCGCCGTGGTTTGTATGTTATGTCGAACGGGAGGAGCTCGATGGCCCATTTGGCAATCCGGCCCGTGGCATCGTGGTTGTTTATTATGTCATTGAGTGGTACTTTGGAGGCCACCGTGATTGAACACTCTTGAAAGTAGTGTTGTAATTTCCGGGATGCCATGAATACTGCGTATGCTATCTTTTGATAATGTGGGTATCGTGATTTGCATGGAGTGAGGACGGTGGATACATAATATACCGGCTTTTGAAGTGGGAATTTATGTCCGTCCATCTCTCGTTCAACGACGAGCACTGCGCTTACAACTTGATGAGTTGCCGCTATATATAATAACATTGGTTCGCCAACAGTTGGCGCGGCCAAGATTGGGTTGGTGGCCAGGATGGCTTTTATTTCTTCCAGTCCGGCCGTGGCTGCGTCCGTCCACTCGAAGTGTTTGGTGCGCCGAAGAAGGCGATAAAGGGGAAGTGCCTTTTCTCCTAATCGGGAGATAAAGCGGCTTAAGCCTCCACACATCCAGTCAATTTCTGGATTTGCTTGAGGTCAGTTGGGATAGCCAAGTGCGATAGAGCTCGGATTTTAGCCGGATTTGCTTCAATTCCTCTACTGGAGACGATGAATCCCAGGAGCTTTCCGGCGGGAACGCAGAAAACGCATTTTTCCGGACTGAGCTTAATGTCGTATGTTTGGAGATTGGTGAACGTGAGCCTCAAGTCGTCTATTAAAGAGTCGACGTGTCTAGTTTTAATGACCACATCGTCTACATATGCCTCCACAGTCTTGTCGATCTACTTTTCCAGACATGTCTGGATCATGCGCTGATATGTTGTGCCAGCGTTTTTTAGCCCGAAGGGCATTGTGTTAAAACAGAAGGGGTCGTATGGCGTGATAAATGCCGTTGCGGCTTGATCAGACTCCGCCATCTCAATCTGGTGGTAGCCGGAGTATGCATCGAGGAAGCATAATGATTCGTGTCCTGCGGTAGCGTCGATGATTTGATCGATGCGAGGGAGTGAAAAGGGATCCTTTGGGCAAGCCTTATTAAGGTCTTTGAAGTCGATGCATAGGCACCAGGATTTGTCCTTCTTTGGTACCATCACCAGGTTTGCTAGCCAGTCCGGATGTTTTATTTCTTTAATAAATCGGGCCTCCAGTAGCTTGCCTAGCTCTTCTCCCATGGCTTGTCGCTTAGGTTCAGAGAAACGCCGAAGAGTCTGCTTGATCGACTTGAATCCTTTTAGGACATTAAGGCTATGCTCGGCCAATCTGCGTGGGATTCCTGGCATGTCTGAAGGATGCCAGGCGAATATGTCCCAATTCTCGTGCAGAAACTCCCGTAGTGTGGCATCTACAGCGGAGTTTAACTATGCCCCGATGGATGTTGTTTTTGTGGGGTCCGTTGGATGGACTTGGAATTTGACTATTTCGTTCGCTGGTTTAAAGGAGGTGGACTTGGATCTTTTGTCTAGTATCATGTCATCCCTGTCCACCATGGAGCGCAGCGCGGTTAACTCCTTCGCCACAAGGGCTTCGGATAATGTCTCGAGGGCTAGTGCGGCTATTTTGTTCTCAGCGCGGAGTGCTATGTCTAGATCACTAACTAGAGTGATGATTCCATTGGGTCCGGGCATTTTGAGCTTCATGTACCCGTAATGGGGTATGGCTTGAAAAATCGTGAATGCCTTTCGCCCTAGAAGGGTGTGGTATCCGCTACTAAATGGGGCCACTTGGAATGTAATTTCTTCGGACCTGTAATTCTCCGGAGTGCCGAATACCACATCAAGTGTGATTTTCCCAGCGCAACGTGCCTCCCGACTAAGGATGACTCCTCGGAAGGTCGTACTGCTTTGCTCAATACGGTTGCTGTCTATTTCCATTTTTTGGCGAGTTTCCTCATAAATGAGGTTTAATACGCTGCCGCCGTCCATGAGCACCTTAGTGGGCCGAAAGCCGTCCACAATTGGACTGAGGACCAAAGCGACTGGTGCTCGGGCTGTTCGGAATTTAGGTTCGTCATTGTCATTGAAGGTGATAGCCGTGTCGCTCCATGGATTTATTGCTGCCACGTGGCAGACTTCGGCAAGGCTGCAGAGTGCTCGCTTACGCCTATTATTTGAGGCGAAGGTCTCGAAGACCGTTAATACTGTATTGTAATCCGTGGGAAGGTGCTCTGAGGTATTTTGGGTGAGGAGATCCTCACTGCTTTTGGCCACCTGCCGGAGTACCCAAGATGCTCTAAGGCCGTGTGTTGATATGGTATCCGCTGTACTATGGATTTTGTAGGGCCTGTTAAGCCATCCCTCCAATACGATTCCACGCCCTGTAGTGGGCTTTTGCTTCTTTATAATTGAGTCAGGCGACTTATGAGAGTGCACCCTTTTAGTCCGGACTGGGGGTTTTGTTAGAGCCGGATTATCCCAAAATTGCGTTTGGGTTTTTCAGGCACTTTCCATCGCACAGTATTTCCATACTATGGCCGCCAAGTCAGCGAAGTGTGCTATGTCACGGCGACTTATGGCGTTGAGGACTCCCTTGTCCGTGCAATTGTTGCAAAAGAACGAAATTGCGTCTTCCTCGCGACAGTCCTTGACCTTGTTCATTACAAGGAGGAATCTGGCCCAATAGTGATGTATTGTCTCTTGGGGCGCTTGCCTAATGTGGGAAAGATCATTTGTATCAGGGTGGGTGGGTGGATTTAAGTCCAGACCTTGACCCAATCTGTGATCCCGGGGCAGGTGAGTTTCCGATCTTGGAAGTTCGGGTTCCGGGATGTTGCCCTGTGGGTTCGGTATGCGGCCTGATTCTGGATTCAGGGTTAGGGCGGTGTCCTCCCGTGAGCGAGTATCCGGCTCGGGGAGCTCGGGAATCCAGACATAGTTCGTCCTCAGGATAGAGGGAGAATCGCCGCATTGCTCCCCCACCACCACTATCTGATGGGTCACCGACAGAGAGTTAATCTCCCTTTGGTCGGGTTTAAGCCCGATCCGATCGTAGTCCGTAGTGACTCCCAGAGCAGCGATGCGATCCAAGAGCTCGTTCAAAGAGGAGAGATCCATTGGATCCATCTGCTCGGCGAATTTCGAGCCGATGTGGAGGCTATTTTCGATGACCCGAAAAGTCATCGTCGGCGCCGCGGCCGAGCGGGTGGTCATGACGAAGCCGCCTACTCAGAGAGTTTGGCCTACAGCAAGGGCTCCCCCAGAGGTGATGTTATCCTTGACAACGAGGTGAGCCATCCTCCTTATGATGACGACACAGTGGAACTCTCAATGAAAGCACCAATGTCGGTGTCAAAACCGGCGGATCTCGGGTAGGGGGTCCCGAACTGTGCATCTAAGGCGGATGGTAACAGGAGACAGGGGACACAATGTTTACCCAGGTTCGGGCCCTCTTGATGGAGGTAATACCCTACGTCCTGCTTGATTGTTCTTGATGATATGAGTATTACAAGAGTTGATCTACCACGAGATCAAAGAGGCTAAACCCTAGAAGCTAGCCTATGGTATGATCATATGTTGTCCTACGGACTAAAACCCTTCGATTTATATAGATAGCGGAGGGGGCTAGGGTTACACAAGATCGGTTACAAAGGAGGAGATATACATATCCGTATTTCCTAGCTTGCCTTCCACGCCAAGTAGAGTCCCATCCGGACACGAGACGAAGTCTTCAATCTTGTATCTTTATAGTTCAACAGTCCGGCCAAAGGATATAGTCCGGCTGTCCGGAGACCCCCTAACCCAGGACTCCCTCACCTGGCCAGGCAATTTTTTCCAACTTTTCAGGCTATGTCCAGGCTTCACTTTGTGCCAGGCATAGATGCCAGGGTGAGAACCAAACAGGCCCATAATAACAATTCTACAGTTTCAACGTGGAATAAGAGCTTTCAAGGGGCTCACACAATCACCGCCCGTTGACATCGGGACATCGAAGCTAAAATGTTTAAGGACTCCACACCCACACACCTAACAACTCCACTATTCTCTCAGGACAAATATCATCTCCAACAGTAGCCCAACACAATGTACGAATGGAATAAAAACATCATCTGAACACAATTAAAAACCAAGCCAGCCTAGATAAAATAAAAACAAAACAATCGATCACAATGCCCCCATACTAGAGAAAAAAGCTTAATTAATCTATTAAGATGCTGAGCTCCCTATTTGGAGCTTCCTGGGCATCAGGGGCTATGGGAGCGCTATGGCCCCACCTGTAAGAATGTGTGTCATGGGCCAATCGATTTTCTTGGTTTGAGAAGGCATTGCCTGGTTTATTTCTATGTTTTTCATCAGTTTTAGTAGTTTCTGTTTTTTTCCTGCTTTTTTCTTTACTGTTTGTGTTCCCTCCCTTTTTATGTTTCATTTTGTTCACATGCTAATTCATGAATGTTTATTAAAATTCATGAACATTTCAAAGGACTTTGAACACTTTTTTAGAATTCATGATCATTTTTAATCAGTGAACATTTGTAAATTTGTGAAACTTTCAAAATATTGAACATTGTTTGAAATCCATGAATATTTTATAAATTCAAAAACATTTTTATAACTTTTATTTTTAATTCGCAACATTTTTTATATCCAAGATATTTTAAAATACATGATCTACTTTCGATTTAATGAACCTCTTAAAAATTATGACACCCTTTTTTGTTGAGCTAGCAGTGCGTCGAACCGGTTGAGAGGTGGGGGAGGGGGCAGAGAACCGAGCTGAGCAAGCGAGAGCTTCATGTGGCGGTCCATGTGAGTGCTATGACAACAATTCCACGGTTTCAATGTAACATAAGAGCATCGAAGGAGCTCACACAGGGAGCGACGCGCTAGATGGTGTTCATGTGATCTGGTCCTCGTAGACCCTAACCTCGTGGAGGCCTTGGCCGTTGCGTGGTCCAATACCATCATAGAGACCTCAGTCCGCCACCGGATCAGTGACCAACTCCTTAGAGTAGGGTTGGCCGACTCTGAGCGATCGTTCACAACAGCGGGCGGCGCAAGCTCTTTGTCCGACCGTCGACGCAAGGCAAAGGCCATCGAGCAATTACGCCGCGACCAATCATGACTGTTGCGACGTCTAGTGGTCCTTTCGCCTCTAGAAGGACGACGAGTACAACTGCTTGAACACCGGCGTCCATGGAGACCGTGCCTACGAGGTCACCGTCTGGTTGCTCGCGTAGCTTTTTAATTTTAATTTCGATGTTGGAAGAAACTTTGTTAAATTTCGTCCCTTTTGATTGTAGATAATATATATCAATCAAAACATAACAAAATATTGTCTGGTTTAGCATAAATTTTCACAAGTTTTGGCGGGTCTGATAGTGGAGGGCTGCTAAATGAAAAGTGAGGGTTCCCCTCCCCGTCCTCGATCTCCAATTATAGGTGGCCAAATGAGCCGGTTTTTTCGGGCCGGCCGTGAGCACGCGGGCACGACCCGCCTTGGGCCAGACACGACACGGGCTAAACGGGCCAGGCCCGGCACGCGGCACGCCTTGGGCCGTGCCTGGGCCTCGAGGCTGGGCACGCGGGCCGACACGGCACGGCCCAATTAAGTTTTTTTATACATCTATATATGGCCTAACATGTAAAAATAGACTAAAAACGCTTAGTGCGTCAAATAATAGACTGAAAATATACAGCCCATCGTGCTAAACGGGCCAACGTGCCGGCCCGTTTACTAACTGGGCCGTGCCTGGGCCTGAGGGCGCAGCACGTGGGCCGGCACGACACGGCCCATTTTTTTGAGACAACACACGGCACGGCCCGTATAGTAATCGTGCTCTGGCGGGCCGTGCCAGACCAGGCATGATTACGATGGGCCGTGCCGGGCCGGCCCGTTTGGCCAGGTATGTCTCCAATCAAATCAAATCAAAGAAAAGAAAAGAAAAATCCCCAAGCACGCTCGTTCCCGGCATCGACGGCGCCGGTGCCGGCGATTCACGCCTGCGTCTCCCGCCGACCCGCCTCCGTACCACCACCACCAGCACCACCCACCTTTCCCCTGTCTACTTGACCAATCCCGTGTTCAACAGGCAATCTGATCTGGTTCCCCAAATTTTGTTGGTTGCTCTAGCCTGTTTCGTCCGACCTCAGTATCCAGATCCATGGCGCCCTCCGATTTCTCCTTCCACCCCTCCGCCCTGATGGGCTCAAACGCCGCCGGATCCACCTCCCGGTTCCCCGACTGGGCCCTGCTCTGCGAGGAGCCGCGTCTCTCGGAGCGCCGGAACGAGACCACCGCCGAGTGCGAGACCAGCGAGGGCCAATCCGTGGAGGTCTCCTTCTGGCTCGTCGACCCGCCCGGCGCCTCCTACTTCTCCTTCAACTGCCCCGGCCTCCACGCCTCCGCCTTCGACGACTATGCGCCGCCCTCCCTCGTCTGCGCCGGGGCCGCCTTCGTCCTCTTCAGCCTCACAATCAGGGGCTCCACCCACCACTTCGTCTACAAAGCCGCCCCCGCAGGGGAGCAGTCACTGCAACTGCTCCCGGACTCTCCAGTCCCCATAAGACGGCGGTTCGGCCTCTTGCCCCGCGGCGACGGCGAGCACTTCGCCGTGGCCTACCTCGACCGCCAGTGGATCTCCCAAGACGACGATTGGCGGTTTGATGCGCACGTCTATTCGTCCGAAACGCAGGAGTGGAGCAGCCACAGGTTGTCGTTGCAGCACTTATCCGAGTCTGACAAGCTCATGTGTTGTCACCATAGCTTGTACTACAGGCATATCGCCGTTGCAGGCTCACTGGGCTGGGTTGATCTCCTGCGTGGTGTCCTCCTCCTTGGGAACCTGTTTGACGGGGATCCTGTCATCGAATTCATCCCATTGCCCGAATCAAGGGTTAACTTTCTCGACAAGGATGGTCTTCCTTACCGTGCCTCGGAGTATTACTGCAACGTGGCCTGCTGTGATGATCTCCTCAAATTCATCGAGATAGAATTTGATGACCCTCTTGTCAGGACCAACCGTAAAGGTTGGAGAGCCAATGTGTGGAACAGGAAGATCTCTTGGAACAAGTGGGAGCTCTGCTCCACAGTTGATGTTGCTAAAATCTCAGTGGACCAAAGTTATTCTGTTTTATTGCCTCAGCTGCGGAGTGACGAGACCCAAAAACTGGACTTGCAGAAACTGATTTTCTATGCCCCAGTGCTGAGCACCCGCGATGACAATCTTTTTTACATGATGGCCAAGGTGAATGCTGAAGACGAGACTGCCTGGGCCATTGCAGTTGACATGGAATGTGCAGCTGTGGAAGCAATGGCCCCGATTACTCTTGGACAGGACCACTACCACATTGCAATGTTCTGTCCATGCGACCTCCCCAAGTACCTCAACATGACCCCAGGTGATTCTTCCATCTTTATCCCCCACGTGATTTAACTAGCAGTCTTATTTTTTGAATTCTTTCTTGTCTGCTTGTTATATGTGCTTAGGACAATGTTTCAGTATTGATGCTATGGACATTGGAGTGTTCGTGGTCAGTAACTTTAGCTGCTCTTCATTAATCTTAAAATCTAACTATGTTTTCCCATGTTCTGATTCATACATTTTGATGTGTTAGAAACATGCATGAAGCTGCAGCCCGTACTTTAAAAAATGTGCTCAAGTTTCATATCGTGGTTAGATGCAAGTATGCAAGATGAAATAGCTGCTGATATTGTCAAAGATAGTCGAGGTGTATCATGATTCATGAGGCCATTTTTTTGTTTTTTGTGGGATGATCCCATACCTAGTTAACTTTAGTCAGCACATAGCGCTTATGATAACTGAGGCTTGATGAACTGACTCATCTGTTCCTCCAACCAAACAGAAAAAACAACGATTTGTTGGTGCTATAATTCAAATCTGTTCCATGAACCAAATTAAAGTATCAACGGATATGGACAACCTCAAGTGGCTTATGCAGCATTAAATAAACAAATTATCTTGAAAATCCACTAATAACAGCAATCTGCTAGGGCGCGTCTTTTCATCTCATGTTGCTGGTTGTTTTGGCCATGTGCGATGACCAACCTGCGCGCATCCTCAGACACCATATTACCACTGCAGGATGGCCTTGCTATGCATGCTGTTTATGGCACACTGATATAATTCGTTAGAAGAAATGAGAGCAATCCAACGATGTATCCACCAAAAAATTGATCTATGATTTGCTAAGGAGGCAATAAAATTGCTCAATTGATAAGTTATATGTATTTCTTTCGCTGTCTTTTGTACCTAACTGTTCCTTTGTCCAAACTTTTGCAGGGGCAGACATGGATAATCCAGCGGACAAGTGCTCTAAGCGGTAATTCAAACTTTGCTAATTTTACTTGTTCCAGTGTTTTCTTTTGCATGATGTCTTTTTAATTTATGCTGCTGCTTCTGTAGGATGCCTGTTGCCAGGTGGAGTGTGAAGCAGTGTGTGGTGCAAGTGCTGTGGACTCTAGACTGGCTTCGAGAACTTGGTAACTAATAAGTCTGACTTCTTGATATACGCTCTTTATTTGTCTTGGGTATAGTAGATGTGCAGCCAACATTCACCAAGTGCATGTCTGGACCGTTGATCTACAATTAATTTCTGAATATCTGCTGAATTTAATCTGCAGCATTACTCTAAATGCTTGCCCATGTCAAGTATAATATTCTTGTAAATTTTATATGATCTCACTCTTCATTTGGATGTTCTGTAAGTTGGTGAAAATCTTGAGCAAGTGCTGCCTGTGTGATAGCATTATTAGCTCCGGAGATATATGTTCTTGCAAATTGGCTGTCATGACCAGGACATTCACATCTGTATGGTCAATTGCAGATCAATGCTTGGAAATTGAGAGGTCAACTTACTACACATGCAGATTATTACTTCAGTTTTCTCCAGTATCATCTCTGCGTTCCAGTATCAGACCAGTAAGTTCTGTTATTGTATCCCACAGATATAGTCCAGGGCTTCATGTTATGAGTGTATCCTTATCTCTTTGCTAACCCTTTGTGGTCAAGTTTCTAGTTTTGTTTATGTAGGCAGATGTGCTAGCGTGTTTATAAAGCAATTGCTTGATTTCAAATTATGAGCTCTCAGCATTCTTGGGCAATTATTTATATTCATATTATGAATTCTTAATGTGACTGAATCCTAAGAAAATCATGATGTAGATGGTAAAATATGCTTCCCATAATGGTCAAGATGAAGCTGCATCAAAGGCTGTAGATTTTTGCCTAAGGTATATAGATGAGGAAACCAGGCATTTGTTTGTGAAATAAACTTACCTTTATATCTGATCATAATGTTTGCTGTTTACTAGAGCTTTGGAAGATTTTGATTTGGCTCTACACGGATCACCGAGTGATCCATCAGCATCTGTTGAAGCCATGCGTAGCAAAATCAGTGATGTCGTTCAAGCTTTGGACAAGTACAAGAAAATAAGTCACCTCTCTTCTTTATTATTGAAAGGAGCCCTTTACTGATCTTAATTTTATACTTGGTTCAATTGTTTCAGCGTCACGCAAATTGTGCCATCAACACTGATACCAAAAGAAAGGTTTCTTGGAGATGCCAGCGGCCAAAAAAGATCAAAGGCAACATTTGAAACTTGTGAGAAGCCAATCGAGACAAAGAATACAGCCCATGGGTGGCTGCAAGTGAGATTCAAGCCCATTCATCAGGAGAGGTATCAACGTCGCAGGAGATGGGGGAAAGCTAGCCGTGAACAACGAGCTGTGGTCGATGCAAAGGATACACCTGGCAAGTGGGAGCGAGGGAAATTCAAGCCCAGTAATTCTCGAAGGGGAAAGGCGGTGGTCCCGGGTGGCTGGTTGCTGCCTCTCTGCTTGCTGATATCGATGGTCGTGGTTATGTCATCTTCCCGCCGTTATGTAACGGAGCCGGTATCTTACTGATAGGGAATGTCTGTAGGAGCATAAGCTTATTGTATATGGAATGTTGAGTTATGGTTTCGGCCGTCGTTAATGTATGGACATGATGCTTATGTGAAGGTGCTGGTTGCTGCTACCTAGTAGACACCTAATTGTAGTACTACATACTCCGTATGTTGTACTAGCTATACTTGCTATACCTTCTTTGTAAGGGCATAGTTATCTCTACGGTGTTTTGGTGATTGATGACAATGCATTTGCGGACTAATCGGGTGCTTTGAGTTCTTTCAGATATTCATCCTTCGGCACGAAACGATTATTTTCCCTCGGCGCTCTACTCAAGACGGTGTAGCTTCCTTCGTGACTTTGTTGGTGGACTAAGTTTCGTAGTAGTCACCGTACTATCAAGAGGGGATCTGCTTCGGTATGGTTTGGGTGGAATCAACACGTACACGTTCTTCTCTCACCCACCGTTTCTTTCCGTCTCTCTGATGCTCCTCTTTTCTCCTCTATGCGTGTTTTCCTGGACCCAGCGGTAGTACCGCGGGCCACAGCGGTAGTACCGCTGAGACTCACTAAGCGGCAGTACCGCTCCTCGGAGCAGTAATACCGCTTTATGGTCTCAGCATCAGTACCGCTGCGGCTCCGTGTTCCTACCGCCTCGACTCGAGTGCGCATTTTCTCGTGTCGGGTTTTACGGCACTAGCTGCAGTATAGCGGTAGTACGGCTGAAGCTCAGCAAGCGGTAGTACCGCTGGATGGCCTCAGCCGCAGTACCGCCGTGGCTCCGTGCTCCTACCGCCTCGACTCGAGTGCGCATTTTCTCGTGTCGGGTTTTACGGTACTAGCTGCAGTAGTAGTGGCGGTAGTGCTGCTTGCGAGCGGTAGTACCGCCCTGCCTCCGCGGTAGTACCGCTCTGGGTCCCAGCCCCAGCCTCTTCTCTTCTAGCGCGGCAGTACCGCTGAGGTGGAGCGGTAGTACCGCTTATGAGCGGTAGTACCGCCCTGCTCCCGCGGTAGTACCGCTCTCTGCGGGGCTGAGTGGGGGGTAACGGTTGGATTGTTCCCCCCACTATAAAAGGGTGTCTTCTTCCCTCCTTTGACCTACCTCTTCCACCATTAAAGCTCCATTATTGCTCCAAACTCCATTTTCGCCCGATCTCACTCCCTAGCCAACCAAACTTGTTGATTTGCTCAGGAGTGGTTGAGAAGGCCCCGATCTACACTTCCACCGAGAGATTTTTGATTCCCCACTCATCCTTAGCGGATCTTGTTACTCTTGGGTGTTTGAGCACCCTAGACGGTTGAGGTCACCTCGGAGCCATATTCCATTGTGGTGAAGCTTCGTGGTCTTGTTGGGAGCCTTCGATTAAGTTGTGGAGTTTGCCCCAACCTTGTTTGTAAAGGTTCGGTCGCCGCCTTCAAGGGCACCAATAGTGGAATCACGGCATCTCGCATTGTGTGAGGGCGTGAGGAGAATAAGGTGGCCCTAGTGGCTTCTTGGGGAGCATTGTGCCTCCACACCGCTCCAACGGAGACGTACTTCCCCTCAAAAGGAAGGAACTTCGGTAACACATCCTCGTCTTCACCGGATCCACTCTTGGTTATCTCTTACCTTTACTTGTGCAAGCTCTTTAGTGTTTGTTCCCTTGCTTGCTTGTGTGCTTGTTGTTGTTGCATCATATAGGTTGTTCACCTAGTTGCACATCTAGACAACCTACTTTGATGCAAAGATTAATTTGGTAAAGAAAAGCTAAAAATTGGTAGTTGCCTATTCACCCCCCCTCTAGTCAACCATATCGATCCTTTCATTCTTGCTGCTTGCGTGCATGAAGAAACTGGTGGCAGGTTATGCTCTTCTAAGTTAACTCCATTTAGAACCCCAGATCTCAATCCTGGTTGTACCCAGTAGGTGAATGAAGTATCAGTTGTTTTACTTGATTGCCATTTTTGCCTACACCGTTGCTTATTGTATCATAAGATGGAGTTGACTCATGTTTTGTTTCTGTAGGCTGTAAAATCAAGTTGAGGTATTGATAAGTATGTAAATGGCGCGTGTTTAAACCCATTTAAGCCCACTTATTGGCCTACCAGTTAAACAAGTTTCTTTTCATGACAAAATGAACTATCGAGCAACTAAACGGGCCTTGCGGCACCGTTTATCATGCCATTTACATCCCAGGTATTGAGATTGAGGTATAAAACCCGAGAGTATTCTGGTTGATGTAGACCCTGCTTGCTACTCCATCTGTCCTAAATTACTTGTCACTCAAATGAATGTATCTAACGCTAAGTGAGGCGAAGTGGAGATGGGGTGAAGAGCCAGGACCGACAACTACCATGTCATCGTCGGAGATCCGAAAAGTACCATGCTGTCTGGCGGGGTCTGGAAAAGAGTTGATGGGTGGCAGATGGGCGATTTTATTGGTAACGAAGAAGGAAGGGATGGCGACGTCTGGAAAGAGGGTTGGTGGGTGGTAGATGGGCGATTTTATTGGTACCAAAGAAGAAGGGGATGCTGGGGTCTCGAAAGAGGGTTGATGGGTGGCAGATGGGCGATTTTATTGGCACCGAAAGAGGGGGGGGTCAGCCATCAACTAGTTTTGAGTGTCTTTGTTTCAAAACAGTCATAATAACAAATAAAATATTTCAATATACATTGTATGGACTGAAATGAGTGAACGAGCACACCAAAACATATATTTAGGAAAAAAGTTAGAACATCTTATACTTATGAATCAAGGGAGTATATAAACTTCTGCTTCCTCCGCTCACAAATATTTAGATATTTTAATATAAACTACTAATGCATACATACTAAAGTAGGTGAAGACACTAAAATTCGTTTATATACTCTCTCTGTTCCGAATTACTTGTCGCAGGTATGAATATATCTAGATGTATTTTAGTCTAAATACATTCGTTTCTGTGACAAATAATTTGAAACGGAAGAAGTACATCCGAATCAGAGAGTACTTTGTAACAGTGAATGGAGATGCATATTTGCTGCCCAAAATTGTATGTAAAGAAAAGCGTTTACCACACTGAGCTTATAGTAGGAAAAAAAAAGAGGAAGGCAACCCAATCCCCCGCGGCCGTGCCCTAGCTCACCGCGCCGCGAAAATGCTCAACATACGGGCCGTTTTTACAGAATCACTCCTACGGACTGACCTGCCCCTCCCTAATTTGCCCCCCACTATACCTGGCCATTCCTCGGGCCGGGCCGGGCTTCGGACCAGGCCAACCAAAGCCTGACGCAAAAAACCCAGGCCCGAGCCCGGCCCGGCCCAGCCCGGCCGTCGGGCCTAAAAATCGGGCCCGACCCCGGCCCATCACACTAAAAGCCCGCCGGGCCTCGGGCCACGGGCCGGGCCTTTTCCTTAAATGACGAAATCGACGGGCTCGGGCCCGGCCCGGGCTTCGGGCTGAAAACCTAGGCTCGAGCCCGACCCATGGACAAGGTTGGGTCGGGCCGGGTCGGGCCGACCGGGCCGGGCTGCCCATGGCCAGAACTACCCCCCACCCCTTGCATTTCCCGATGGGGTCTGCCTCCTCCAAATCAGTTCATGCCATCTCACCCTGCAACTTCTAATCCGTAAAGCTTGTCCGTAAGTCTAGCATCGCTGGTATACCTGGCCATACCTCGGGCCGAGCCGGGCTTCGGGACAGGCCTAGCCAAGCCCGACGCAAAAAACCCAGGCCCGGGCCCGGCCCGGCCCGGCCATCGGGCCTGTTTTCTGAGCCCAAGCCTGGCCCGAACACGTAAAAGCCCGCCGGGCTCCAGGCCAGCCCGACCTTTAGAAAAGTGCAAAAACGACGGGCCCAGGCCCGGCCCGACCCGGTCATCGGGCTCAAAATCTAGGCCCGAACCCGGCCCGGGAGCAGCGTCGGGCCGGGCTTCCCAGTATAATCGCTGGCCGCGCCGCCCTCGACCACTAGAGAGATCCATGGCGTGGATCACCATCGCTTCCTTCAACCCCTCCTCCCTGACCGGGCCATACATCGCCGGCGGCGCCTCCCCACGCTCCTCCGCCTATCCCGACTGGGTCCTACTCCGCAAGACGGCGCGCATCTCGGCGTTCCGGAACGCGACCACCGCCGAGGGCCGCACGGCCGAGGGCCGAGCCGTCGAGGTGTCCTTCTGGCTCGTCGACCCGCCGGGCGTCTCCTACTTCTCCGTCCACTGCCCCGGCCTCCAAGAGGACGACTTCTCCGGCGAGCCCCAGGTCGTCTGCGCCGAGGCCGCCTTCGTCCTCTTCCGCGTCAGATTCAGCTTCCGCAGCGAGAGGCGGATCTCCACCCATCACTTCGTCTACACGGCCCGCGGCGCCGCGGGGCCGCCCTCACTGCAACTCCTCCCGGAGCCCCCCGGCGTCGAGGCCGTCAAATCCCACCAGCTTGGCCTCTTGCCGTGCGGCGGCGAGCGCTACGCGGTCGCCTTCCTCGATCGCAATTGGACTGCCCGAGGTGACGCCTGGCAGTGGCAGTTCGATGCCTACGTCTTCTCGTCAGAGACATGTTCCTGGAGCAAGAAGGAGGCCTCAATGGGCTTATCGGAGTCTGACGCCGCATTGTTGCGTCCCTATGCGACCTCCAAGCAGATCGCGGTCGGAGCAAGCGCGCTGGGCTGGGTTGATATCTCACGCGGCATTACTCTCCTCTGCAACCTGTTCGACGAGTGTCCTGTCGTAAAATACATCCCCTTCCCGGCGCCAGGGGTTTGCATCACACCCTACTACCGTCTCACTCGTCACTCGGCGCAATGCTTCCACGATGTCGCCTGCTATGACGGTCTGATCAAATTCGTCGAGATAGGCTTCGATGGACCTGACTGCATGATAAAGGGTAAAGGCTGGCGAGCCACCACATGGATCAGAAACATCTCTTGGGGAAGTTGGCGCAAGCACACCAGAGTTGATGTCGCTAACATCTCGGTTGACCCAAGATATTCTGCTCTGTTGCCTGAGCTGTGGAACCATGAGACCCATAAGCTAGAGCTGAAGAAACTGGTTTTCTTACTACCCACCCTGAGCGTGCGCAACGATGATCTTCTTCACATCATGGCCAAGGTGGGTGGGGAACATGACAAGGCCTGGGTCATCGCCGTTGACATGAAAAGTACGGTTGTGGAGGGACTAGCCCCGGTTTCGACCGGACGGTACTGCCCCAGTACAATGTTCTCCCCATGTGCCTTCCCCAGTTACCTCAACAACATGACCCAAGGTCTGGTTATTCTGCCTTCTTTCTCCTCATACCTCATGTCATGTGATTTGCTTACCATCAGGGCCGTACCCAAGAAAATGGAGACCCAGTGCGAAACCAAAAATTGGGCCCTCGTGTGTGTGTGTGTGCGCGCGGGGGGTGCTTTTGCGTGCGTGTGTTTGCATGCGTGCGTGCATGCGAGTGTGTCATGTTGGTGGTACAAATTTTGAAAGAATTGCATCTTACCAAGAAGCAATCTAAGTATTCAAAAGTACAACATTCTTTAGCAGAAACGTGCCATCCTTTCTATCATTCCTTGAGACAAAATCTTCAATTAATTGTTCATAAAAAACCTTTTCTAAAAACATAACATGGAAACAAAATGGGATGAAACAATCTTTGATTGATTTTGGAAGCACATCATCGCGCGACGGCGCATGTGGCTTCGGTAAGTCTGGATGTAGGGCATGCCCAGTTGCTCCTCCGGTTCTCCTCTTGATGAATAGGTGAACAAGCACTCTGGCCGGGCCTCCAACTCCAATCGACGCACCCAGATCGTAGGGGCGGCAACAAACATCAAAGGGTATCAGAAGAAGCAGAGTACTGAACCTTGTATCTGTTCATTGCAACAGCGGACGTATTCCATGCAAATCGCGACGAAATTAAACTGCTTAAGCGGCGATTTGAAGAACTGGGCTAAGCCGCTCGCGCTAGAAAAGAAAGAGAAAGAGAAGTGAAGAGAGAGAGAGAGAAAGCGGGGGCTTGCGTGAGTTTCGGCCATGTGGAGCAGGGCCTGGTGTAGAGTTAATTCTGCCACAGATTCAGTGGAGTATTATGCCTCATTATTAACCCAACTAAACCAGCACTAAGTAATAGTTTAACATAAAAAATTGGGGGCCCTGTTCCGTCGAACCTTCTGCACACGAGTCAGGTATGGGCCTGCTTACCATTATATCTTGTGAACTCTTGGTTGGTTAAGTCTTTACTTAGGACAACTATGTTTTAGGGGCTGTTTGTTTTGTGACTAACTTTGCCAAAGATTGCTACACCTAAGGTTAGGCAAGTTTGACCAACTTAGGTGAGTGTTTGATTTAAGCCACACCTTAGGCAAGTCACATTTGGGCCCCACATGGCATACACACAAAAAGTGTGGCAAGATTCCCTTAGGCTTGCCAACTTGTGGCTCTCATTTTAATGAACTAACCTTAGGCAAGTTTGGCAAAAATGTGTGGCTAAGTGTGGCAATGCTAGTCCTAGAACCAAACAGCCCCTAAGTTTTGACATTATTGGCATTAGACTGTTTGTGTTCATTACAATTTAGCTGTTCATCAAACTTGTAAATCATCAGCCAGTTCAGTAACCTTCATGAGTTAATGTTTCATGTTGTGGTTAGTTACCAGTATGCAAGGTGAAACAGCTGCTGATACTGTCAATGCAGAGAGTCAAGATGACTCAGGATCTTTGTGAGATGATTGGTACATTACTTCTTTTATTGGCATGGTGCTTATGCGATGTGAGGTGGTGATGAGCCAACTCGTTCTGTTCCTCAAATCAACCAGGGAAAATTTGCATTTTACTCTGAATTGCATATTTCAGAGACTGTCAGTTTGGTTCTTTTTTGGCAATTATTAGGAAACAAGCTGGAATATAACCATTCATGGTAGAGACTGTCTGCTTGGCATAGAGTCAAGATGCCTCATGATTTCTGTGGAATGATTAATTTGATAAATCCACTCCTCGAAATACTAGTTCTTTATGGGATTGATTTGGTTGTAATATACCACATCTTCAGGTGCAGACATGCATGCTTAGAGTTTTGATTCATGGCAGAGACTGTCCTCATGATTTCTGTGGAATGATTGGTACATGACTTCAATAATTAGTGTCATGCTTATGGGGTTCGAAGCCGTGATGTGCCAACTTGTTCCGTTTCTCTAATCAAACAGGGAGAACACATTTTAGTTTGCATTTTTCTCCCAGTTGCATTCGTTGGCAGACTGTCACTGTCATTTTTTTTTCCAATTAGGAAACAAGTCTGAAGAACCACTCGTTGGTTGTGATGGAGGAATCTTGGAAGAAGAGGAAATTCAAGCCGAGAACAGGATAAGAGGCAAGTCGCATTTCTTGTTCATGTTGATCTGCGTTTATGTTCCGTATTTACTTTGTTATCTATGTTATGCACTGTTTTTTTCGGTACCATTTATTTTAAATGATATGCTATCTCATGCCTACCATTGCATATTATGTAAAAAATATCCAGAGAACAAGCACTTTGAGATCCCCCCCTCTCATAAAAAAATGCCCCCTTGAGAAGTTGTATCATCTCTTTCCCCATCTTTTGTATATAACTCTTCCTTTGTCGAATAAATTGCAGGGCCTGAGATGGGCAACCCAGTGGACAATTACTTTAAGAGGTAACTCATGCATTGCTATCTTTACCTGTATTTGAATTTTCATTTGCATGACATCGTGTTGATTTCTGCTGCTGCTGTTGGCTGCCTATTGCCAGGATGAGTGCTTCACAGTGTGCTCTGCAAGTGCTGTTCACTCAACGCTGGTTCAGGGAACTTGGTAATTGATAAGTCCACTCCTGAACTACTACTTTTTTATGGGATTGATTTGGTTGTAATATACCACATCTTCAGGTTCAGATGTTTATGCTTCGAGTTTTGATTCCGAATTAATCTCCTTACTACCTCTGCACATGTCCTCCCAGTTTAATCTGCAGCATTACTGTAAATTCTTGTTCAAGTCAATAATACTATTGTTGGAATTTCTGTTAAGCAAGCATATCTGCTAAATTGTTAGAGAACAATTGTTTGCTTCTGCGTATATTGTAAATTGACTGTGATGACCAGAATATTCACATGTATTTGGTGTTTGGTCCTTTGCAGATGAATGGTTGGGTTCTCAGGGGTCAGCTTGTGATGCATGCTGCAAATCACTACCTTACTGGTGTCCAGCATCAGCTCTGTGTTTCGATATTGAGGCAGTAAGTTCTGTTTTGGTGACTTGCAGGCTTAATTAGTCCAGGCTTTCATGTTCTGAGTTCAAACTGTGCACACATATTTTCTTCCAGAGCTTCAAATTCTTTTTCGAAGTCTCTTGAAACTATGACACAGCCGTCGCTAGTGTATTTGTATTCCAGATTATGAACTGTGTAGTTACCTAAATCCTTTAAAAAAAACTTGGTCCAGGTGGTAAACTATGCTTCCTATAATGGTGAAGGAGAAGGTGCTTCCATGGCTGTAGATTCCTGCTTACGGTATGTATGTGTGTGTGTATACGAGGAAACTTTATGAACTTCACTTTGTTTGTGGGACTATTTAACGCCTCTTGCTTCCCCAGAGCTTTGGACGATTTCTATAAACTACTGAAGGAGTCACCTCTGAGTGATCCATCAACAACTGAAGCCATGAAGCGTCAAATCAGGGTTGCCCTTGGAGCTCTAGACAGGTACTACCACTCGAAATAGAAAATAAATAAATAAATCCGTCTCTACTTCAAAATCAGAAGAACCATGTACTGACCTTTTTCTTTTTCGCACTTTTATCCATCTTTTCAGCATCTTGGAATTTGTACCACTAAACCGTATGCCCAGGAGCATACAAAAGGTACTTGTAGATGTTTGCCTGGAACAAAAAGAAAAAACACTAGTATGTGAACACTTGGAGAAGCCAGACCATACAGAGGATGAATCTGACGAATGGCAGCAATGGGGATCAGACTCGGGGGACGAATCGGATGAATGGCAGCAAGGGTCATCCGACTCGGAGGATGAATCTGATGAATGGCAGCAAGTGGGACCCGACTCGGATGACTCTCTAGAGACTCGTGGGGAGAAGAAGCAGGCACAGGTTCTGGGTCGCCGGTCGGGGTACTCGTATTGGCTGTATTTTGTTGGCTGCGTATTGGTAGCGGTCGCCGCAAGAGCGTTGAGTCACCTCACTTTAATGTCATAGAGCCAGTATCTTGTTATTCTCTCTGTGACAGAAGAGTAATTATGTCAATCAAAAAAGAAAAGAAAAGAAAAGAAAAGAAAAGAGAGAGCATATTCTAGCTAGGAGCTCCTGTGCCGTGCATGTAAAAAGGTAGTGTTTTGGAAACTGGTGTTAAATGAAGGAGGTTTATATTGGTGGTGGTTAATGTATCAGCCTGATCCCTGGTGCCAGCTTTTGTTCTTGTTCCTTTTTCCTGAATCCGATAGATTTGCTGTTGAACCTGAAGGACATCTGCGGCTATATGTTGTATCTGCTTCTGGGCTCTCACAGGTTCAGATGGCACTGACAAGGTGTTGTGATCACTTTAAGCTGTTGAGCAAGTTAGAGCATCTCCAGCCGTTGGCCCCCCCAGGAGACATAAAAATCACACCCTGGGGACGAGCCGGCGATAGAATCGGCGCTAGGGGCGATTGGGCGTCCAGTGACGAGATTGCCCAATTTTCGGCCCATTTTCGGCAAATAAAAGGCCCCATATGGGCGATAATCGGCCCATACTTGGTGTGGTTCGCCGTGGCTCGGCGTTCAATTATGAACATAAGTTTTTTTTATTACAGAGTTCATTACAGAAAATCAAATAGTTCAACAACAAATAGTTTAATACAAATTATATTGTTCAACAAATAAAAACTCATATTTCATCACACGTCGAGTCCAGCGTCGCCCTTGAGCCTTCAAAGGTGCTCCACCAGATCCTGCTGCAGTTGATGATGCACCTGTGGGACGGATCTCCTGACACATACTGAGGTAAGCAGTCCAGGTTACCGGTAGCTGGTGATCAACTTCGGCTAGAGGACCCTGCCTGTAGTATGGTTCAGTATCAAACACTGGCTCTTCCTGCTCGCTCTCAATGATCATGTTGTGCAAGATGACACAGCAAGTCATGATCTCTCACATTTGATCTTTCGACCAGGTCTGAGTAGGGTAGCGGACAACAACAAATCGAGATTGAAGCAAACCAAAAGCCCGCTCGACATCCTTCCCGCAAGCCTCTTGACACTTGGCAAAGTAGGACTTCTTGCCTCCTGGCACAACGTTTGAGATAGTCTTCACAAATGTAGACCATATCGGATAGATGCCATCAGCTAGGTAGTAGGTAGTACCGCTTGTTGTAGTGCCGCCCATTGACCTCGAAGTTCAACGGAGGAGAATGACTTTCAACAAGCTTGGCAAAGACAGGGGAGCACTGCAGCACGTTGATGTCATTGTGAGTTCCTGGCATACCAAAGGAGTGCCAAATCCAGAGGTCCTGTGTGGCCACCGCCTCAAGTGCCACATTGCAACCGCCTTTGGCGCCTTTGTACATCCCTGCCAAGCAAATGGGCAGTTCTTCCATTTCCAATGCATGCAGTCGATACTTCCAAGCATCCCAGGAAATCCTCTTGCTGCATTCTGTGCTAGGATCCGAGCAGTGTCTTTCGCGTTGGGGGTCCGCAAGTATTGCGGTCCAAACACTGCCATCACTGCCCGACAGAACTTGTAGAAATACTCAATACTGGTGGACTCGGCCATGCGCCCATAGTCGTCGAGTGAATCACCGGGAGCTCCATACACAAGCGTCCTCATCACTGTCGTGCACTTCTGGATCGAGGTGAATCCAAGTTTGCCGGTGCAATCTTTCTTGCACTTGAAGTAGCTGTCGAACTCCCGGATGAAATTCACAATTCTGAGGAAAAGCTTTCGGCTCATCCGATAACGGCGCCGAAATGTTTTGTTGCCGTGCAGTGGAGCATCGGCAAAGTAGTCGGAGTAGAGCATGCAGTAGCCTTCGAGACGATGTCGGTTCTTTGCTTTCATCCGCCCTGGCGCCGAGCCACCTCGCCGCGGATTTTCATTGCTCGCCAGCAGCTGGGCGAGGGCGGTGAGCACCATGAGATGCTCTTCCTCCTGGACGCCGGCCTTGGCTTCCTCCTCCAGCAGCGCGGCGAGCACTTCCTCGTCATCCGAGTCCATCTCGCCGATGCAGGCAAATCACCGAACACCTTGCGCGCCGGCGGGCGTGTACTCGCCGCTAAATTGCCCCTCCGCGACCGGAAACGTCCAGCTGCTGGTGGAGGGGCTGTCTCGGTGAACCTCTGCTATTTTTCCGGCAGGGATTGGCTATCTAGCGGTGAAGGGCGGCGATCGGCGCTAGGATACAGCTAGTGGCGGCCGAGGGCGCGGGGGGTGGGAAGCGAGTCGACTTGACTTTTCACCTGACGGGGTGGGCAAGCCGTGTTTTCCCCTTGCGCCGGAGCCCCCGATCACCACCCCCAGTGCGCCGAGTTCGGCCTGCGAGCACCGGGCCCAAAAACGAACCGAACTGGCGCTTTTCGACGTCCTGGGGACGCGACAGAGTTTTTTTTTACGCCAGCGTCGAAAAAGTGGCCTAAGGGCCTGTTGGGGACGCGGCTGGAGATGCTCTTAACGAAGTCTGAACCTCACCTGAGGCGCTGTCGAGGAGGATGGCGAAGCACTTGAACCCAAGCTGAAGATCCCGGTTTCAGGTTTGGTGAGCCCCCCACGTCCGATTCGATTCGACGCCAGGAAAATCAAGATCAAAGGTGTGCGGAGAGCTCAACGAGCGACTGTCGACCTTACCAAGTAGCACTAATGCTGCAGCACGCGCGCAGTGATCCGTGCATCCTCTCTCGCCGGGGCAATCAGGAGGGAGCGGCGGAAGAGCGACGCCATGGACCGGCGCTCCGTGGGACTTGGGAGTGGCTGCCGTCGACCGAGACGACGCCGTCCGGGTCGGGGACGTACGGCGGCCTCTCTGCTCTCGCACGTCCGCCCATGTGCTGCTGCGCTGAGACTGTTGTCAACCGGTCTGGCTGAGAGCAACTACCTGAATCCCCGAGGCAACACCCCGAGGCACTGTCTGTGATACTGCAGCCCGCACAAGACCCCGGCCGAGGCAACTACTTTCTCCATAACAACTCCATAGTTCAGATCTCAGAGTTCCATCCATCACTGCACTGCACTGCACTGCACAACCTGAATAATGTGTAAAGCTAACTGTCTGAATCTGCACAACCTGCACTACCAAAACGGTTGCAGACAAGGGCTGGATGGGACAGAGCAAGGACTGCAGTTGGTTGGTTGTGCCGACTTCTGAATCCAGGGTTCACCCCGTCTGCTGATGCTGCTTCTTGGACTTGGAGGGCAGTGAGTTGCAGCATACGGAGACTCGCAGCTCTGTACCACTTCTTTCACTCCGTCTTCTGCTTATAGTTGCAACGCGTAAAAGCTTCTACTGAGTTTCTAAGAGTGAACTGAAAACTGCACACCACTTCACCCAGGCCAGAAGCTTAAGCTTGAGTTGACATGGAACCCTTCTTCGTTGGCTGCGTTCATGTCAGAGATGTCTCGGCTAGTGCTGATGAGTAAAGTACAAGACAAAGGGATCTGTGAAACACAAACAAATTGCTAATTTGCAAAAAAAGAAAAAACTGAAATATTTTCGAAAATCAGGAACATCTTTTTGAAACAGGAACATTTTTTGAAATCCCAAGACAGAATTTGAAAACGCAAACATATTTTTTAAAATGTGAAAACAAGAACATTTTTTGAAATTTGCGAATTTTTTTGAAACTGAACAATTTTGAAACTAAAAAATGAGAACATGCACATTTTCTCAATTTTTTTGAACAAATTAAAAAAATGAGAACATTTTTTAAAATTCCTGAGCATTTTCTAATTCGTGAACAATATTTCAAAACACAGACGCTTTTTGAATTTGGAAGCAAATTTTGAAACATGAATATGTTTTGAATTCTTGAACAAATTTTGAAAACAGGAACATATTTCTTAAACCGAACATATTTTAGTTTGTGAACAAAATTTTAAAAAGATGAACACTTTTCGAAAATAAGCGAACAATTTTTGAAATTCTAAACTTTTATGAAATTTCTGAAGAAAAATGTGAAAACAGGAACATTTTCTTAAAAAGGAACAACATCTGAATTTTTAACTCTCTAGAAAAAAAATTCTTTAAACATTTGTTGAAAAAAAAGAGCAAGAAGAAAGAAAAAAAGACAGAAAAAAGAAAGAGAAAAAACGAAAAAGGAGAGAAAAATGAAAAATAAATATAAAAAGAAAAAACCGGTTCAACAACCTTCTAGAAGGTTCCCAAAAGCGAAAAAACGGCTAGGAACAGTCATAGAAGGTTCCCAAAACCGCTATAGTTGGAACGCTTAACAGGCCAGCCCACACGCGACCGTTTGCAGCAGAGAGCGGCAAATAGGGGTTTCCGGTAATTCTTGCTGTTTTTTTCTTTTCGAGGGATGGTATTCTTGCTGCTGCGAGGCCTTATCTGTGAGGCCCTGGCTAGTCTCACGAATCAACAGGTAGTGTTTGAGAGGGGATCGAGAAGAACAGGATGAGAAAAAGGGGAAACCTAGAGGAAAAGAAGAACACGGAAGAGATGAGGTTCAGTTACTATTCATTCAACATCATGCCCTCTCTACAGTTTGTAGTTACAATATAACCACACCACCAGTACGCTACCAGCCGGACCCATGCTACCTCTTGAGCACTGCGTTGGTTTTTCCTTGAAGAGGAAAGGGTGATGCAATAAAGTAGCGTAATTATTTCCCTCAGTTTTTGAGAACCAAGGTATCAATCCAGTAGGAGATCACGCTCGAGTCCCACGCACCTACACAAACAAATAAGAACCTCGCAACCAACGCGATAAAGGGGTTGTCAATCCCTTCACGGTCACTTACGAGAGTGAGATCTGATAGATATGATAAGGTAATATTTTTGGTATTTTTACGATAAAAAGAAATAAAGATGCAAAGTAAAATAAGCGGCAATAGAAATAGAAAAGTGTCGGAAGATTAATATGATGGATGATAGACCCGGGGGCCATAGGTTTCACTAGTGGCTTCTCTCAAGAGCATAAGTATTACGGTGGGTAAACAAATTACTGTCGAGCAATTGATAGAATTGAGCATAGTTATGAGAATATCTAGGTATGATCATGTATATAGGCATCACGTCCGTGACAAGTAGACCGAAACGATTCTGCATCTACTACTATTACTCCACACATCGACCGCTATCCAGCATGCATCTAGAGTACTAAGTTCATAAGAACAGAGTAATGCTTTAAGTAAGATGACATGATGTAGAGGGATAAACTCATGCAATATGATATAAACCCTATCTTTTTATCCTCGATGGCAATAATACAATACGTGCCTTACTGCCCCTGCTGTCACTGGGAAAGGACACCGCAAGATTGAACCCAAAGCTAAGCACTTCTCCCATTGCAAGAAAGATCAATCTAGTAGGCCAAACCAAACTGATAATTCGAAGAGACTTGCAAAGATAACCAATCATACATAAAAGAATTCAGAGGAGATTTAAGTATTGTTCATAGATAAACTTGATCATAAACCCACAATTCATCGGATCTCGACAAACACACCGCAAAAGAAGATTACATCGAATAGATCTCCAAGAAGATCGAGGAGAACTTTGTATTGAGATCCAAAGAGAGAGAAGAAGCCATCTAGCTAATAACTATGGACCCGAAGGTCTGAGGTAAACTACTCTCACATCATCGTAGAGGCTATGGTGTTGATGTAGAAGCCCTTTGTGATCAATGCCCCCTCCGGCGGAGCGACGGAAAAGTCCCCAAGATGGGATCTCACGGGTACAGAAGGTTGCGGCGGTGGAAATAGGGTTTTGGCTTCGTGTCTGATGTTTCCAAGGTATATGGGTATATATAGGAGGAAGAAGTATGTCGGTGGAGCAACGAGGGGCCCACGAGGGGAGGTGGGCGCGTCCCCCTACCTCGTGCCTTTCTCGTTGATTGCTTTACGTAGACTCCAAGTCCTCTGGACCACATTTGTTCCGAAAATCACGTTCCTGAAAGTTTCATTCCGTTTGGACTCCGTCTGATATCCTTTTCCTTCGAAACACTGAAATAGGCAAAAAAACAGCAATTTGGGCTGGGCCTCCGGTTAATAGGTTAGTTCCAAAAATAATATAAAAGTGTATAATAAAGCCCATTAAACATCCAAAACAGAATATAATATTACATGGAACAATAAAAAAGTATAGATACGTTGGAGACGTATCAAGCATCCCCAAGCTTAATTCCTGCTCGTCCTCGAGTAGGTAAATGATAAAGACAGAATTTTTGATGTGGAATGCTACTCAGCATAATTTTCAATGTAATTCTCTTATTTGTGGTATGAATATTCAGACCCGAAAGATTCAAGACAAAAGTTTAATATTGACATAAAAATAATAATACTTCAAGCATACTAACTAAGCAATTATGTCTTCTCAAAATAACATGGCCAAAGAAAGTTATCCCTACAAAAGCATATAGTCTAGCTATGCTCTATCTTCATCACACAACATGTTTAAATCATGCGCAACCCCGATGACAAGCCAAACAATTGTTTCATACTTTTTATGTTCTCAAACTTTTTCAATCTTCACGCAATACATGAGCGTGAGCCATGGACATAGCACTATATATGGAATAGAATGGTGGTTGTGGAGAAGACAAAAAAGGAGAAGATAGTCTCACATCAACTGGGCGTATCAACTGGCTATGGAGATGCCCATCAATAGATATCAATGTGAGTGAGTAGGGATTGCCATGCAACGGATGCACTAGAGCTATAAGTATATGAAAGCTCAACAAAAGAAACTAAGTGGGTGTGCATCAAACTCGCTTGCTCATGAAGACCTAGAGCATTTTGAGGAAGCCCATCATTGGAATATACAAGCCAAGTTCTATAATGAAAAATTCCCACTAGTATATGAAAGTGATATCATATGAGACTCTCTATCATGAAGATCACGGTACTAGTTTGAAGCACAAGTGTGGAAAAAGGATAGTAGCATTGTCCCTTCTCTCTTTTTCTCTCATTTTTTGGGCCTTCTCCTTTTTATGGCCTTTTTTCGTCTGGAGTCTCATCCCGACTTGTGGGGGAATCATAGTCCCCATCATCCTTTCCTCACTTGGGACAATGCTCTAATAATGATGATCATCACACTTTATTTACTTACAACTCAAGAATTATAACTCGATACTTAGAACAAAATATGACTCTATGTGAATGCCTCCGGCGGTGTACCGGGATATGCAATGAATTAAGAGTGACATGTATAAAAATTATGAACGGTGGCTTTGCCACAAATACGATGTCAACTACATGATCACGCAAAGCAATTATGACAATGATGAAGCTGTAGGATCGAAAGTATGTCTAGAGGGGGGGGGGTGATTAGACTACTTGACCAAATAAAAACTTATCCTTTTCCCAATTTTAGTTCTTGGCAGATTTTAGCAACTTTGGACAAGTCAAGCAATCTTAACACAATTCAAGCAAGCATGCAAAGAGTATATGAGCAGCGGAAAGTAAAGCATGCAACTTGCAAGAATGTAAAGAGAAGGGTTTGGAGGATTCAAATGCAATAGGAGACACGGATGTTTTTGTCGTGGTTCCGATAGGTGGTGCTATCGTACATCCACGTTGATGGAGAGTTCAACCCACGAAGGGTAACGGCTGCGCGAGTCCACGAAGGGCTCCACCCACGTAGGGTCTGATGACCCACAAGTATAGGGGATCTATCGTAGTCCTTTCGATAAGTAAGAGTCGAACCCAATGAGGAGCAGAAGGAAATGATAAGCAGTTTTCAGCAAGGTATTCTCTGCAAGTACTGAAATAAGTGGTAACAGATAGTTTTGTGATAAGATAATTTGTAACGAGCAACAAGTAACAAAAGTAAATAAAGTGCAGCAAGGTGGCCCAATCCTTTTTGTAGCAAAGGACAAGCCTGAACAAACTCTTATATAAGGAAAAGCGCTCCCGAGGACACATGGGAATATCGTCAAGCTAGTTTTCATCACGTTCATATGATTCACGTTCGGTACTTTGATAATTTGACATGTGGGTGGACCGGTGCTTGGGTGCTGTTCTTACTTGAACAAGCATCCCACTTATGATTAACCTCTATTGCAAGCATCCGCAACTACAACAAAAGTATTAAGGTAAACCTAACCATAGCATGAAACATATGGATCCAAATCAGCCCCTTACGAAGCAACGCATAAACTAGGGTTTAAGCTTCTGTCACTCTAGCAACCCATCATCTACTTATTACTTCCCAATGCCTTCCTCTAGGACCAAATAATGGTGAAGTATTATGTAGTCGATGTTCACATAACACCACTAGAGGCTAGACAACATACATCTCATCAAAATATCGAACGAATACCAAATTCACATGACTACTAATAGCAAGACTTCTCCCTTGTCCTCAGGAACAAACATAACTACTCACAAAGCATATTCATGTTCATAATCAGAGGGGTAATAATATGCATAAAGGATCTGAACATATGATCTTCCACCAATTAAACCAACTAGCATCAACTACAAGGAGTAATTAACACTACTAGCAACCTACTAGCACCAATCCCGGACTTGGAGATAAGAATTGGATACAAGAGATGAACTAGGGTTTTAAGATGAGATGGTGCTGATGAAGATGTTGATGGAGATTGCCCTCTCCCGATGAGAGGAGCGTTGGTGATGATGATGGCGATGATTTCCCCCTCCGGGAGGGAAGTTTCCCCGGAAGAACAGCTTTCCGGAGCCCTAGATTGGTTCCGCCTCGTGGCTGTGGAGTTTCTTCCCGGAAGGTTGCTTCTGGTTTTTTTCTCGACAAAAGACTTCATATAGCAGAAGATGGTCATCGGAGAGCCACCAGGGGGCCCACGAGGTAGGGGGCGCGCCCCCCACCCTCGTGGACAGGGTGTGGGCCCCCTAGTCTTCATCTTTGGCGAGGATTTTTCATTATTTATTATAAGGTATTCCATGGAGTTTCAGGACTTTTGGATTTGTGCAGAATAGGTCTCTAATATTTGCTCCTTTTCCAGCCCAGAATCCCAGCTGCCGGCATTCTCCCTCCTTATGTAAACCTTGTAAAATAAGAGAGAATAGCCATCAGTATTGTGACATAATGTGAAATAACAACCCATAATGCAATAAATATCGATATAAAAGCATGATGCAAAATGGACGTATCAACTCCCCCAAGCTTAGACCTCGCTTGTCCTCAAGTGAAAGCCGATAACAATAAATATGTCCCCATTTTTAGAGGTATAGGCGTCGATAAAAATAAAATACGGACATGAAGGCATCATGATTATTCTCATAACAACAACATATATAGATATTGTCATATGATTACTTATGTTCAAGTGATGATTTATTCACAGTGCAAAAGTATGAATCAGAAACCTTATTGAGAACCAACAAACTATAACCTCAGTCATTGAAGCAATTGCAATTTATCATAACATCATAAAGAGTCTATGTCAGAGCTAAAAAGCAAGTCCACATACTCAACTATCATCTAGTCCTTCATAATTGCTAACGCTCGCGCAATACTTGTGGTTACGGAGTTTTAATCGGACACAGAGAAAGATAGAGGCTTATAGTTTCGCCCCACAACCTTTTACCTTGAGGGTAATGTCAACAATAATAACTCATGCCCCCTACATCCAATTAGATATATATATCAGGTTCTTTCCAACATGCTGGGCTTGCCAAAGGATAAAATGAAAAAGGAAAGGTGAAGATCACCATGACACTTGCATAAGGTAGAAGATAATAATAAAAGATAGGCCCTTCGTAGAGGGAAGCAGAGGTTGCCATGCGCTTTTATGCTTGGATGCACAAAATCTTAATGCGAAAGAACGTCACTTTATATTGCCCCTTGTGATATGAACCTTTATTATGCAGTATGTCGCTTTTATTACTTCTACATCACAAGATCATATAAAGCTTATTTCTCCCACACTAATCATACATATTTAGAGCAATTTTTATTGCTTTGCACCGGTGACAACTTACTTGAAGGATCTTATTCAATCCATAGGTAGATATGGTGGACTCTCATGGCAAAACTGGTTTAAGGGTATTTGGAAGCACAAGTAGTATCTCTACTTGGTGCTGAGAATTTGGCTAGCATGAGGGGGAAAGGCGAGCTCAACATGTTGGATGATCCATGACAACATACTTTATCTCAGATATAAGAAAACATAATCCATTACGTTGTCTTCCTTGCCCAACATCAACTCTTTAGCATGTCATATTTCGATGAGTGCTCACAATCATAAAAGATGTCAATAATAGTATATTTATATGTGAAACCTCTCTTTCCTTATTACTTCCTATTAATTGCAACGATGACCAAAGCTATGTCTGCCAACTCGCAACAACTTTTAAATCATCATACTCTTCCTATGTGAAGTAATTACTATCAATAAGATCAATATGAACTTTTGTTTCTTCTTATTCTTTTTCTCTTTTCTTTTATTCACCCAAGATCATAGCAAGAAAATCAAGCCCTTGACTCAACACTAATCTTTATTATATATCTCATGGACTCGATTACAAAGAGAAATCATAAGGCAAAACTCAAAACTAGATCATGCCATAAACTTTATTCTACTAGATCAAAATACTACTAACAAGATCGAACTAAGGAAAACAGTAAAGATAGGAGTTGCGATTGTGATACGATACCGGGGCACCTCCCCCAAGCTTGGCGGTTGCCAAGGGGAGTGCCCATACCCATGTGATTATATCTCCTTGGTTGGTGAAGATGGAGGTGATGGATAGTCGCACATCGAGCGTAAGAGGTCCTCTAGCTTGCGAATAATGCCCTTGAGTGCAAAGATATGATCCTTCAACAAAATATTTTCACTTGTGAGATACTTGTTTTGAATACGAGTTAACTCAATCATCTGGAAAGCTTCGATCTCAGTTGGTAACAAGGTTGAGATCAAGTTGAAGGATGTCTTCTGTTGCCGGAGCTTGGTTCTCCGTGGTCTTCTTGATCCCTTCATCCTTGTTGATCTCCATGGGTTCTTCCCTTTTCAGCTCTATCTTCATTAGCCAGGCATCTTTGTCACCGTTGTTGGAGGAGGGGGACGACATGATGCCTGGCCTTGACAACCCTGACAGAGAATAGCCCAAAACAAGAACGGAGGATATTTGCGTGATACGGGAGTCAAAACCTTCGGGAGAATATATAGTGAATTTTTACCGACCAAAATACGTATCGTGCAAGAAAACGGAGTCCAGAAGGCACACGAGGAGCTCACGAGGTAGGGGGCGCACCCAGGGGGGTAGGGCGCGCCCTCCACCCTCGTGGGGCCCTCGTGTCCTTCCCAGACTGCTACTTAATTTTCTATTTTTCTAATTATTCCAAAACGGAGAAATATTGCCTTAAAAATTGTTTTGGAGTCGGTTTACTTACCGTAGCACATACCTATTCCTTTTCGGAGTCTGAAACGTTCTGGAAAGTGTCCCTTATGTATTCCTCCGGGGTTACGGTTTCAATAATATTGGTTTCAATATTTATGGGATTACCTAAGATATAATGTTTAATTCTCTAACCATTTACCACCTTCGGATTTGTGCCTTCGAAGTTGTTGATTTTTATGGCACCGGAATGATAGACCTCCTCGATAACATAGGGGCCTTCCCATTTAGAGAGGAGTGTTCCTGCAAAAAATCTTAAACGAGAGTTGTATAACAATACATAATCACCTACATTAAACTCACGCTTTTGTATCCTTTTGTCATGCCATCTTTTAACCTTTTCTTTAAACAACTTGGCATTTTCATAAGCTTGGGTTCTCCATTCATCAAGTGAGCTAATATCAAATAACCTCTTTTCACCGGCAAGTTTAAAATCATAGTTGAGCTCTTTAATAGCCCAATATGCCTTATGTTCAAGTTCGAGAGGTAAGTGACATGCTTTTCCATATACCGCTTTATACGGAGACATACCCATAGGACTTTTATATGCAGTTCTATAGGCCCATAATGCATCATCAAGTTTCTTGGACCAATTCTTTCTAGACCTATTGACAGTCTTTTGAAAAATTAATTTGAGTTCTCTATTACTCAATTCTATTTGACCACTAGACTGTGGGTGATACGGAGATGCAATTCTATGACTGACGTCATATTTAGCAAGCATTTTACGGAAAGCACCATGAACAAAATGTGAACCACCATCAGTCATTAAATATCTAGGGACTCCAGACCTCGGAAAAATAACTTCTTTAAGCATTTTAATAGAAGTGTTATGATCAGCACTACTAGTTGGAATAGCTTCTTGTAACGCCCCGAGACCAATGTGCCAGGTGTCCTCCAGTTATTCGCTGTTGTTGCCTTGTCACTGCTTGCGTGTCATGCTTTCCATATCATGTCATCATGTGCATTTCATTTGCATACATGTTCATCTCATGCATCCGAGCATTTTCCCCGCTGTCCATTTTGCAATCCGGCGCTCCTATGTCATCCGGTGTCCCTCTCTACCTCTTTTGGTGTGCGGGTGTTAAACGTTTTCGGATTGGACCGAGACTTGTCATGCGGCCTTGGTTTACTACCGGTAGACCACCTGTCAAGTTTCGTGCCATTTGGACTTTGTTTGATACTCCAACGGTTAACCGAGGGACCGAAAAGGCCTCATGTGTGTTGCAGCCCAACACCCCTCCAAAGTGGCCCAAAACCCACCTAAACCCCTTACATCATCTAGGTCGTTCGATCACGATCGCATGGCCTAAAACCGCACCTCATTTGGACTCTCCTAGCTCCCTCTACCTATAAATATGTGGCCTCCCCCGAAATTTTCATGGATGAAACCCTAACCTCCTCCTCCACGCGCCGCCGGACATGTCCGCCCGGCGGCCGGACACGTCCAACCGCCCGCCGCAGCGAATCGCGCGCTGCCACCTGTCCACCGCCGCCATTCCACTACCGCCAGCCCGCGGAGCCCGTCGCGGGCCCAGATCCGCGCCGCCGCATGGCCGGTCGCCGCCTCCTCGCGTGTCTCGCCACCCCGCCACCACCGACCATCGTCGGAGAGTTCTCGCCGCCTGTAACGCCCTCGATGCGGCTATAGCTCCCACGTGTCGAGGCACGACTTAGAGACATAACCGCATTGAAAGCAATGTCGCAAGTTAGGCAATCATCACAACATCCCATGTAATATATAGAATAAAAGGGGAGGTACATAGTTGGCTTACACTCGCCACGTCAAATCAAAGTACATAAATAACATACATCATCCAAACACTCATGGCCTGACTACGGCGCCAAAATAGAAGAAAACCCAACATGCGACACGGTCCCGATCAAACCCCAACTGGGCACCACTACTGATCATCAGGAAAAGAGACATAGTAACGTTGAGAGTCCTCGTCGAACTCCCACTTGAGCTCGTACGTGTCACCTGGAGCGGAATCACCTGGACCCGCATCTGGTATAGTAGGAATCTGTGAGCCACAGGGACTCAGCAATCTCGCACCCTCGCGATCAAGACTATCTAAGCTTATAGGAAGGGGTAAGGCAAATATATGTGGAGCTGCAGCAAGCGACTAGCATGTATGGTGGCTAACTTATTCGCAAAAGAGAGCGAGAAGAGGAGGCAAAGCGCGAGCGAGAATCTAGAGGAACAACCTGCGCAAGCATTACTCCAACATCGTGTCCACTTCCCGGACTCCGCCGAGAAGAGGCCATCACGGCTACACGCTCGGTTGATACATTTTAATTAAGTTAAAGTTCAAGTTATCTACAACTGGACATTAACAAATTCCCATCTGCCCATAACCGCGGGCACGGCTTTCGAAAGTTCAATCCCTGCAAGGGAGTCCCAACTTAGCCCATGATAAGCTCTCACTGTCAACGAAGGAATAGACCTCCTCCCAAGACGTTCCGATCAGACTCGGTATCTCGGTAATTCAAGACACTTCGACAGGTTAAAACAAGACCAGCAACACCACCCGAATGTGCCGACAAATCCCGATAGGAGCTGCACATATCTCGTTCTCAGGGCACACTCAGATGAGCAAGACGTCGGGTAAGCCAGCCCAGAGTTGCCCCTGGTAGCCTCGGACATCGCTCAGTGGGACCAACACTCAGAGGAGCACTGGCCCCGGGGGGGGGGGGGTAAAATAAGATGACCCTTGAGTCTGAAGAACCCAAGGGAAAGAAAAGGGCTAGGTGGTAAATGGTAAAACCAAGGTTGGGCATTGCTGGAAAAGCTTTAATCAAGGCGAACTATCAAGGGGTTCCCATTATAACCCAACCGCGTGAGGAACACAAAATCCGGGAACATAACACCGATATGACGGAAACTAGGGCGGCAAGAGTGGAACAAAACACTAGGCGAGAGGCCGAGCCTTCCACCCTTTACCAAGTGTATAGATGCATTAAGATAACATAGCAATATAATGATATCCCAACAAGTAAATAAATGTTCCAACAAGGAACGGCTCCAATCTTCACCTGCAACTAGCAACGCTATAAGAGGGGGGGCTGAGCAAAGCAGTAACATAGCCAATCAACGGTTTGCTAGGACATGGTGGGTTAGAGGTTGGACATGGCAATTGGGAGGCTGACAAGCAAAAGGTAGGCATCGTAGCATTGGCATAGCAAAAGAGCGAGCAAACTAGCATAGCAAAGATAGTAGTGATTTCGAGGGTATGATCATCTTACCTACAAAGCTGTCAGATTTGACTGGATCCTCAAAAGCAAACTCAACAAGCTCCTCATTAGCAAACTCGTCTCCTGGCTCTACCCAAACAAGACAAACAAGCAACAAGGATACAATCAACCACGTGCAAGCTCAAACAATAAGATGCAATGATGGTATGCTATGCGGGATGCGATGCGGGATGCAAAATGCAAGATATGACAGGAAATGCATGAACCTGGCCTCAACTTGGAAAACCAAGTGTGCCACTGGAAACATGAGATGAAATCGCTTGAAAACGATATAAAGAACGCCGGAATCGAAGTTACGGTTTGGAAATGGCAAGCGATTTAAAATTGGCACCGGTCTGCGATTTACAGCAAGTAGGCATCTAAATGCAACGAAATGAACATGCTACAACACTCAAACATGGCATCAAAATACATGGCAGGGAAGCATTCAAGATGCTTAACAAAAGACTAGCACTGAGCTACGGCCAGTTCATCCATTAACAGGTTCAAACAAGCATGGCAAAAACGCAAATGAAAAACAGATCTCAGACTTAGTGAAATTAACACTTATCTGAAATTTCAGATCATGAAGCCCTCTTCAGAGCAACAAAACAACATGCTACAGGACCTGATTGTGACAAAGAAGAATATGGCATGGAGCTACTCAACAAGATTAACAAAAGACCCTTAGTGACTTTGAGCCAAAAGGGATCACAAAATATACTAACAAGCACACGAACATAGCTAAAACATAATCAGTTTTCAGACTTAGTGAAAACTGACACATGCTGAAATATAACTCACAAAGGCATGTAAACGAGCTCGATGCACTCACTACGGTGCAAGTCATGGCAAGGCAAGTATACATCCATTAAGAAGGCACAAAATGCAAGCTAGAAATGGCAAGAACAATGGCATAGCATGCATGGATCAACTACAACATCACCGGCAAAATTGCAAACGAGTTGACAATCTGCCCAGATTCACCACGAAGCAAAAGTAGAGCTCGATTGACTCAATCTAGGGTGCTCCATAATTGCAAACAAAGACATGGATGGATATAGCACTACAAGATTAACAAAACTCCTTTACTTATCATCCTCAAAAGAGGCATGGATCACTAGGAAACAGCATGAACATATGGCATCATGAACTAAATAATCCCAGACTTAGTGAAAACTACTAAGTCCCTGAAAACAGATTTACCGGGTGCCTCACTTTGAAAGCTTGCACAAGTCACCACACACATCACAAAAATGCATGGGTTGTACCTCTGGAAAGATAACAAAACCTTTAACAAAACATATGTAGAGCACCATGGCATATCATGCACATAACAATCATGGCAAAAATGACAAAAGTCTAAGATGAACTAGCAGATCTGACAATTAACTCACGAAGCCCTCTTCTAACAGCATTTCGGGCGTCAAGATGCACACAAATGAAAATGATGGAATGGAATGAAATGATGTACTCATCGAGACGAACATTTTGATATATTATATGTCCAAATTGGAGCTACGGATGCGGAGATATCACAGGTCAAAGATAGCACAAAAATTAGGGTACAGAGGGAAAAAGTCAACCCGAGGGGAAAAATCCCAGATCTGGATCTGGCCGGGCGCGGAAAACGAGGATCACCAGAGCTTCGCCGGAACAGTACTCAGGGTCGCCGGACTTGGCGCTCTTGCCGGATCCGGTCGGGAGGAGGAGGCCGGGGAGGCCGGCGATGGCAGCGGCGAGGTTGGGAACTCCGGGCGCGGCGGGCGGCGACCCGGCGACAGAGGCGGCGGTCGCCGGCGAGGAGGCGGGCGGCGGC